>NW_027509878.1:1706749-2039099 GCF_051311805.1 Agelaius phoeniceus | reverse complement strand
AGAGCACATCATGCTCAGGGTATGAAGGGGGGGAACAAGGAGGAAGGGGGAATTTTGGAGGGAGGCTTTTTGCCTTGCCAGGTAACACTTAGGCAAGAGGCGGCCCTGTTTCACCAGTGGGCAGGGTCACTACCAAAGACACAGACACCAACTGAAGGAATTGTGTCATTTATATCATGCACAGCTGCAAAGAATTACAAAAGGATAAGCTCAGCAAAGCACATCATCATTAGCAAAGAATTACAAAAGAAGCTCAGCAATCCATCAGAACTCATCATTACATTTGGATGACTAACCCCTTGGTCAAACACTAGAGGTGTTTGTGGCAGACAAAGATTCTGGCTGACTATCAAGGTACAACTTACAGACACCTGTAGTACTTTAGTGACACCGTTCTTCATCCATTTTTCTCAATGTCATTTGAGTTAGGAACAAGAATTCCGTTGTCCATGGAGCTGGCACCATGGTAATTCCAGAATAATGCCCCCAGGCCCTTTGCTGTTCAGCTTTACCATGCTGTCTGTGGCTAACAAGGCCTGGGGGGGCCCTTTCCCCTCGGGCTGGAAGGGGCCGGGTCCCAGTCCCTGAGGGGCACCCGGGCTCCTGGATGCAATTCCTGTGCAAGTCCCTCAGTGTCACAGCAGCCTTCCCATGGAGCCCCGTGGATCAGAGCATTTCCCAAAGGGGCCCTTGGGGCAAACAGGGAGATTTGGTCTGGCAGCATGTGTAAAACAATGTCCTGTCAGATCTACTTGTTCCCACACAGAATCCTTGGCTGCAGGGACACATTCCCATTGTTCCTGCCCAGGTTTCAGGACTCAGAGTTGTCTTTCCCAGGAGCTGCTCCTTCAGCTGCCTCGGGAGGGCCATTTGGCCTCCGGACCCACACTCTGGCTCCATTATTAGGGCTGCTGGATCCAAACCCTTTATCTCCACAAACGGTGGTGATTGCAGGTGGATCTCCTTTCTTCACAATCCTTCTTAAAATTGCAATATTGATAATTGTGCTACCCTGTCATGGGGTTGCCTAATCCAATCCTGGTCACTATTGTTTAACACAATTCCTTTAATTTCTCCTTGATATCTGCAACAATAATTCCTCCTCTCATGACAGGAACACTTTGCAAGGCCAAGCTCGAGTGAGCAGTTATCAAACCAAAGTGCCCTGGAGGAATCTGAATTCCTGTTTCAGTATTGATAGCTCTCATTTGCTTTGAATTGCTCCTAATTAATTCCAATGCATGAAGGCCCAGCCCTGCAGCCTCTGGGCTGGCCCTGCCAGGGGCCATCACAGCCAGAACAATTTCCCAGGCAGTTCAAGTCTCACTGCCCATGGTTGGATTTGCAAATTGGGGGCAGCCGTGCACAGCCAGGGGGTTTCCATTTCCCCAGTGGGCCATTGTTAAGGGCATGGAGCACATCTGGGAGATGGGTTCTCCATGGGCAAAGGTTCCCATCTCCTCATTTTTTCAACTGCTTTTTAAACAACCCCTTCACCCCTGCAACCAATCCTGCAGCTTGTGCATAGTCTGGTACATGAAAAACCCTGCAGGCTTAATCACTGAATTTTTCACAGGAACAGACAAAGCACTCTGCATCACAGTATCAGCAAACCCTGTAAAAATAGCCAATTTCCTCCCTTCCTCCTTTTTTCACTGTATACAATCTCACAAAGTTGATCACTGACATTAGGGTCCTGGCCAATCCTGTTCTGTAGGGTATTTAGTGTTACATCCCTGAGCAGCCAAAGCTACCAAATTAGTATTGTCAGCACTACTTAACATTATTATAATTTTATATGTAGATATACATTTGATATAGATAGACAGACCTAGACATACATGTAAAAATATATAACAAATATATATGAAGGTCTTATTATCCTATAAATACATATATAGTATTTTATTATATTGATATTTCACTTGCACAAATGCATCTGAGCTCAGGATTAAAACCTTCTCTTGCTCCGTGTGGGAACATTCCAACAATAATTGTTCCTTCTGAAGGTGCTGTTTCCAATGTACTCTTAACAAATTCATCTTTGTCTGCCCAAACCCACAAGTTCTTTTCCTTTCCCATGTGCAATTTTTGGATGCATTTGAAGCCACCCAGGGGTTCAGCCTCTTTTACCCGACTGCCCCACTGCTCCTACGGGGCTCCAACCTCAGCCCACTCCAGAGCCAGGGAACTCCAGGGAAGGGCTTCCCATCTGGGAATCTCTGATGGCACTGATTCCTCACATTGACACTGAACAAGTGACATTTTGTTGGGATCTGGCCAGACTGTGCCAGTTTTGTTTGACCAGTGGGCAGGGTCAGCACCAAAGACACAGACACCAACTGAAGGAATCAGTGTCATTTCCTGCAGCTCAAAGCAGCAAAGAATCCCAACAGGAGCAGCTCAGCAATGCACCCAACCATCCCCACCAAAGATTGCCTGCAGTGATTGAGAAAGATCCAGCCCCAGTTACCCTCAGCCTTTACCATCGCCCAGACCCACACAGCAGCTGGGGAAGCTGTCACAGCCAAGGGCTGCAGAGCCACTCCTGGGCACTGGCAATTCCTGCAGGAGCCTCCAGCCACAGCTGAGGCTCCAACCCCGCTGGGAGAGGGCCCAGCTCTGACAGTGCTGAATGGACAAACTGACAGCACTTCTAGTGTGGCAACATCTGCTTTCATCCTCTCTTGGGTTCCTCCCAAAGCCTGGCCAGGGCCCCAGGAGGAACCAAGGGAGGTGACTTTGACCATTCAGCCCCAAACAAGGCCAGATGTGAGATTTCATGGCCTTGTCCAGCTTCTAAATACACAAAGGTCAATACATGTTTCACTAATGAGTGGCTACATCTATCACAGTGCTAATGACCATGCATATTTCATTAGGGAGCAGATACAAAGATAACCTTTGGCTGGAAGGTTCATCCAGAGGCCACCTTTGGCTCAGGGCCTGCTGTTCAGGCCTCACTCGGGGCTGGTGTCCAGGCCTTGGCACTTCAGGGACGTGGTTTAGGCCTGGGCTTGGCACTGCTGGGTGAGCGGCTGCACTGGGTGAGCTCAGAGGGCTTTTCCAACAGAAAGGATTCTGTGATTCCATGATTCTATCCACTGCATTCAGCTGGGGCTATTTTAGCAGCATTACTTTGCTCCAAAAGTTCCCTCTTGCCCAGCTCCTGTGGCCTGAGGCTTCAGCTCCTTCAGCTCCTGGTGCTGAGCTGCTCATGCTGAACGAGATCACTCGGAGAGAAGAACACAGTCCATGCAATTCCTTCTGGGACACGCAGAGGGGAGGCTGTGCAAACAGGAGCATTGTTTGCTGTGGCCTCCTCTCTGCCCTTCACGCCTTTCAGCGCTTGGAACCAGCCCAGAGCTTTCTCCAAGAGTGCAATGGAGCAGCTGTTCCTGCTCCTGGCTCTGGCTCTCTCCAGTCTCTGTCCTTGCCTGCTTCTGTCCCTCGTGCTGTGCCCTCTGTTCCCCCAGGGCTGGCTGGCTGCTGCCCAGGACTGTGGCACTGGCCCAGATCCAGTGCTCCAGAGCCTCCTTTCTGTGCCCTTGGAGCTGCCTGGGCACAGCAGCCTTTTCCATCTGCAAGCTCCCCATGGACAGGGAGTGCCCAGCTCCATTCCTTACACAGCCTCCAGGAGCCCAGGGCTGCCATCTCAAGTCCCTGCTGGCACTGGGGGCTCCCAGGTGCCTCAGGCTGCTGTGACACCGCTGCACACGGGAGGGAACAGGGGCAGGGGCTGTGCTGAAAGTCAGCTCCATCTGCTGCTGCTGCTGCTGCTGTGGGGTCATTTGTGCAGCCCTGGCCCAGAGTCAGGGATCAGATCCTGCCAGTCTCTTCCAGCCCTGGCTGCTCAGAATTTGGGCCTTGGAGCCTCAGGTGGGCAGAGGCAGCTGCTCCTGGTCCCTCTGTGTGCCCGTGTTCAGCAGTGCTGCTCCATCAGGCTGTGCCCAGCAACGGGGAAAAGCCTCAGCCCTGCAGGGCCAGGAGCTGCCGGGCTCTGCCTGAGCAGCTCAGCCAGCAGGAAGGGAGCTGCTCCACACAGGAACCAGGAGCAAAGGACATTCCTCTTACAGGACATGTTTTCTATTTAAAGGAAAAAAAAGGAAAAATGGAAAAAATAGGTAAATTGTAGAAGATAAGAATAAAATCCAAGTGTTAGAGAAAAAATATAATGTTAGTGAAAAAAACAAAACATAAATGCAAAGTTACCTTCTTTGCATTAGGAGGTAAATGATCTTTTGAAAAAGAGAACTCCGTTATTTACATTGTAAATGTGCTGATAGCATGGGTCCATCTTACTGACCTCAGCAGCCTTTTAAAAGGTTTTGGGCTTTGTTTCCAACATTGCTATTTTAAATTGTGCTCGAAGCAAGAGGAAATTGCTTTGTGCCCTTCCAGCTCCTAGCAGGACTGGGAATGGAAACTCTGTCAAAGCCCAAATCCTTTAGAAGATGCCCTTCCTTCTCACCTGTAAATGAGCTGCACATTCCCGTTGAAACTGTCAGGGATTTCTTAAACACACAAAGTCCCACTGACAGCTTTTTGCTCTGGTTTGGAGGTGCAGAAGGGCAATTCTCCATCCATCACCTCCAGACTGCACTGCCTCAGGAGCACGGCCCACTCGCCAGCTTTGGCCCACTCGTGGCACTTCTAGAGGAGGAAGAAAGTGCAACTGCACAATTCCAGCCAATCAAGAAGGAAGAATGGGACAGACAAAAAAGCCTGTGCAGATCCAGGCGTTCAGCTGTGACTGTGGAGAGTTTGGGTCCTTGCCAATTGGATGTGTGTCCCCAGCTGCAATCTCTGGGCCTGCAGCAGAGTCTCACTCACCTGCCAAAGCAGAAAGCTCAGGCGCTGTGCTCGCAACGGGCTCGTCTGATGCAGAGCTGTCAGAGCAATGTGAGGGCAGAGCCAGCCCAGCTGGGCCCAGGGCTGAGCCCAGCAGAGCCCTGGCAGAGCCCAGAGCAGCCTCAGCAGCCGCAGAGCCCGGCTGCAAGGAGAGAAAGCAGAAACCGCCCGTCAGCTGAGGGCTCCTGTGCCCTTGTGCCAAGGCCTGCGGTGCCCAGGCCATGCTGGCTGTGCCCAGAGCTGTGCCCAGAGCTGCCCATCCCTGCTGCCTTTGGCAGCAGAGCAGGAGGGCAGGACATGTGCCCAGCCTGCAGCCAGCCACGGCACATCCAGCCCTCAGCAGCTGCCCAGAGCAGGATGCTCCTGTGCTCGCTGCCATCTCCCAAAAGCTCTGATCCCACCCTGCCAAGCACACAGGGACCCACCTCACGCCATCCACGGCTGCAAGAAAAGCTGCTCCCAAACCATGGCCTCAGCCTTCTCCAAGGGCACGGCCCATCCACACCACAGCTGCTCCCAAGCACTTCCCCATCCACACTGGACCACCTAGAACGCTTCCTCTGGAAAAACAAACAACACATTATTGAAAAGAGATTAGATGCAAAAAGGGAAAGCAAGAAAAACGGTAAAAACTCTTATCGCTGTTAAGGCCTTGAGGGAGGCCCAACTCCTACATGGTAGGGAAAAACCCAGCCATGGCGGAGGGAAGCCCACACTTTCTCTCTTCCCCCTGCACTGCCCCCAAAATGACAGTGATCCCAAAGCAAACAAGGGCAGCTGAGCAGCCCAAGCCCTTCCTTGCCTGCACAGCAAAGCAGCCCCTGCACAGGTTCTGGAGTCCCACCTCTGCTCCCACCATGGGGCTTTGTTTGTGTCGGGCTGGCTGCCCCAGCCCCAGCCCCAGCCCCAGCCCGGGGCACGGTGGGTGCTGGGGGCTGTTGGCAGGGCCAGGAGCCCGCTCCCATTTTGTACCCAGCCCAGCCCATCCCCACAGCCCTGCCAAAAAGCAGCTGGGCAGTGACTGAAGGATGAGTTGTATCTGCCCCAGCAAAGGAGGAACCTTTGCTTCCCAGCCAGGCTGGGCCATGCCCAAATCTGGCAGAATTTCCCCAGCTGGGGACTCATCTGCAAATTCCCTGTGGAGTTTGCCTTTGAAGAAGGTGCCAGAATCAAAGTCCATCACCTTCAGCCTCCAGGGGCCAGGCTGAGGAAGAGCTTGTCATCCTTGATATCATCCTGGCTGTCTCCAGCAGCAGCAGCAGCAGCAGCAGCAGCAGCAGCAGCAGCATCCCCACCTGGTACAGCTTCTCCAGGGGCTCCTGCTCCTTCCCTGGGGGGAGACCAGGCTCTCAGGGCTCTGCCCAGGGCCCCAGCTGTCAGGGAACCAGGACAAGCAAAACCAGCTTGGATGGCAGCCACCAGTGCTGGGCAGAGCAGCTCAGCTCCAGCACAAGGGCTGCGTGTGCCCATCCCATGGCCCCGGTGCAGTGACACAGGCAGCACAAAAAGGTCTGGCTTCCTCTGCTTCTCATTGCCAAGGCATGTGTGGAGCTGGAACTTACCAGGGTCCTGGATACTCCAGGGACCTGGAGAACCATTGCCAGCAACTGGGAAAATCCTAGGTGCTCCATCCACCCATAGATGAGGTCTTCAAATTTGCCCCGAAAGTGAGTCCAGCTTTTAGAGGCCAAAATGAGCAAGTCCAAGTGACTTGATGATATTTTTAGCCCAGAAAGCCCTGCAGCTGATGGCACACTTCACAATCAGCAGGAGACACAGCTAGGCCAAAGCCCAGACCTCTGCTGGGAGCCATTCTCCTAAAACACCCTTCAAACAAACCTCCAGGAAAGTCAGTTGGGAAAGTTTCTTCAAATGATAAATTTCTGGCCCATAACTACACAGGCTTATGTCAAAGATCCTAAAGCAGCTGCTCTGGAGTCAAAGAGGCAGCACTAAGAGTCCTTTGTCATCTATTTACAGCTAAATCCCACTTTGGGGGAGTTAAAGGAGTTTGGAATGAGCTAGAGAGCAGACCTCTGAATTTTTTAGATGATGCCATTGCTTTTTCTTCTCTTCTACATAGACAGGGAGAGTGAGTGTGGCTCACATCTCCACTGCATGGCTCACAAGCATGCAAGACTTGTAGTTCCAAGAGCTTTGAAGGATTTCTTGGCCAAGAAGACACTGCCAACAAGGATATTTGTGTTTTGGAGCCAATCCTTGAATCTTTCTTCTTATGGACTTATGCTACAGTGGAAGCTTCCTTAGCCAATCATGCCATGACGCAACAAACCTACAGCACTGCATCCTAAACTTCTTGTTTACTGTTGTAAATACTTTGATTTTTTCTAGATCTTGAACTCTAAAACTCTAAACTTTCCTCCACTTCAACTTTCCTCCCCGTGTCTCTGCTAGAAACTAGAAATCCTCATTCTGGCTTCTAGCACCTGAGTTCGGAAGCCCTTTCCAAGGTCTCAGATCAAATGCTGTGTTTATTTCTAAGCTTTGCTGAACAAGACCAAAGGTCTGAGATTTCTCTGCATTTGGCTTTCCAACAACACTCTTAGTTGCAGAGTGCCCGGGATCTGTCTTGCAAGTCAACTCTGGCAGGAAGAAGGCGGCTGCCAGGGGGCTGCTTGTGGCCTCTGACAGCCCCATTGCTCAGGGCTTGCCAGCGCCCCAGCCCCTCAGGCCCTGCCCCAGCCCGGCCAAGCTGCCCGGCAGCAGCGCCGCAGCCCCACAGCAGCTCCAGAGCAGCCCCAGCCAGAGGCACCTGGGAGCCCTCAGCAAGGCAGGCAGCAGCAGACGGGCAGGAGGGCACGGATGGCGCTTCCTGCCTGGCACAGGCCTTGTGGCCATCTCCAGGCACCGCTCTGGCAGGGATCCCCGCAGCTCCGGCCCCTGCCCAGCCGCTCTGTGGGCAGCACAAAGGCTTCAGCAGAACCACCACAGGCCAAGGGGCTTCTGGCCATTTTCCCTGCAGCACTGCATGCATGGGCAGCATGCTAAGTAGAAGCAGGCTTTTCTCCACTTTCCCTATGCCCTATGAACCCAGGGCAGCAAAGAAAATCTCCTGAGAGTGTGTATATTATAACATGGTATATATTTACATCGGGTAAAAAATAGAATGGAAGAAAAGAAAAATCTTAACGAAAAGTAAAAATCCCCACTAACTCAGGCTGCCCCAGCAAAGAGAGCCTCCCGGATCAAGTGTCCTCAGAGCTCCAGCAGTGCAGCCAGCCGAGCCGTGACAGACGAGGCCGAGTGATCCATGCCCTGTGCAGCTGGTCGTGCAGCCTCTGGAAGATGGAATATCGCCCACTGGCTGTTGCTCGGAGGACATGCAGTGTTTCAAGTGCCAGCTCTGACACGGCACTGCTCATGTCCTCCGTCAGGCGTTCCAGGGCTGCAAGAGAGAGGAACAGAGCCATGGTCAGATGCCGGATCTGCGGGGAGTCGAGGAGAGCCCCCTGCCAGGGCCATCGCAGCCGGCTCTTGCCATGGCCAGGAGGGAGCAGGGAGCAAGGGGATCAGCCCGAAGCTGCTGGCCACCAATGGCCCACGTGGCCCTGAAATCTCAGGGTGCTCTGCCCCCAGGAGCAGAGCCCTCCGCAGCCGGGGCAGGGCTTGCAGCTCTCCCCAGGGCAGCCCCTGCTGCCAGCCCGCTGGCCTCACTCACCAGCGCAGATCAGCTGCAGCTCTTGCTGCTGCCCCCTCAGGTGCCGCCCGGCCATGCCTGTGAACACAGAGCCTGTCACGGCGCCAGCGGCACAGCTCCCTGCCAGCGGCGCTGCCGGCGCTGTGGCCACACGGGCTGCTGGCCCGGCAGGGCTCAGCCCGGCCCTTGGCGCACGCTGCCGCCCCAGGGCACGGCTGCCAGAGGGCGGCAGCAGCAATGCCCAGCCCAGGCGGGGCTCCACGGCGCCGGGCCCGGCTGGCGCTGCCGGGGCAGCAGGCGGGGCCGGGGCCGAGCTGCGGCGGGCCGGGGAGGGAGCCCGGGCTAGTGGCTCACCCATGAACCTGATGGCCGCCTCTCGCAGGGGCTCCTGTGGGCTCTGCAGGTAACGCAGGGCCCGGCGCAGGTGCTCGGCCGCTCGGCTCCTGTCCTCTGCCAGCTGCAGAGAGCGGCAGGAGGGAAGGGTTGGCGCGGGCTCAGCCCCTGGGCCGGGCGCTGCCTGCGCCCAGCCCCGGCCTCCCCTGGCCGCACAGCCCTGAGGCGCGGCCACAGCAGCCGCTGGCCAAGGGCTCCCGAGGGCAGGGGGCAGAGGGCCGGCTGCTGCCCGGGGAGCCGCGGTGCCGGCCCGCAGCCCCGCCGGGCCGGGGCTCCATGGGCACCCGGCTGGGGCCCACGGGAGCCTGGAGAAGAGCCCCCGCGGCCTCTGGCTGCAGCAGCGGGCAGGGGCACAGCTGCCCGGCCCCGCACACTGAGCAGCGCCCTCAGGGGCCTTCTCCAGGCCGAGCCTGGGCGTTCTCGGCTTCTCTTACCAAGCATTCGCCAAACCTCCATGTCTGATCCACCTGGAGCATTTGTTTGAGATTCCGCCTCTTCAGGAATCCGGCTGCAGAATGCAGCGTTTCCCGGGAGGCCTGGAGAGCAGCAGAGACGCGGTCTTGGCCCCACAGGCCAGGGCACAGGAGCATCCCAGTGCCACAGCCTGGAGGACGCTGCAGCCCGCAAGGTGCCAGGGCAGGAGGCAGCCCAGTCCCCTCCCAGGGGGACAGCAGGTGGCCACAGGTCCTCACCTCAGCAACAACCTGATTCTCATCATGGCAGTGGAAGTAGAGTGGGACCAGGCTCTGGCGCACGTGGGACTTCAGGGCCTTTCTTCCATCTTCTCTTAAAAAGTCCAGCATGTCTTGAAAGACACACATGGAGCTCAGCTGTACCCGGATATCATCCTGTAGGAGAGGAAGGGCAAAAGACCTCAGCATCAGCTGCTTCAGGCCCCCCAGGGCACAGGCCTGCATCTGCACAGGGCACCAAATGTCCGGGCAGCAGCCGGCGGCCGTGGCTGTGGGCACAGAGCCTTACGTGGTCAAAGAGTGGCAGGAGCGCCTCAGCCAGCTGCAGGGCAATGGGGGTGGCTATTGGGGCACCCCCAATATCCAGGAGCAAATATCGGAGTAGAAGAATGGTCATCCTGATCATGTGGCTATCATTTTCCTGCAGGAGCTCCACAAGACTTTGGGTCAGGCTCCCCATTTTTTCAGCCTGTGAAGAACACAAGTTTGTGAAAGGCCAGTCTGCTGCCGCAGGGCCCAGAGGCCAAAGGCCTGTCCCAAAGCACTGGGGCAGCTGAAGCGGGAGGCAGGAGAGCTGGGAGCAGCTGCCCCAGCGCCCCAAGCCCAGGCAAGGCCAAGCGACTGCCTTGCCCGGCCCCACGCTGCCTGCACGGCTTCAGCCACTGCCCCCTTCTCACCATCAAGGGATTCTTGCCCAGCACTACCAGGCCTCTGAGTGCCAAGTAACGCCTGGCCCTGTGCTGGCTCTGCAGGTTCTGTGCCATGATCTGCAGAACACTGTCACTGCATTCCCTCAAGTCCAGGCACTCGAGGACCTGAAAGGCACAGGGCAGTGACAGGGAGCCGGCCGGCAGGAGCCCGGAACCGCACAGGGCCGGGCCCAGGCAGCAGCACAGGGCACGGGCACCGTTCTGGCAGCTGTGCCTACGAGAGGGCAGAGAGCTGGGAGGCAGCGCTGGCCTTGAGGCTCACCTCCACAAGGAATGCCAGGGCAGGGAAATCCCAGTATGGCATCTCTTGGCCGAGCATGGTGAGCAGGTAGAATGCAATCCCGGAACAAAAGTGTAGGGCTGAATGGGAAATTTCTCTAAAAAGAGGAAAAAGGAAACAAGACCCTGAGCCAGTGGGGCAAATCTCTCCCAGGAGTGACTCACAGAGTTCTCATCTTTCCCCACCACCCTTCCAGCAAGGGGACCTGGGCTACTCAGGAGTTGCTTTCTCATGGGCACCCTCCTCTCCCAGCCTTTTCCAGTCTGCTTGGCTGTCCCGCAGGGACAAGGCCCTCTGGCCCATGACCACGGAAACTTTGCAGGACACCCCAGGCACAGAGCACAAGTGTCAGAGGCCGTGGGGAGAAGGGGCTCTCACCTGGCCAGCAGAGCCACGGCAAGGTGGTGGGTGTCAAGAGAGAGCAGTGTGTCCCAGCCACACCTGCGTTCCATTGCCACCACCACATCCTCACAGCGGAGAAGGCAGAGCAGGGACTTCAGGGTGCGCACTGCAAACCTGTGTGCACAGCAAAGGCCAGGTGACGCTGGCAGCACTGGCTCCTTGGCAGGCCACGTGGCAGGGACAGGAGGAGTGGGATGGAGCACCTGTTGGGGCTGGTGGCAAGGCCGTGCTCTTGCTGGCATCCCTTCCAGAAGGCATCGACCTCCTCTGGCATCTCCAAAGTGCTGGAGAACACTTGGAAGAGCAGATGCACAAATAGGCGGGGGAAATACACCTTCAATATCCGTGGCAGACAGGGCACCTGCAGGATCTTCCACATCACCACGGTTGCCTGCAAGGGACAAAGGCCCCCGAGACAGCGCTCAGTGCCCAGGCGTCCGTGTGGCAGGGCCCGAGCGTGGCAGGGAGAGGCCCGCAGAGACCTTGGCAGGGGGAGCACGGGGCCTGCTGGGCCTGAAGCTGCCCCTGGGCCAGGTTTCAGGCCAGCGCCTGAGGCAGGCAGATGCAGTGGGGGAAGGAGGATGGAGAGCTGCTGGAGAGGCGGCCTTGGGGCCAGCAAAGGCCACTTGCAGAAACTCACAGCCAGGTTAAAGACAGCCGTTTGGTCCCCATCAGAGGTGCACGTGCTGTGCACTGGCCAGCTCCCCAGCACATCCAGGAGGATCAGCTGTGCCAGCTCGGCAGTCCTGGCTGAGCCCATGATGGTCTTCCACATGGCCATGGCAGCTCTGGGGGGTCAGAGCTCTGTCTCAGCAGGGCGGTCTCAGCCACAGCAGCGTGGGGAGCTGAGCTGGCTGCCAGCTCTGCCTCTGCCCACTGGCCCTGGCCAGCAGCAGCCAGGCAGCCCAGGCCTGTGGGGACAGAGCCCTGAGGGGCAGGGAGGGAGCATGGCAGCGGGCTCAGGGGCTGACGTGCCAGGGCTGGGAAAGGCAGCAGCCAGAGGGCCCTGGAAGTCTCTGTTGCTCAGACACCTGCGGCAGGCTGTACAGGCTGATGGGCTGGGGAGGCCTGAGCCCTCTGGGCAGGTGGGCCCCATACCTGTCACAGGACGGGGCCACACGCAGCAGCGTGAGGACTGCGTCATCTGGCTGTGCTTCCATCAGATCCAGCAGGGCCTCGTCCAGCCTGGCTTCAGCACAATCATTGGCCACGAGCCACTGGTGGATGAACCTCACCATGGCGGGCACCTGGAGAAGGCACAGGGAGACTTGGGAAGCTGCCAGGGGGAGCAATGTTCCCAGCTTGCCCAGAGAAGTGCTTCCCTTCCCCGCGCACTGCCATGTGGCCTCAAAGGCTCACAGCAACCAGCATGCGTGGCTTGGGAGGCTGAGCAATTCCTGGGAGGATCAAACCCTGCCTACAGGCTGCTTACTTGGTTTGGATAGTAAAAACCATCCTCTACAAGCATACACAGGAGGGCAGCGCTGGGCTTGGTTTTGAAGATGGGCGAGTATGGTCTGAGCCCAGTGCCCATGGTGATGGTCTCCTCCTCCTGCATTCTCTTGATGAATTTGCAGATGAACTGTAGGAGAAGGGCAGGAAGCCGGGGATGTTGCATGGAGTGCTGCACACACGGTGCTGGGCTGAGCAGGGACAGCAGGCCCAGCCCAGGTGGGGGTGGCTGCAGGTACCTGCGCTGTGCTGCGGAAGCGGCCACGGCTGGATTCCTGCTCTTGTGTCTTGTCCAGGGCTGCATCTGGCAAAGAGCGAGAGCAGCCAGAGCTGAGGGGCTGTGGGAGAGGCCGGAGAACACAGGCCAGCCCTGCGCTGCCCAGGCAGGGAGAGCCCCGGGATGGCCCAGGGGATGGAGCGTGGCCACTGCAGGGTGTCTGCCCAGGCCCTCTTCCGTCCTGTCCATGGGCATTTCCCCAGGCGATAGGATGGCAAGGCATGGCATGGCATGGCATGGCATGGCATGGGGTCAAGCTGGCTGCAGATGCCAACCCTGTGGCCCAGCTCTGCCACTCACCCTCCTGCGGCGGCTGGAACGGCACCACCTCCTCGGTCTCCTGTGCTGGGGCAGCTCCAGGGCCTTCTTCCTCCTCCTCCACCCAGGCCAGCTTGGGCACTCTTGGGGGTCTCTGCTCCATGTCTTCTTCATCTCTGTTACATTCTGTACATGGGAACATGCCCAGGAGATGATGGGATGGGATGGGATGGGATGGGATGGGATGGGATGGGATGGGATGGGATGGGATGGGATGCGATGTTGCCAAGCTGGCTGCAGGCACCAACCCTGCGGCCCAGCTCTGCCACTCACCTTCCTGCAGCAGCTCAAACAGCACCACCTCTTCGGTCTCCTGTGCTGGGGCAGCTCCAGGGCCTTCTTCCTCCTCCTCCACCCAGGCCAGCTTGGGCACTCTTGGGGGTCTCTGCTCCATGTCTTCTTCATCTCTGTTACATTCTGTACATGGGAACATGCCCAGGAGATGATGGGATGGGATGGGATGGGATGGGATGGGATGGGATGGGATGGGATGGGATGGGATGGGATGGGATGGGATGGGATGCGATGTTGCCAAGCTGGCTGCAGGCACCAACCCTGCGGCCCAGCTCTGCCACTCACCTTCCTGCAGCAGCTCAAACAGCACCACCTCTTCGGTCTCCTGTGCTGGGGCAGCTCCAGGGCCTTCTTCCTCCTCCTCCACCCAGGCCAGCTTGGGCACTCTCGGGGGTCTCTGCTCCATGTCAGTGACTGGATTTGTGGCTACTTGCAGGAAAGATGCCTCAGAAATGCTCTGAGTCAGCAAGTCCTGCAGTGGTGCCTGGAAGGCACCTTCAAGAGAGAAGCCTCAGGGAGGCTTCAGGACAGCAAGTCCTGCACTCTGGTCTCGAGGGCTCCGGCCACCAGGACAGGAGACTCCTGTCAAGGATTGGGCTCTGGCCTCAAAGGCTCCTGCAGAAGAGAAGCCTCAGGGAGACCACGGGTCAGCAAGTCCTGTGGTCTGGCCTCGAGGTCACCTGCAGGAATAACGCCTGGGAAAGGCTCCGGGTGGGACAGGAACGAGGGCGCTGTGCGGGGGCTCCTCACGGCACCGCTCTGTCCCGTTCTGCCCCGTTGCCTGTTCCCAGCAGCCGGGCAGGCTTCTATTTCCCACGTGTCACAAAGGGCCCTTGGACACCCGTTCTATGCCACAGTGACCGTGCTGCACCGTGTCACAAAGGGCCCCTGCACACCCTGCTGCCTGCCCTGGGGCCGCCCCCAGCCCAGCCAAAGTGGCCCAGGCTGGAAGGAATGCCTGGCCCCAGGTGTCTAAGGCAGCCCCACAGGATCTTTAGGAAGGGCTCAGAGCATCAGCAAACGCTGCCCTGCTCTGCGGGCTCAGGGCAGCAGAAGGAGCCCCAGGGCTGCCGACGCAGCCGCGCTGGGAAGGGCACGGGGCCTTCCAGGGAAGCTGGCACGGCCTCCTTGGGACACCTCCCGGCCGGTGGCCATCCCAAACCCACGGGTGTGACACAGACAAGGAATGTGTGGGCCAGGGCACGAATGCTGCTCTGAGCCCTGGGGCCCGGGCAGCGCTGACAGCAGCAGCTGTGGCAGAGTCCCTGCCCAAGCAGAGCTGCCACCCCCGAGCCCTGGCAGCGCTGGTGCCCGTCTCCTGCCCCAGAGACCTGTGCCCCCGGGGGGCTGCTGTGCCACAGGGAGCCAAAGGCCACGTGCATTGGGGGCTGATGGCAGCAGCACCTGCAGCAACTGCTGGCAACACTTGGTCTCTGTCAGAAGCTCTTACTCTGTGCTGGAATTATTTTCTCATTGAAGTCATTTCCTGCACCACAAACACATCTTTGCCATGAAGACACAGAAGAATCTGGCATTAAGGAATCCTCACTTCAGGAAAGTTGTACTTGCCATTGCTCAGCTCAAGTCGTTTCAAAATTTGCAAACTTCCCAAATTTATTGGGATGACCTGAGAATCTGACTGGTCTACAAGTTTGTGTCCCATCCTGAAGCAGCAACTCATTTGCCTTATCATCCATTGAATGTCACTTTAGAAAACATAACACTACACAGAGCCAAAAAGAAGATCATTCTTTGATTTGCAAATGGATTTTGATGAAGGGATGATAATCTCCTAATTTTCTTAAGGAATAAAAACTCTCAAGGAATGAAAGACCACTCAGTGTTACAAGAGTAACCCAAACAAATGAGTAGATGGCAAAAGGGCTGATCCTCCCCCAGTACAGATATCTAAGTGGCCAATAAAGTACAGCTCTCCCCTCTTGTTCCCTGCAGGGGAAACAGGACCATGAATAGAAATAGTCACAGATATTCTTTCTGCCCCCCATAACCAAAGCTGTGCCAAAGCATAGATGCTGCCTTCAAACTGGCTCAAATTCCAGCCCAGACCTCTCGCCTTCCAGACAACTCCTTCCCCAACACCCCACCGACACCTACCCCCCAAAATCCCACACAGAAGCCCTCAACACCTCACCAGGAGCCCCAGCTGCGCCCGTCCCTCTGCAGAGCTTTCCCAGCCTCCAGCAGACGCCCTGGTTCCCTGCACGTGCCGTGGGCTGGCACTCAGGAGGATCTGCTCCAAGGCCTTCCCCGGTGGCAGCTCAGGCTGCCAGGCCTGTGGTTCCTGGATCACCCTTTCCAGCGAGCCTTCCTGGGCACGGCTGTTCCATGGGCACCTCTGCGCTCAGCTCGGACTGCTCCACTCAGCCAGGGCTGCTGGGAAAGGATCCAGAGCAGCCTGGCCAGCTCTTTCTCCAGCTCCCTCTTCACTCTTGGGGGAGCTAGAACATCCCACAGGAAAGCAACTGGTGCCACAAGGAGTGGGCAGCATCAGGCAGCTCTGGGGAGGACCCTCAGGACTGCTGTATCCTGAGGGAACGCTGCTGGCCATGCCCTGTGTGTATCTGCAAAAGCTTCAAATCAGCTGCCTCAGCTCCCAGGGCCTCTCTTGGCCAGCATCCTGACGTGGATGCAGGGCTGCTGCCAGGCACTGCTGGGACCCAGCGGGACAGGAGCGGCTGTCTCGTGTCCACGGAGCAGCCCTGACACAGCCAGGGCCATCCCGAAAGCAGACAAACGCTCCCGGGTCAGCAGAGAGGAGCAAGGAGCACTGGGCTCCTCTCAGGGGATCTCAGCTGGGCTCACTCCACCACACGCCCCCATTTTGAGGCCTGCTGATGCCGAGCTGCCAGAAATGCCCACCTTGTTCTCTCCAAGATGCACAGGGAGAGCCAATGAGCAGGACACCTTGGGAGGCCTTTTCTGAGGCCAGGGACACACCAAGATCAGCCAAGGCTCTCCACGCTGCCTGGCCCACACAGCCCAGCTCTGTGCTGGCCCTGGGCCACAGCAGCTCCCACCAAGCAGGAGGCAAATGCATTTTGCCAAGAGTTGAAACAAAGATGGGAAAAGTGTGTGTGCAAAGGCCTTTTAATTCACAGCTCTCACAGAGAGCTTTGGGGCTTGTGGCTGGACAGAGATGCTCCTCCTCACCCTCTGTCCAAAGCAGGGGAACACATCCTGCTGCAGGTGCTTGGCTTGGTTTCCGCAGGTCCAGGCGGATGCCAAACCTGCTCTTCACAGCCTTCTCCCTTGCCCTGCCCCTCTGCCAAGTCCAACAGGTCTCAAGGATTGAAAGGAACACAGAGAGCCAAAGGGGGACACTCACACCTGCCTCACTGGGAGCTCCCTGGGAAGCACTTTCCTTGAGAAGCAAGCCCCTTTCCTCCAAAGGCATTTCCCCAAATGTGTGGCTTTCCTGGGCAACACCAACACACCCTTAAGAAAAGCTGGCAAGGCTGAATGACTCCAGGTCCTTTCAGGACAGGCACTCCAGCTCTAGCTCATATTCCCCCAAGTGTGTGTCCAGGTGCAGGTTCAGAGGTGCAGCCCCAGGCCCTCTACAAACACAAGCTGCCCGCTGCCTCTTCCCCTGCCTCAGCTCCTGCCTGTGCTCACAGCACCAAAACCAGGCTGTTCCCAGCCAGAGCCCAGAGCCCTGTCCCCACAGGACGCTCTTGCCAGCACCTTCCAGGACTCTCTGCTGTGCACGCAGCGCTTTTCATGCCCGCTCCCAACAGGCTTTGGAACACAGAGCACAACCTGGCTGGCTCTGCCACCAGCACAGCCCAAACACAGGCGGAGGAAGAAGCAGCAGGGGTTGATTTGCGGCCATGCCCAAGAGAGACTGGAAGGGTGCCCTCCCTCTGCTCTCCCTTGGTTGGCTTTCTGACTGGCTCTGAGCCTGGGGCTGCCATTCCTCACTTGTGGGGACCAGAAGCACAGCCGGGATCCCAGCACTGCCTGGCAGCGCTCCGGGCACCGGCACGGCCGCGTGTCCGAGTCTCGGGCACCGTGCTGCTGCTTCATTTGCCCTTAGGCACACCCAGAGCTCCCTGCTAAGCCCGGATGGTCTCTGGTTCTGCCCCGTTCCTCATCCAGTGCAGGGATGGAGCACTGCTGTGCTTTCAGGAAGCTGTTCTTGAAACCTTCCAGCATTCCAAGCTCCTTTGCCCTCCGTGGATGCTTGCCGTAGAATCCCTCTCAGCTGGGTTCAGAGCATATTCAGGTTTGCTATTCAAAAGTCCAGGGGCTCCAGGGAGCTCAGCAAGATCTGGAACTGCACAGTGCTGTACAACTGCACCTTCAGCACAGGGACCTTTCCAGCCTGATCTGCCCTCGTTCCTCTGTGTCTGTGCACAAAACACGGAGTGGGAGAGAACAGCAGGAGGGGTCTGTGTGTCCCAGGGCCCCAGATTTGCATCGCTCCAGCTCCACAGAGATGCAGGTAAAGTGAGGAAGCCAAACTGTTTATTAATGGAAGGCGAAGCAAAGGGATGAGCTGGGAGGGAAGAAAGGGGATGGGCACAGTCTGAGGGCTGGAGGGAGGGAGCTGTCAACAGGGAGGGAGAAGGCAGGAGCTATGGGAGCTTCCCACAGGCTCAGTTGTGCCAGTCATCAGCTGTGCCTGGAACTCCAGCTGATCCCCTCTGGTCTCCAGGTGGTCTCACCTTCCAAGGGATCTGGAGGTCTTAAAGAGTCACTGGTTCTTCTGAGCCAGCAGATGAAAGTTCTGCAGCTCTTCCCTCAAACATCACCTGAAGAAATGTGCTTATGCAGGAGGGGCTGTTGTCTTCACTCAGGGCTCGAAGGGCTGGAAGAGAGAGGAACAGAGCCACGGTCAGAACCTGGATGTGCAGGAATCCAAGGAGACCTTCCTGCCAGAGCCATCCCACCCAGCTCTTGCCATGGCCGCAAGAGAGGAGAGGCCAAGGGGATCAGCTGCAAAGTGCTGGCCATGAATCCCCCTGCCCGCATCCCTGAAATCTCTGTGTGCTCTGCCCACGCCACCCCTCGTCCACACAAGGAGCAAAGCCCACCACCGGCGGGGCAGGGATTGCAGCTCCTGCCCAGGCATTGCAGCTCCCCCAGCCAGCCCCCGCTGACAGCCCACTGCCCTCATCACCCTCACGGAGGGCCTGGAGCTCTTCCTTCTGCCCCATCAGGAGCACCCAGACAATCCCTGGGAACACAGGCTAACCAAACTAAGGCTGCTGTGGCTATTATCCAGTTTGCTTTATGGCTTAATGAGGTGAGGAATTCATGGATCTTTAACTTCCTCTGGAAGGCAGGCACATGGATTCAGAGCTATCACACACTAAGTGTATGGTTTTGGGGGTTACTTTAATAATGGTTCTTACTGTGAGGAAATGACACGGGGGCAAATTTTTTCCCAGCCCTTCCCCCAGCTCTTTGGGTCTGCCCCACCAGTTTTCAAAGGGTTCAGATCCACTTTAAATGCTAATGATATCATACAGTGGCTGGTGTTGCTGATAGGCCTGTTACATTTAGCATTCAGAGATAAGGGAAGATTAACCTGGATAACCACACTGACACCTACCCCAGAGACCAGGGATGCTGCTGCCCCAGAGCCTGACCCTGCCCCACAGCCCACCTCAGAAATGAACCACCCAGGCTGGATGAGGGTTCTAATGAAAGAGATGGGCCAGGTGCTGAAGGAGTACATTCCCACAGCTGGTGAAAAGCCATCCCCCTGCCTCAAAGAGGGAGAGTCTGATGGTGCAGCAGTGGAACCCACAGATGTTACAACTGTCCAGGTTCCAGCTGAACTGCAAAGGCAGTCAGGGCCAGCAGCAGTCGCCCTGGTGGAAACAAGGAGATCTAAGATGAAATCAGAGCACCCAGATGAGGATATGAAAGGAGGGCCTTCCCAACGCCCAGGAGAGGCAACAGTTGAGGTCATCACCGAGTCCCTGACATACGAAAGTCTCCGTAATCTGCACAAAGACATTGTACAACAGGGATGTGAGGCTTATACAACCTGGCTGCTTTGGGTCTGGGACCTTATGAGTACAGGTGTCCAGCTGGATGGTGGTGAGGCAAGGAATTTGGGACACTTGACTCAGGACTCAGGTATGAATCTGATTTTTGTAAGGGAGCCAAGGTCCCTTTCCCTCTGGGAACAGCTTTTAATGAGTGTCAGAGAGAGGTTTGTCCACAGGGAGAGAATGCAGGACCAGCACCACAGAATGTGCTCTGGAAGACTCTTGAGGAAGGGATCCAAGAGCTGAGAGAAGTGGCAGTATTGGAGGTACTCAGGGATGGACAGCATGATAATGACCCCAACAAGGTCAGGTGCACAGGGCAAATGTTGTGGAGTCTGGCAAATCTGGGGCCAGCTCAATACACCACCTTTATTGCAATGATTATTGCCAATAACAAATGAGAGACAGTGGGTTCTGTTGCCAACAAGCTTAGAAATTATGAGAGTGTGATCAATGGCCCAATGCAGGCTCATGTCTCTGCCGTGGTCCAAGAACTCAGAGAGGAGATGAGGGAGATGAGGGAGGAGGTGAGGAGGAACAGTTCCCACATTGCACCAGTGTGAGTCACAGGCCCCAGAGTCAGAGCCCAACGTTCCCCAGCTAGAGAGAGAGGGTACAGCCCACGGGCTGACCTGTGGTTCTTTCTGCGTGACCATGGGGCAGACATGGGAAGGTGGGATGGGAGACCCACTTCTGTCCTGGCAGCATGGATGCATCAGCTCAAGAAGGGAAACACTAATCAAGGGAACTCAGTAAAGTGAAGGTAGCCCCAACCTCCCATGACTGAGCTGCTGGGTATGATCCGTCAGATCCCCTGGAAGGTACCTCGACCATGTATGCCCAGGAAAGAAATAATAACCAGGGCTAGGGGGGGTCCTGCCTCTAACCAGGAAGAGATATGGGAAAACTGGATTTTCTGGACAGTGTGGATCCGATGGCCTGGGGCATCAGAGCCACAAAAATACGATGCCTTAGTTGATACTGGTGTGCAGTGTACCCTGATACCATCGGGACATGTGGGGGCAGAACCTGTTTCCATTGCTGGGGTGACGGGGGGATCCCAGCAATTGACCCTGTTGGGAGCCCAGGTGAGCCTGACTGGGAAGGAGTGGCAGAAACATCCTATTGTGACTGGCCCAGAGGCCCCGTGTATTCTGGGCATAGATTTCCTCCAGAATGGCTGTTACAAAGACCCAAAGGGACTCAGATAGGCTTTTGGCATAGCTGCTGTAGAGGCTGAGAACATCAAGCAGTTGATCACTTTGCCTGTACTATCAGAAAACCCATCTGCAGTAGCTCTCCTGAAGGTGGAAGAGCAATGAGTGCCGATTGCCACCTCGACAGTGCACCGCCGGCAATATTGAACAAATTGAGATGCTGTGATCCTCATCCACAAAATGATCCGTGAGCTGGAGAGCCAAGGGGTGGTCAGCAAAACCCACTCACCCTTCAACAGCCCCATCTGGCCTGTGCACAAGTCTGACAGAGAATGGAGATTGACTGTGGACTATCGTGGCTTGAATGAAGTGACTCCACCGCTGGGCGCTGCTGTGCCGGACATGCTGGAACTGAAGTACGAGCTGGAGTCCAAGGCAGCAAAGTGGTACCCGCTATAGATATTGCCAATGCATTTTTCTACATTCCTTTGGCAGCAGAATGCAAGCCTCAGTTTCTTTTCACCTGAAGGGACGTGCAGTACACCTGGAACTGACTGCCCCAGGGGTGGAAGCAGAGCCCCACCATCTGCCATGGACTGATCCAGAGTGCACTGGAAAAGGGTGAGGCTCCAGAACATCTGCAATATATTGATGACATCATTGTGCGGGGGAAGACAGCAGCCGAAGTGTTCGAGAAAGGGGAAAAAATCATCCAGAATCTCATAAAAGCTGGCTTCGCTATCAAGAAGAGCAAAGTCAAGAGATCTGCCCGAGAGATCCAGTTCCTGGGAGTGAAGTGGCAAGATGGACGGTGTCAGATTCCCACTGATGTAATCAACAAGACCACAGCAATGTCTCTACCAACCAGCAAGAAGGAAACACAAGCTTTCCTAGGCCCTATAGGTTTTTGGAGGATGCACATTCCTGAGTACAGAAAGATTGTGAGCCCTCTCTACCTGGTCACCTGCAAGAAGAACACTTTCCACTGGGGCCCTGAGCAGCAACAAGCCTTTGCCCGGATCAAGCAGGAGATCGCTCATGCACTTGCCCTTGGCCCAGTCAGGACAGAACCAGAGGTGAAGAACATGCTCTATTCTGCAGCCAGGAACCATGGCTTGTCCTGGAGCCTTTGGCACAAGGCGCCTGGGGAGACTTGAGGCCAACCACTGGGATTTTGGAGTCGAAGCTGCAGAGGGTTTGAAGCCAACTACACTCCCACAGAGAAGGAAATCTTGGCTGCCTATGAAGGAGTCCAGGCTGCCTCAGAGGTGATTGGTACAGAAGCGCAACTCCTCCTGGCACCCCGACTACTGGTGCTGGGGTGGATGTTCAAAGGCAAGATTCCCACCACCCACCATGCCACCAGTGCCACATGGAGCAAGTGGATTGCTCTTATCACACAGCGCGCCCGTATAGGTAAACTGAATTGCCCTGGGATTTTGGAGGTAATTACAAATTGGCCCAAAGATGAACATTTTGGTGTCACAGATGAAGAACAAGAACCAGTGACACGGGCTGAAGAGGCTCCTCCCTATAACCAACTGCCCCCAGAGGAAACATGCTACGGTCTTTTCACTGACGGTTCCTGTCGCATCTTAGGGATGAACCAGAAGTGGAAAGCAGCCGTATGGAGCCCCACACGACAGGTCACAGAGGCCACTGAAGGAGAAGGTGGATCAAGTCAACTTGCAGAACTCAAAGCCGTTCAACTGGCCCTGGACATCGCAGAAAGAGAGAAGTGGCCAAAGCTCTACCTTTATACTGACTCATGGATGGTAGCCAATGCTCTGTGGGGATGGCTGGAGAGGTGGAAAGAGGCTAACTGGCACCGTAGGGGAAAGCCAATCTCGGCTGCTGAAGAGTGGAAAGACATTGCTACCAGGGTAGGGAGGCTACCTGTGAAGTTCGCCATGTAGATGCCCATGTCCCCAAGAGCAGAGCCAATGAGGAGCACCAAAACAATGAGCAGGTAGACCAGGCTGCAAAGATAGAGGTGTCCAAGATAGACCTAGATTGGGAACACAAGGGGGAGTTATTCCCAGCTCGATGGGCCCATGCTGCCTCAGGCCATCAGGGCAGAGATGCCACCTATAAGTGGGCACGAGACCAAGGGGTGGATTTAACCATGGACAGAATTTCTCAGGTTATCCATGACTGTGAGACGTGTGCTGCCATCAAGCAGGCCAAGCAAGTGAAGCCCCTATGGTATGGTGGGTGGTGGTCCAACTACAAGTATGGGGAGGCCTGGCAGATAGACTCCATCACACTGCCCCAGACACGCCAGGGCAAGCGCTACGTGCTGACCATGGTGGAAGCCACCACTGGATGGTTGGAGACCAGCCCTGTGCCTCATGCTACGGCGCGGAACACCATCCTGGGCCTGGAAAAGCAAATCCTGTGGAGACATGGTACCCCTGAGAGGATTGAGTCAGACAATGGGACCCATTTCAAGAACAGCCTCATCAACACCTGGGCTAGCAAACATGGCATTGAGTGGGTGTACCATATCCCCTACCATGCTCCAGCCACAGGGAAAGTAGAGAGGTACAATGGACTACTAAAAACCCAGCTAAAAGCTTTGGGTGGGGGATCTTTCAAAAACTGGGAGCAGCATTTAGCAAAGGCCACCTGGTTAGTTAACACCCGAGGTTCCACCAACCGAGCAGGTCCTGCCCAGTCTGAGTCCCTGAATGTAATAGATGGAGATCAAGTCCCAGTGGTACGTGTCAGAGGTTTGTTAGGGAAGACTGTGTGGATCAATTCTGCCTCAAGTACAGACAAACCCATTCATGGGGTTGTCTTTGCTCAGGGACCAGGTTGCACATGGTGGATAATGCAAAGAGATGGAACAACACGATATGTACCACAGGGAGATCTGATTGTGGGTGAGAATGATATGCAATATCACTGTTTGTTGGATGTTACTGCCATTGTCTGAACATTAAACCATACAGACATGAGACAGAAGGAAATGTGTAAGTGCTGAAGGTCTGGGCAAGTGGAAGATGGAGAAGGAGATGTGCAAGTGTTGAAGGTCTGAGCAATTGATAGATGGAGCTTTGAGTGAGTAAAGTGAAAGGGGTGAAATCCTGCCGCTCTGTAGTATAGGGCATGGATTCAGTGGTCCATTGTGGGGATGTGATGAGGGTATGATGGGTATTGCTTGTAAATTTTGGGGGAACAGATGGAAATTTTGCATGAATAAATGCATGATGTGTGGTAGTCTGTTGATGATATGGGGATAAGGGGTGGAATGTCCTAGGGTGACGTTATGATGCTTGTATCCCCATTCATGTGTTCTGTTTATGCTGGATATTATGTTCTATGCCTCTAAGACTGGCTCTGAAGAGAGAAAGTTTTGTTTGGGTTTTCTTATCAGCCTGGCGGGACACAGAGACGCGCAGTACATAGTGCTGCTTTTGCTTTTTGCCTTCGCTTTTTGTGTTGCTCTCACACTCTTGCTTCTGCTTCACTTCTGCTTGCTCTTGCTTCTGCTCATTAGCTAGTTTAGCTAAACAGTCCAAATTTCATCCTGGATGGTTTCTCCTTTCCTTTTTGAACCATCTTGAACCTGCTCCGGACTGGGACCTGGGAACACCGAGCGTTTGCACCTTGTGGCCTGCAGCAGCAGCCCCAGCGCCGGAGGGACTGAGAACAGAGCGACCATCCCCAAGAGAGAGTTTCTGAATTTGTCATCTTTTTCAGAGTGGTGTCATCCGGTATTGTTCATTCTGTGTGCTGGGGGGTGCTGTGCCTGTTAAATAAACAGGTTCTTTCCACTCCTCTCCGAGGAATCCTTCCCAAACTGGTTGCGGGGAGGGGCTGTGTGGGTTTGCTTTCTGGAGGGACCCCCCTTTGGAGATTCTCTCCCAAATTTGCCTTAAACTGGACACCCCAATATGGGATGGCAAACAGGATTGATTCAGACCGGGGAACTCATTTCACATGAAAGATATTGCAGAAAGTTGTTCAGGCCCTGGGAGTAAAATGGGAATTACACACTCCATGGCAACCATAGAGTTCTGGTCAGGTTGAGAGAATGAATCAAACTCCTAAAAGTGCTCTAGTTAAGCTAATGACTGAAACCCAAATGTCATGGATAAAATGTCTCCCTTTGGCCTTATTAAGAATTAGAACCCAACCCCAGTCAGATCTGGGGGTCCCACCCTATGAAATGATGTTTGGGTTTCCCTTCCTGACCTCACCCCAGAAGGCTGCCACCCATGAGGAAGGGGAAGCCAATGCCAAGAAATAAGTGATGTCTATAGCACAAACCTTAGAGGGGCTAAGACATAAAGGGGCAATTCCTCAAACTACCACCCTGGATTTCAGAGTCCATAATATTAATCCCGGGGATTGGGTGATGATTAAGCCATGGAGAGATCAGCCTCTAACTCCCCAGTGGGAAGGTCCCTTTCAGGCACTGCTCACCACCGAATCGGCCGTGCGAGCTGCAGAGCGGGGATGGACTCATGGCAACAGAGTCAAAGGCCCAGGAGAAGAACCAAAGAGTGGACTGTAACATCCAGGCTGGGTGAAACAAGATTGACTCTCAAGCAGAGACTGAGAGAAAACCAGGAAAACACCAAGATGCCCAAAAAGCAGAGTCAAGCTTCCACCAACCAGCTCAAGAAATGTCTTCCTGTTTTCATGGGTGAGAATTACCAGCAGCTGTTGAGGGGAAGTACACAAGGGACTGTAAAAGGTAATAGGACAGCTTCTTTAAGAAAATAAGACAAAGGAAGGAGGGCAAGGCCGGGTTGGCCCCTTTGTTTGCTACCAAGAAGGCTCCATAGCCCTGCTGTGGGTAGCAACCCCATGGGCATGGTAAGGTAGGGACAAAAGGCCATTCCAGACCTCTGTAATTCCTCAGTTGTCTTTTAATTCAACAGGGACTGGAGGGCAGGACCGAGTTGGCCTCTGTGCTCACCCCTAAGATGCACCAACTATGGGCAGCAGCCACAGAGGCACAGTAGATGGGAGTCAAAGCCACACTGGACCTCTGGGATGCCCTTTTGTCCATTCCAAATGAGTGTGTCTGTGGAAAACCTGAGATTTTTTTCTCCTGTTCCCACTGTCCTTGGCCACATCAACAGATGCTGGTATGACTCATACAAGAGAGAGAGAAAAAATTTGACTCAATTGTTTGAACAAAATGACTTATAGAAAAAGAAAGGTGAGTTTGTTATAGAAGAGTAATCCTAGGGTTGACTCTCACAATTAAGGGGTGAATATTAAATATATGTTAAGAGAAGTTTTGTAGATGTACAGTTATCCTTCCCCTCCCCCTTGCATTGCTATCACAGGATGGCCTCAGTAGCTGGGGCATTTGGGAGGGTTGGCTTGTTCCTATGGCAGCACCTGACCTCCAATCAAGGTGTGAGACAGTGATCTCCAGCACTGGACAGAGAAGGAGTCGATTGACAAGACTTTGGGAGGGGCTAGAGGTGTAAAAGACAGAACATCCATTTTGTAGATGACCACACAGTGACTGAATCCTTTGCTCCTGCTGCTGTATTCTTTTCTTTCTTCAGTCTTCTGCTTTATTTTGATATGGTCTTAATAAAGCATTTACATTTTTGAAAGTGAAAATCTTTTCTCACATGGGGTTGGGGAATTTGGGGCAAGGTTGTCCACACGGGGTCACCTCTCAAGGTACAACTTCACTGACCTGGCCAGACCTCCTTAGGAGAGACCCTGGATCAATATCAATCACAGATCTGCAATCACCTTTTGTATAATAGAAAGAGCAATAAAAGACACCCTTTGAGATAGGAATACATATTACTTAGAAGCTCTTTGAAATATTTCTCTATAACAGTAAAAGGAAATCTTCCTGCTGAACTGCTCCAGACCAGAGGAAATCAAGGCAGAGCCATGGTTTGTCAGGACTTGCTTGATCCTAATGAGCCCCGTGGTGCATTTGGAGCTGAGTCTGGAACCTCAGGGCCTGAGAGGAGATTGCAAAAAAACTTTCCAGGAGTCGAAGTCAAAAGAAAACCCCAAAGTGTCTCAAGGCATGAATGGGCCCCACTGAGGTCCATCTCCAACACAGGCTCCTCATGGGCTCCTTGGAGGAGAGAATTGGAGGCCAGAATTGGACAAAACACCTCTCAGAGATTCAGAGTGGAAAGGAAAATCCAAAGTACCTTAAAAACCTTGAGTATCTCAAGGCATTAATGAGCCCCACTGAGTGTCAGTACAAAGCTCTCAAGGGACTCATTAAAGCAGATAATTGGGGCCATGATTGCACAAACTTCTCACAGAGTCTGTATCAAAAGGGAAACACCAAGTACCTTAAAATAATTGAGTACCTTGAAGCATTAATGACCCCACTGAGTCTCCTTACTGACAAAGCCTCCCCAGGGACTAATGACAGCAGATAATTGGAGGCTGCAACTGCACAATCTTTCTCATAGCATCTGTATCAAAGGGAAACACCAAGTAGCTTAAAAAACTGAAACACCTTGAAGTATTAATGAGCCTACTGAGTGTTGTTACTGACAAAGCCTCTCCAGGGACTAATTACAGCAGATAATTGGAGGCCATGACTGCAGAAACCTCTCAGAGACTCCAAGGCAAAAGCCAAACCCAAAGTCCTTTGAAAAAGCTGCAGTCCCTGCAGGGAGCATTCAGGAGCCCCCAGGGCCATTGCTGAGCAAGGCTCCCCAGGGACTCCTTGCAGCAGATCCTTGAGGCCACTGGGATGTGGGCTGGGGGGGGATGCTGAGGGCAGGACAAGGGGCTGACAGTGCCCAGCCGGGCTGGGGCTGTGCCAGGAGGCCCCAGGGCCTCAGCACAAGGTGTCTCCTCCCAGCCCTTGCTGGCACAGACCCTGCTGTGCCCCAGGGCACCAAGACTTGGCTTCTCTTTGTCCCCACCTGTCACCACTGCCTGCAGTTCTCTGCTCTGCCTGGGGCCTGGGGACACTTGCTCAGTGGTGTCCCTCTCTGGGACCCATTAAAAATGCAAGAAAGTTTGGAGTTGGATTCTGCCTTGGAGTTCTGGAGAGGTTTCTTCAGCTGCCTCTCAGGGACTGATGTTCAGGGCCTGAGCACAAAGCCCCAGAGGCTGATTAAAGTCCTTGTGCTGTGTCTGTGCTGCTGAGCTGGGCTGGGCTCCTGGCACAGAGGCAGCTCCTGGTCACCAAGAAGAGCTTCAAAAGCACATTTCTCTTGATGAGCAGCTCTTGTGCCAGCCCAGCAGGGCTGGGGCACTGCCTGCAGCCAGCCCGGGCACAGCCCAGAGGCACAGAGAGCTTCAATCAGGCAGGGCTGGGAAGGGGCTGAGAAGTGCCTGGGGCACAATCACTGCCAGCCCTTGGCACAGGAACCTCTGGCTGCAGGACAATGCAGCTGCAGCTCCTGGAGCCATCTCCTGCAGCTGGAACATGCCAATGCCTGCAGAGCCTGTGAGTACATTCTCTGCTTGTCTCTTGTGCAGAGCAGCCAGGGGTGCCCAGGGCTGTCCTGCAGAGCAGGGTCCTGCAGCCCAGGGCGCTGTGCTGGGGCAGGGACTCTGCTGCCTGCCAGGGACAGCTCTCAGCCAGCCCTGGCAGCTGCTCCCAGCACTGGGGGACAAGATCTGGGTGGGGGGAGACAGCTGGTGAGGCTTGGAAGTGTTCTCCTTGTGTGGGGAGGATGCTGCATTGTTCAGGACTGCTCCCAGCATGGCCTTTAAGTGCTGAACATTTCCAAGTAGGTTATACAGGGACCACAGCGATGCAGGGACTGGATGAAAGGGGAAATCATGCTTTTTAAATCTATTTTTCTGGGTTGTCTTGATAGGAAATTGCACATAGATATTTATCTCTCAGTTCAGGTTTAAAAAAAAACAATCCTCTCAGATGTTTATAAACCAGGCAGTTACAGAAATCAGCACAGAGCCCTTTAGAGGCAGCATCAGTGCTGCTTTTCCAGCCTCCTCAGGGTTGCTCTTGTTAGCGTTCAAAAACACATAATCACAGAAGCGATTTTATGTGGTGCTTTTTATTCAAGAGCTCTGGGAATCGGGGTAGTTTCCACCCAAATCTGATTCTGACCATACATTCGAGGTGAACGTGTTTTATACTCCATCATTACTTAACTTTCATGTTAATTATTAAACTTATATTCATCTACTGTATACAGAGATTTCAGCTAAACATAGCTCCCTTTAAATTTCCAACATAGTTTCCCATAATTCTTCCTTTGGTTATATAATAATTATATTTAATTACTAAACAATCATCACATCTAACAATTATGTCTTTTATCATACTGCTTACACAGGTGCAGTGATCTGAGAAAACAGAAAGCCTAATATTTTCAAAGACTATTTTTAACATTTTCCAGGGCTCCACTATCACTCTGACATTGCCCTCAGAGCCTGCAGAGCCAGAGCTGCCCCTGGGCAGTGCCTGAGCTGGGAGGGCTCTGCAGGGCAGAGCTGAGCCCCCAGGGCTGGGCTGGGCTCTGGCAGCACTGGCAGGGCCCAGCCCTGGGCACAGGGAAGCAGCTGCTGGCAGGAACAGCTCCAGGCAGCAGAGCCCTGGGCAGGCAGTGGGGGGAAAGTGCCCCCAGGCTGTGCTGGGATATTTCAAGTCCTCTCCAAACCCAACTATTCCATGATTACTTTTTTTACAGATCCCCATGCCAAGGAACAGCAAATGTCCAACAGCAGCTGCATCAGGCACTTCCTGCTGCTGGCATTGGCAGACACGCGGCAGCTGCAGCTCCTGCACTTCTGCCTCTTGCTGGGCATCTCCCTGGCTGCCCTCCTGGGCAACGGCCTCATCATCAGCGCCGTAGCCTGCGGCCACCACCTGCACACGCCCATGTTCTTCTTCCTGCTCAACCTGGCCCTCGCTGACCTGGGCTCCATCTGCACCACTGTCCCCAAAGCCATGCACAATTCCCTCTGGGACACCAGCAACATCTCCTACACTGGATGTGCCGCACAGCTCTTTTTCTTTGTTTTCTGCGCTACATCAGAGTACTACCTCCTGACCATCATGTGCTACGACCGCTACGTGTCCATCTGCAAACCCCTGCACTACGGGACCCTCCTGGGCAGCAGAGCTTGTGCCCACATGGCAGCAGCTGCCTGGGCCAGTGCCTTTCTCACTTCTCTCGTGCTCACAGCCAATACATTTTCCCTGCCCCTGTGCCATGGCAATGCCCTGGGCCAGTTCTTCTGTGAAATCCCACAGATTGTGAAACTCTCCTGCTCACACTCCAAGCTCAGGGAACTTGGGCTCATTGCTGTAAGTGTGTGTTTAGCATTTGGCTGTTTTGTGTTCATTGTTTTCTCCTATGTGCAGATCTTCAGGGCTGTGCTGAGGATCCCCTCTGAGCAGGGACGGCACAAAGCCTTTTCCACCTGCCTCCCTCACCTGGCTGTGGTCACCCTATTTATTAGCACTGCCTCATTTGCCTATCTGAAGCCCCGCTCTATGTCCTTCCCATCCCTGGATCTGGCCCTGTCAGTTCTATACTCGGTGGTGCCTCCAGCCCTAAACCCCCTCATCTACAGCCTGAGGAACCAGGAGCTCAAGGCTGCAGTGAGGAGACTGATGACTGGATGGTTTCAGAAACATTAAACTGCTGGCCAATTTCTGCAAATCACTTGTAATAAAAGTCATATTTGATAGTACATTTGGCTTCATTTTGGAGGTTCTTTATCTTTTATTTTAGGTTTTTAATCTTGTCTACAAATAAATGTCATTTATTGTGCCATTTCTCATTTTGTTTCCCTCCACCTACCCTGTGGCCACAGACTGTGTTTATGAGGGGCTGCACTCTCGGTGGCTTTAAGGGAACTAAAGCCTCTCCCAGCAGAGTTTTCTGCAGAGATGCCCTTGTGTTGCCTTCTCTGGAGCTGCAGCAGCAATGTCTGTGTGCAGAGCTGGGGCAGATCAGTGCTGGCCCAGCAGCTGTGCCCAGCAGCAGCAGCAGCAGCACTTGGTGTTGCCAGTGCTGCTGCCGTGGCCCTGCCCCGCTGCCCTGGTGGCCCTGGTGTTGCTGCAGGGCCTGAGTGCTCTCGGGGCCAGGCACAGCCCTGGGGGTGGCAGTGCCGGGGCTGCAGCAGGGACAGGCCATGGGCACTGCTGGGGCAGCGCTGACGCCTCAGGCCAGGCCCTGGGGGCTCCAGGCTCCTTGCCCAGGCTCTCTCAAGGACACGGCCAGGCCAATGCTCAGCACAGAAACCCCCGTGAGCAGCCCCAGGCTGGCCGTGGGCAGGCTGGGGGCAAACAGCATGGCTGGGGCTCTGCAAGGGCCCTGGGGCAGACGGGAAGGAGCAGCAGAGCAGGGGCTGATCCATGCCCAGCGCGCTGCACAGCCCAGGGCAGCGTCCCAGAGCGTCCTCATGCAGCTGCCAACAACATCCCCCCTCTGCAGCCCTGGCCTCTCCCCCAGCTCACACAGGTGCCCCATCCTTGCAGGCACAGACACGGCAGCACTGCCTCAGCAGCCCCTGTTTGCATTGCACACAGCAGGGGCAGCACCCCCATGCTGTTGCTGTGGGGACATGAACCTGAGGGAGCACAAATGCCATCAGCCCCTGGGGCCAGCAAGGCCTGCGGGACACCAGGGAAACCACTCAGCTTTGTCCTGGCCTCTGCACTCAGCCAGAAAGTTTGTTCCCATCAGCTGGGAGTTTCCTGTGCCACTGCAGACGCTGTTGCTCAGAGCCAGGGCTGCCTGGCAGCCACCCCCAAACTGCCCTGACCATTTCCTTGGCTTCACCTTTGCCTTCTTTACTCTTCCTGCTACAAATTTCTTCCTCTTTCCCAGCCCTCTTCCCTGCCCTGCCAACAGCCCATCCCTGTTTGCCCTTTCCTCTCTGGCCCCACTCCCCATTGCAGTTCCTGACTTGGCCCCATGGGAACGTCCCTTGGGCAGCAGGATCATCCTACAAGTGCTGCAGGAATTGTCTGCAGGCTCCTGCAGTGCCTGCTGCTGCTCCCTTGCCCGAGGCACCCCAGGCCAGGAGGGCACATCTGGGCTGCTGTGTCTGCCTCTGGGGCTCCCTGTTCTGGGCAATGAGGAGGAGCTGCAGAGGCTCTGCAGGACTGACAGGATGGGCTTTGGGGCTGCCAGGAGAAGCTGAGGGACCTGGGCTGTTGGAGCTGCTGAAGAGGAGGCCCAGGGCTCATCCTGCAACTGCTCCAAGGGTGGTTTCAGAGAATCACAGAATCAGCAAGGTTGGAAAAGACCTTGGAGATCATCAAGTCCAACCTGTGCCCTGACACTGCCTTCTGTCCCCTGAGCCTCCTCTTCTCCAGGAGAAACAACCCCAGCTCCATCAGCCGCTCCTCACAGGAATTGTGTTCCAGACCCTTCCCCAGCCTTGCTGACCTTCTCTGGACACGCTCCACCCCTCCATGCCCTTCCTAAATTGGGGGCCCCAGGACTGGACACAGCACTCGAGGTGTTGCCCAACCAGTGCCAAGCACAGGGGAAGAATCCCTGCCCTGCTCCTGCTGGCCACACCATTCCTGATCCAGGCCAGGAGCCATTGGCCTTCTTGCCCACCTGGGCACACTGCTGCCTCATGTCCAGCCTGCTGTCCATCAGTCCCTGCAGGTCCCTTTCTGCCTGGCTGCTCTCCAGCCACTCTGTCCCCAGCCTGTAGTGCTGCAGGGGTTTTTGTGGCCAAAGTGCAGGACCCAGCACTGGGACTTGTTAAACCTCACCTTGTTGGATTTGGGCCCTGGATCCAGCCTGTCCATGGCCCTGTGCAGAGCCCTTCTACCCTCAACCAGATCCACACTCCCAGCCAACTTGGGGTCACCAGGGTTCCATGAGGCCCCTGAGTGTCCCAATGGTTTCCATGATTTCATGAGGCCTCCCAGTGTCACAATGTCCCTTTGGTTCCATGAGACCCCTTGGTGTCACAATGTGTCATGGATCCTTGGGCCCTGCAGTGTCACAATGGCACATTGGTCCTGAAGGGCCTGCAGTGTCACAATGGATCTTTGGTTCCATGAGGTCTGGCAGTGCAGCAATGCTCTCCTTGTTCCACATTGTCACAATGGCCTCTGGTCCTAAGAGCCACCACTGGGTGTCAAACATGTTTCCTTCATTCCAAGAGTCCCTGAGGAGCAGCCCTGGCCCCTTGGTTCCATGGGGCCCTGCAGTGTCACAATGGCCCCACTGTGACACCAGGTCCTGCTCTGTCACAATGCTCTGCATGGTTCCACAAGGCCCTGCAGGGTCACAGTGGCCTCTGTGGTTCCAGCAGGACCCAGACTGTCACCATGGACTCCTTGCTTCCATTCAGCCCCACAGTGTCACCATGGCCCCTTGGCTCTGTGCTGCCATGTCGTACACAGTGTCACCATGGTCCTCTTGGTGCCACCAGGCCCCGCAGTGTCACAATGGCCCCTTGCTTCCCCAGGGCCCTGCAGTGTCACAATCATCAGAGAATCAACTGGGCTGGAAAAGACCTTGGAGAGCATCAAGTCCAACCTGGGACCCAACACCACCTTGTCACCCAGACATGGCATGGAGTGCCACATCCAGTCTTTCCTTAAACACTTCCAGGGATGGCGACTCACCCACCTCCCTGGGCAGCCCATTCCAATGCCCAATCACCCTTTGTGTGGAAAATATTTCCCAATGTCCAGTCTAAATGTCCCCTGGTGCAGCTCAAGGCTGTGTCCTCTTGTCCTGTCCCTGTTCCCTGGGAAAAGAGCCTGACCCCCACCTGGCTGCACCCTCCTGTCAGGGAGTTGTAGAGAGAGATGAGGTCTCCTCTTCTCCAGGATAAACAACCCCAGCTCCCTCAGACACTGCTCCTCACAAGACGTTCTTCCAGTCCTCTGACCAGCCTTGTTGCCCATCTCTGGATACGCTCCAGCTCCTCCATGTCCTTCCTAAATTGGGGGCCCAGAACTGGACACAGCACTCGAGGTGCTGCCCAACCAGTTCCCAGCACAGGGGAAGAATCACTGCCCTGCTCCTGCTGGCCACACCATTCCTGATCCATAGGAGTGCCAGGGGTTGGATGAGTGAAATGGTGGGGAGGGGGCGGGGACAAAGTGCTATTGATTTTCAGCCATGAAGGGTCTTGATTTTCATATCTGTTCAAACTGCTTTAAAAGCTGCTGGGGATCAATATCAATTGGACATTGCTGAGATCAATCGATAAACAGGAAAATAAAACTTACCAGAACAAAACTGTACTCTTTGCATTGTTTTATACTATTGTATATTCACTTTGAGTGCACTTCTGTCATCTGTCTAATTAACCACATTAAGAACTGAAAACTTGAAATATTCCCCAGGACCTTTTCTTGTTCAGGTATTCTGAACAAATATTTATGAGCTCTTCTCACTGATTCCTGAACTGAAGAGCTCACGAAAGAAGAAGTCTCCGGAGCACTAAAATCCATCAGCAGCCTGCAAGTGGTTGAGGATCCATCCTCATCTGAGCAGCAATGAACAGAAATGGGCACAGCTTTGTGGCTGCTGTCCCAGCTTTGGCATGGGCCCTGGGCCTGGAGCAGGAGCAGCTCTTGAGGGCCCCAAGGCCGGGGCTCTGGTGCTGCCCTGGGCAGATGGGATGGCAGCAGGGGCTGCAGAGCTCTCAGCACCTCAGGCCGAGGGGAGCGGGGCAGCCAGGGAGCCTCCTTTGGCCTTGGCCCAGCACCTTCCCCCATGGCTGGGGCTGAGTCCTGTGGCAGCTGCAGCTGCCGCTGTGCCCTTGGCAGGGGCTGAGGCCGTGGGGCCAGTGCCCAGAGCAGCCTGGGCTGAGCAGAGCTGTGGGGCCAGAGCCGGCTGGGCTGGGCTGGGCTCAGAGAGGCCCTTGGTGCTGCCCAGAGCTCAGGGCAGCTGGCAGAGCTTGCAGGGAGCTGGGCTGGGCTCCGAGAGCCTGGCCCAGAAACCATCAGTGTCCATCTCAGCCTGGCTGAGCGTGCAGGGGCAGGACTCAGGCCAGGCCTTGTGGGGCAGGGCCAGTGCCTGTGCAAGGCATTGCAAACAGGCAAGTGGCCCAGAGGAGGCTGCTCTGTGCCCTTGGTGGCAGGGACAGAGCAGGGAGGGGCTCAGGACATTTGTCAGCGCCAGCCTCTGTGCCCGTGTGTTGGCAGCCCTGGCTGCTGAGCCCAGCTTTGGCCTGGGCTGAGTTTGGCTGTGGCCCAGCTCCATCCTCCTGCGGGGCTCAGGGCCTGTTCCCGGCCATGGCCAGCCCTGGCTGCCTCTCTGCTGGCCCAGAGGCCGGCAGAGCCCGGGGCAGGGCTGTCTGTGCAGCCCCACAGGTGCCAGGGGCTCTGCAGGAGCTGGCAGAGGCTGCCCAGCAGGGAGGCCATGGGGCACAGAGCCCCAAGGCTGCCGTGGGCACCACGGCACAGGGGCCGTTCCCAGCCGCCATGCTCCTGGCCTGGGCTGGGCCTGCACAGGGGCTGGGCCACCATGGCTGGGCCAGCACAGGGCCACAAAGGGGCCACGCAGCCGCTGCCGGGGCTGACAGCAAGGCCAGGCACACACAAGCAATTGCTGAGCATGGCCTGCGCTGGCCAGGCCTGACTGTGCCAAAGGCAGAGCTCAGCTGCCCTTGGCGGCTGCAGCAACACTCCAGAGCCCAAAGAGCCTCCATGGCTGGGCTGGAGACCAAGGCTGCAGCAGGGAAATGCAGGGCTGCTGCGGGATGGGGAGGCCTTTGAATTCCAGCACACACCTCAGCTCTCTGATGATCCCAGCACCATGCTGGGCCCTGTTTCAGACTGGAGCAGAGCAGATGTTGATGGCACAGGAGCCCTGAGGGGCTGTCAGGGCCCTGCAGCTTGCAAGGTGCTCTGCTCTCCCTCAGGTGCTCTTGGAGAGATCCAATCCCAGCTCAGGGCACCTCAGGGCACAAGTGGCACTGCCTGTTGATGGGCACACAGCTGATGTCTGCCTCGAAATTGGCACAGGTGTTAATACCTGTTAGTTTCATAATATACAAGCAAATCTTTATTATCTGGGTCATTAGAGTACTTTAAAGAAATGGCAATATTTTGCCGCCAGTGTCCTGGTTTGAAAAGGATGCGAGTTGTTTGGGATGCTGTTGTCAAACCAATAGGCGCTCAGATTTGAATATTGGCACCTGGTGTGGCCGCTGAGGACATGGATATGCCTCTGAGAACACAGGGGGTTAAAAGCAGGGAAATCCCAGGGGGGAGCTCTCTTGGGTTCTGTCTGTGAAAGAGGTCAGAGCTGCCCTGCCCAGCTGCGGGCTGGCAGGGGAGGGGAAGCCATGCGGCCGCGTGAGGTAGGCCGGGCCTTGGACAGAGAGGGGAGGTGAAGGCCCCTGCAGGATGGAAGGGTGGAGGAACATTGGAGAGTCATCGGGCAGCCAGCCCCCCAGAGAGAAAGAGAGAAAGAGAGAAAGAAAGAGAGTGAGCCTGTGTCTGTGCTTGTGCCAGCTTGAAATTCGGTATCACATGCAGGCAGCACAGCCGGCCATAAAGGAGAAGGGGGGTGCAGTGAGAAGGTGCCTGGCAGGGCAGCCATGGGAGTTCTGGACAGGCAGAGCCTGAGATTTTTAACCCTTTTCTTGGATGATGGAAACCTTACTGATCCTCCTGGAGTTGAATGAGAAGAGAGATAGAGATGAGAGAAGAGGAAATGGGCCATGAGAGGAGTTGAGAAGAATCTTGGTTGAGAGGAGGTGATGGAATGGCCTTTGGCTGGACTTTTCTTGTATAGCCATGAACAGAACCATTTTTTTTCCTGTGACACAGAGACTGCATCTAGGGGGAGGCAATGGCTTGGAGCCAAGAGAGTGCAGTGATGGTATGTGAAGGAGTGCGTGAACAGAGACAACGGGTGAGGAGGGTGGTGGTGCTCTCCATCTTCAGGGAAGAAGAAGAAGATATCTGTTCTTGAGACCCCTCGGCCCCGGGGGTGAATCTGGGAGGGACAGGTGTCCCAAAAGTGAGAGACTGTGCTTTTTTTGGAACTGGGCAAAGCATCCTTAAATGGGGAACCCTAGAAGCAGCTCTGGTCCATGTGCAGTGGTGAGAGCACTGGGCATGAAAGGAAGATGTCACGATGGCAAATGATCTCCAGGCAGTGCCACGTGTGACATGGAAACACAAAAGGTCTCAACTGTGTTTCCAGGGGAAGCCTATGGTACAAGAGGGACTCCTCTCTTCTTGATGAACTGAGAACTGATTATCTAAAGGGTGGTGATGGACTGAGAGTTGGTGATCTGAGGGGTGGTAACTGAATTGAGAATCCAAGGTTTTGTCGTACTGTGATGTATTGGGAATTTGGTGGGGGGAGGAGGAATGTTTGGAAGGTTTTCATCCTAAGTTCTGTGTGTTTCTTTTATATATTGTAAGTTAATAAAGTTGGATTTTTTTTCCCCTTTTATTCCTCAGCTGGAGCCTGCTTTGCCCTATTCCTGGTCACATCTCACAGCAGACACCAGGGAGAATGTATTTTCATGGGGACACTGGCATTGCACCAGTGTCAAACCGTGACACCTTTGTAGCAGATGATTGGCCCGTCTATAACTCAGAGCTCCTCCGCACCACAGGTAAGAGACCCAACCTGGCAGATACTTGGGACAGGTGGACAAAAATGCTGCCCAATGCTCGAGAGGGACCCCAAGAATTGGACCTGTTGGGGTCCTCCAAGGCCACATACTGTGCCAAATTTTACTTTAGATGTCTGAAAAACAATTGGCCAGAAATTGACCGGACCAAAAACACATACCAAAAAGACAAATCAGCAATTAACAAAGCCTGTAACTCTCCCTATGGATAACTATCAACTCTATTGAAAAGCGGTAAATGCAATGCCTTATTGCCTATCAAATTTTAACATGTTCTGATTTCTTTAACAAGAATGCTAACAAATGTGCCATATAAAATGATGCCAGATACAGTCACAAAAAGCTGTTGGGTTGTTCAGCAATATGCTAAATTGCACGTTATTATATTTATTTTCCAGTAACCCGGCACTTCAAAAAGTCTTACTGAATTTCTGTTTCCATGGAATTTGCAGTTACCGTGGGTTTTTCTCATAACTGATTTACTTATATTTCTAACATGCTTGTTACAACTTGAATCCCTCCAGTGCACCATCATGCTGTTATTTCACTTATGGCTTATTCACCTTTAAGTTGTTTTTTTGTGTTAATAACCTTGGACAAAATTACATCATGCCATTATCTGTAACTTTTAAGGATGTTCATTTTAATTCTGTTAAATTAAAGCCCAATATTGTAATGCTCAGTTACATTCTGTTAAATTAAATAAGGCAAAGGGGTTTTTTTGTTAAATTTTGTAGATTTAATTTCTGTTAAGAAATTAAATTTCTAGATTTGAGTTGTTTTGACTTGGCAATTTGACTCTCTAGATATGACAGTTGAACTCTTTTTAAAGGGAGCTTGGGAATTATTATCTGGAAATAATTCTCCAAGTCCCCCCTGAATCGAGGTTTGTCAGCTGTTTGCAGACTCTGGGATGATGGTACATTATTGCAGAGATTGCTATTTACCTAATTCCACCTATGTTGTTAGCTTTGTCTGCTATTTGAAATATTCCTGATTGTTGTATCCATATTATTCCTAATTGCTCTAAGTTTCTTGTCCACTGCATGTATTATTTTGCTATGATGTTTCTTCATACTCATAACAAAAGACATGCATCTCATTCTTAAAAAACAATAAAGAAAAGGAATGAATGCCGTAAGGACGTTCAAATAATGCAATATGTACATGAGAAATTTGGACGACTAATCATTTTGAATAATGCAATATTTACATGAGAAATTTGGAAAAAAGATCATCACATCTAAATCCCAATTGAGTGTACCACAGTGCAGCCTGATTGATTCATTAACTTCAGGAGAAGATGTGCCTGTGTTTCATCAGCAGCAGTTCAAAGCAGTCACCTGTTCATTCCATCAGATACTGATCAGCTCTGAAAAAATGAGGCCCAGTGCAAAGAGAAATAACCTCATCACCTTGCAGCCTTTGCTTAAAAGGTTTCCTTGCAGCCTTTGTGGCCAGGGCAGGAACAGGAGGAGGACTGCCCAGACATGGCTGTGTCTGGACACTGACAGAGGCAATTTGCCAACAAAAGCCTCCTGGCATCCTCACGGTACAGAGCTCCTACGAACCTTCTCCAGTTATTCCCTGTTCCAGCACCCAGGAGGACATTCAGTGATGTCAAAGATCAACATTTCCAGCTCATAGACTTTCTCATACTTCTCAACTCATTGGAAACAATGGTCATTTCTTTCCATTTCCCTAAGAGACATTGGACATTATTCTTTTGTTTTCTCATGCTGCAAAACCCTGCGTCAATGACTTGATGGAATTTGGTAAGTTTTGTTGATTGTAATTGGTCTTTTATCTATCTTATCCCATATCTAACAGATAACCAGTGATAACCTTGATGAGATAATACCCTCACAAGAGTGAGCTGTTCCAACATCAGAACATAGGAGCCTTTTTTAAATGAACGAAAAGGGGGAGATGTCATAGACAGGTAGAATAATGATAAAAGAAAGGCCCTATGAAATCAGGCCTTGTTCTGCCATGTTAATAGCTGGCCTGTCATCACTTCTGAGTGCAGCTAAGCAGTTACAAGTTCCCATGTGAAGCCATTGTGAGAATGAGACTTTGTGAGCAATCTGTTCTGAGGGTGAAAAACAAATGCACCTGCAACCACAAGGGATTTGTCCCATGGGAATCAGTGAAGAGAACAGGTAAACAATACAATAGAGAGATCTGATGCACAAGTAAAATCTATTTTATTAACCAATAATAGAATAACTGATAAGAAATCTTTGAACTAACTAAAGTTGCACCACACAAGGTCCTTCAAACTGTGTAAAATGAGTTGTATGAATAAAGAATAAAGAGTTCTCCAGCTCAGCTGGGTCCTCTGGGATTTCAGTTCCGCCCTTCTTTGAGGCTTTGGGTTCCTCCTTCTTTGGGGCTTTGGGTTCCCTCTTCTTTGGGGCTTTGGGTTCCTTCTTCTCTGAGATTTTGGCTGCCTTCTTCTGTGGGATTTTGCTTTCCTTCCTCTCTGGGGCTTTGGTGTCCTTCTTCTCTGATGCTTTGGTTTCCTTCTTCTCTGGGATTTTGCTTTCCTTCCTCTCTGATGCATTGGTTTCCTTCCTTTCTGACGCTTTGCCTTTCTTCCTTTCTGATACTTTGCTTTCCTTCTTCTCTGAGATTTTGGTTTCCTTCCTCTCTGATGCTTTGGTTTCCTTCTTCTCTGGGGCCTTGGTTTCCTTCTTCTCTGGGATTTTGGTTTCCTTCTTCTCTGGGGCCTTGGTTTCTTTCTTCTCTGGGATTTTGGTTTCCTTCTTTGGGATTTTGGTTTTCTTCCTCTCTGGGGATTTGCTTTCCTTTTTTGGGATTTTGGTTTCCTTCTTCTCTGGGGTCTTGGCTTGCCCCTTCTCTGGTTTTGGAGGTTGCTTTCCCACAGAGACACCATTCTTTTCCTTCTTCTGCCTCTCTTCATCCTTCTGCCTCTCTTCCTCCTCTAAGGCTTTTGCCTCCTCCTCAAGCTTTTTAGCTGACTGCTTCAGTTCCCTTCTGCAGACAAAATAGAAACCATGGCTGAGAGTCCCTACCAGAAACTTGGGCTCCCTAGTCCTGGCTGGCCCTGCACTTCATTCCTTGACCCTGAGACCATTTCCGTGAATTCTCCTCAACCCACAGAGGCTGGGAACATCCCAAGTGAGGCCATTGGTGGAAGGGGACCTCCAGGCCCAGCCAAACCTCAGCTTTGCCATCAGAGGCTCTTGACTGTGCAAGCTCCCTCTGAAGGCACAGCCAGACCCCTCCAGCCCCTGCCCAAGGCTGATCCAGCAGCTCTCTGTGCTGGTGCCTGAAAACGCCCTTTGTCTCTTGGCTTCCCAGTTTAGAGCAGAGCACAGATTGCTGACATCTGCTTATCTCTCCTACAATTCTTACTCAGCTCATTCAGCCCCCTTCCTCCTGGGCATAGCTGAAGCATGATTTTAAAGAGTTCAGATTTCAGCTGAGGCTTAGAAGCAATTCCCATTGATCAGGATGTAAGTTAGACAGGCAGACCATAGGTTAATGATTATGAGATGCTTAAGCCGGAGCTGAATGTTCTATTGTTTACCATGAGGAGCTTCTTTCTAGAAGGAAGTGGAGGAAGTGAACTGTTATAAGAACATCTTGAAAGCAGGAGAACAATGCTTAGGACCTGGGCTTGATGTCAATCAGTCACTAAGCAGGGGACCTTGGATCGTGCCAGAGGGTCACAGAGACCTGATGAAGACATTCCTGACTTCATCCCTTAAGACGACAGACCCAATTCAAGACCCAGTTCAAGGGAGGAATTGCACAGGTGTGAAGGACCAATGACCTCATTTGAATACAGAGCGGGGATGGGAGGTGCTGGGCTTGTGCAGATGTATTGTATGTAAGATCTTGGGCAATAAAGAGAGGGCAAAGAACCTTGGACAGCGCGGTCGCGCCTTTTAGGGACGGCTCTGGTGCCGCCCGCCGGTGTTAATAAACACACCACTGTCTAACTTTAATTAGTTAGAGAGTCTGTGTCCGTGACCTTCGGTTTTAAGGACTCCTAGCCTGCTCCTTCATGAGAACAATGCTATCAGTCAGAAAGCAAAGGCTGCAGGAACTCCTCTCCTGCAAGGCAGGCTCTTGTCAGCCAGATTTCCTGCTGGAACCCAGCTGTGACCAAGCAAACCAGTGCTGGCTGCCATGGAAACCATTGGAAGCAGCCTCGTCCCTCTCCTCCCCATGAAACCAACTTCAGCCTGGCCTGAAGAAGTCCTGATGCACAGGCTGGCTTGAAGCAGCCTCCACTCCCAGCTCCACCCTGGGCCTGTGTGTCCTGAGCTGGGCTGCCTTGCTGGAGCTGAGCTTCTCCTGTGCTTGCCCACAGCTGCAGATGCAGGGGAGCCTAAAGGACATGAGCTTTTCTGGCTGCTGTCCCACCATAAGGAGAACCCTGGCAGATCAGCATTGCAAGGGCTTCATCTGGGGCAGCAGCAGGACCCAAAGCAAGGTTTGCTCTGTGTCCCACGCCTGCCCATACCACAGTGCCACTGTTTTGGTGAAGAAGGGAGATGATGAAGAAGATGCCACTCAACACCATGCACTTCAAGCCACCTCTAGAGGCAGTGCCAAGGCAAGCCCAGAGCCCAGCTCCCTGCAGGCAGCAGCTAAGCCAGGAGGGCTCAGTACTCAAATAGAGAAGAAGATGTTGTGTCTCAACAGGAGAAGGTCCTTCCTCTCTTGGCAGCCAGGGAGCTCAGAGTGGCCCTCCCTGTGTTGCTGCTGGCCTTTGCTATGCAGCACCTCTGAGCTCAGAGTCCTTGGAGCAGGGAAGCCCTGCAGGGACAATAACCCATGGCAGAGCAGGAGCCCATGGAAGGCTGACTCACCTCTCCCTCAGAGGGGCCTGAGAGCCACAGTTGATCTCCCGGGGGCTCAGGGAGGAGCTGACACGTGAGGCCTCCCCAGGCACCAGCCCCTCGTAGCTGGGGCCTCCCTCCACGTGGCACAGCTCCGGGACACTGCAGGTGCTGCTGAGGTGGCCAGAGAAGGTGGAGGAGACCTGCTGGCTCTCTCCTGGCTGCAGCACACCTGGCACTGGCAGGATACTGAAAGCCTGGGTGGAAGACAGGAGAGATTGAGGTGCTGACCATGGAAATGGATGCAGAAGAGCATCTTGGAGCAAAGTGCAGCTGTAGCCAGAGGGGCCTATTCCCCAAACACTGCCAGAATCACCCTCATCTCATCCTGCATCCATGCCACTGACCAGTGCAGGGACCATGGGGAAAATCTTCTCCCATCCTCAAGGGTCAATGCATTAATTAGTACATTACATGAAAGTGACCTGGGATGTCTCCTGGCAGTAGAAATTCTCTCTGATGCACAACTTGCCTTTAAAAAGTTTCAAAACTTCCTGCTTTTAGAAAAGGAGGAGACTCAGAGTGAGAGCTCTTGGAGCTGAGGGAAGGAGCCCAGCCCAGCTCATCTGACTCCGGAGGCTCTTCCCCTCTCTCTCTGATTTAAATGCTGCTTTCTCAAGGTGCTACAGCAAAAGCGCCTGCAAAAACTTCCTGTGGAGCACCTGAGGAGTTCCAGGGGGAGCAGTGCCCTCCATAGGTGCTGCACAGCATCCTTGGGCAGCCCTACAACGTGTCCTGCATGGCCTCTCCAACTACCAGTTGCTTCAGCAGCACTTTGTGATGGGCCTGCAGGGATGGGAGGCCCCTCTGTGGCCAATGCTGAGGGCCCCCAGCGGCACTGGCAGCTCCAGCCCTGCTGGCCACACTGACAATGGGCAGTGAGACAGATTCCCTCCTGCCTTCTCCGCTCCCAGGGGAGCGTGCGCCACGTCCAGGGAGCACCTGAATCCCTCCAAGCCTCGTGGCAGGTGAGGGTTTGCAGGAGTTGGTGCTGGCACCTGGAAAACATGCCATTTTCTGTGCTGGGAGGAAGAGACAGCCACTTTGCAAAGTCTCCCTTTGTGAGACAGCTTCAGGGCCAGCAGTGCAGCAGCAGCTCTGGGTGAAAGCAGAGCCCTGCAAACAGGGAGTCTGGCTGCCTTGGGAAGAGGCTCCATGGAGATCAGGATCATCCCAGCTTGCTCTGGGAAGGAAGCTGGAGGTCTTAGCATGATGATGCAGAGAAAAGCCTCATCTTACTTTGGGAAAGAAACAAGGCAAAAAAAAAAATCCCACACTTAACACAGGCCTGTAGGATCTGAGTCAGCTTCTCCAAGGAAAACTCTCCTATTTCTCCCTCCCACACAGCCCATACCCAGCCACTGGCCCTGCTGCCCAGCCCACTGTCAGGGCACAGCAGAGCAGGGCAGCAAAAAGGGAGCTCAGCATCAGCAGGACTTGGTGCTGGAAGGCTGGGGAGGCAACACAAGCAGTAGGGGTACAAGAAAATCTACCTCTGCTCCTGGAGATTGGGCAAAACCCCACGATTCTTTCAGGGCTGTGGCTGCCTCCTCCACATTTCTAATCCTGAAGTGTCTCCTTAGAGATGCCGAGGAATCCAAACTGGGTCTCTTCCCCTTTGGTGGTTGGGGTTGGAATTTAGATGGGTAAGGCTCACATCTGGAAAAGAACACAACTATGAACAGGGACCTGCAGTGGGAGGGAGGGACACCTGCACGAGCAGCTCCTGGCCAGGATGCAGCCCCTGGGTGGGTGCTGGCACGTTGACCTGAGAAATGGTTTGATCCAGCCCTTCCCAATCCAGGCTGGAGCAGGTCTGTTCTAAAGGCAGCCCAGGGATGACCCTGAGGTGCTGCAGCAGCTGCAACTGCTTGCATTGAGCAACTACAGAGGACAGGCATGAACACCTGGTGGGGATGCAAAAAGCACAGTGGGAGAGGGAAAGACAGAGAAGGCAGCAAAAAGGTGAGATCTGAGGCACCGAGGGGCAGACCCAGCCAGTGCCCAGCCAGCAGAGCCCCCCCAGTGCCCAAGGCCAGAAACTCTGCAGCTCCACCAGGGATTTATCAGGAATGTTCCCCTGACACTGCTGGGGGGTTGGTTGACATTTTTCAACACTCCCAGGCGACTCAGGCCGCATTCCCCATCCATCCATCCATCCATACATACACAGGCTGTGGTGCTGGGATCCTGCCAAGCTCTGCCAGCCTTGGGCTTGGGGAGGTTTCTGCCAGCTGTCCTGAGCTCCGTAGTTGTGCTCTCTGTTCCAGGAAGCAAGCAAGAAAGTTTAAAAAAAAACAAAACACAAAACAAACCACAACAGGGAAATCTAAAAAACCTTCAACAGCTCAACCTTGCTCAAGTTATTTCTTTAGGGACAGCTACCACTCTCCAGCTGAAATGCTGGGCTTTTGGGGAAAAAGAAAATTACATGTTCACCTCCAAATCAAAAAGGATTAAGGTAAGAGAACCTTTCAAACTAAAAATTATTGGCCCAAAGCTTTTACCTTTGCAAGAAATCTCTAGTTAAGACCAGGCTGACAGTTAAACAACTGGTCCTTCTGGTGGGGAGAAACCCTCCTCTCTAAGGGAAGCAGCCTGATAGTTGAAAGCAACTGTTTTGTCAAACTTCAGGCTCCCTGGCACAGCCTGCATTGCCTGTCCTTCCTGTTCACTGATTTACAGGCAGTGCCACAATGGCCCAGGTTCCGATGTCTGGTGCCATCCAGGGAATTTGGCATTGCCATTTCCATATGTTTTAATAGAAGTTTCAGTCCTTGCAACCACCCTTCAAATGCCAGCTTTCCTTTCTTTTACGGAAAGCTCAAGGTTCCCAGAAGTCTTCTGACGTCCTCTTTTGTGCTCAGAGAGATGACATTTTCAAACAGATGTTTCCAAAGTTAACAGCATTTGAAAGAAGAATGAACTCAAATGCCCCTGGATTCCAGCTCAGCCGAGCTCCATTCTGTGTCAGGCCCTGAGATTGCCACCTCTAAGGCAGGAGCTGTTTGTGCCCCCCATCCCTCCTGTCCTTCTCCCCAGCAGCCTGGGCCTGTTTTCCCCGGCAGAATCCCTGTCCCTGTGCACCCTGCCAGGAGCAGCTGCACACAGGCTCACATCTCCCCTTGCCCTCACCAGTGGGTTTCTCTCATCCCCGAACACGCCGATGGCAATGTTGGTGCGATGAGTGCCCAGGGCCTGCACTTCCACCACAACTGGGATCTCTGCTGTGCTCTGGGGCTGCACAATCCCACAGGGCTTGGGGCTGGAGTAGAGCACAGCAGAGTCCTCCTTGCGTTTCTGGAAGGGACAGAATGAAATGCAACTTCAGAGGCACCTCTGGAGAAACTTTAGACTCCTTAACATCCACCGCAACAGCAACTTACACACACGTTTCAAACTCCCCAGCACAAAGGTAAAAGGCACACACAAGATGCAAGAATTGTAGGCTTAGCACTCCCAGGGGAACCTGCAAGGAGGCTGCCAGCACAGGCATTGGTGTCTGTGGATGCAGCAGCTTTTCACAACCCTCTAAGATCTCCCACATGAAAACACCCTGAAGACCAGAACATCAACTGTTTCCTCAGGAGCTTCAACTGCCTCCTAAAGTTTACAGTCGGGTAGGATCCTGCTCTCAGCAGATCTATAAGACTGAATAAAAACCAGCAGTTTCTAGGACTGAAAAGAAGCCAGTTCTTATCCAAACCCTTTTTTCCCCTAATAATCTCCTCAGTAATATTTGACAGAAGGAGGTGGATGTGATGCCAAACCTGGGGAATGAGCCCGTAGCAGCCAGGAAGGTGGCTGGGATTCCTAATGAGGATCTTCCTCTCATATGGCACCTTCAGGTGGCACTCATCATACATCAGGACTGGGGAGGACACTTGGAGCTCAGGAACGAGACATCTGGGCAGAGAGATGACCCCAGGGGAATCAGAGATACTGAGAGAATGGAGAACATTTCCCCCCAAAGATTGTGCAATGGAGCAGAACACATTGGTCACTGTCAAATGCACATTGAACAGCCCTACAGGGATAAATTGCCTTCTACCTCTTCCCACACCAACATGTCTTGTCAAGGAGGGGCAAACCCTGAGAGGCAGCACCCAGAGGCTGCCAAGTGCCCCAGGCAGAGCCCTTTGCCCCACAGCTGCCTCAGCCCCTCCTTTACCCAAGAAGGCTTGCAAGGACTCCTGGAACAGTCCCAGTGACCCACGAGCTCTGGGGGAGCCATCCCAACAAGGATCAGTGCTCCCTAAGGCTCAAGGAATACACAACCCCAGTGTCTCAGTAAAAATGACTCCCTTCTCTCCCATGGTGCTGTTGCCCTGCCTGACAACTCAGCTGCTGGCCCCAGCCTTGGAGGGCACGAGACAGCAGCTGCCCCACAGAGGGGCTGATCAGCCACCCCCTGCCAGGCCCTGCAGCTCCCTGGCTCCTTCACTGCACAGCTCCAGGCACTGACTGGCCCCAGCTCCATTTGCTTGACAAAATGGCAGCCCAGGCACTGCCTGCATGGCTCTGCCTGGGACAGGGAACAGCACCAGGGAGCTGCATCCCTCTGGCATCACACTGACACCCACAGCAGCACAGCAGGGTGGAATTCTGCTGCAGCAAGAACGACTTTTGGTTTAAGTCTGAGAACATTAAAGCTCAAAATGGGAAGCACAGGGAAGGAGAAAAACTGGAGCTGACCTGCCACATCAAGGCTGCTTTCCCCTCATAAGACCTTGCCCTCCCCACTCTTGCTGGGAGCCACTTTCCCCTGTCATGTGCCCTCATGAACAGAACCAGACCCTGACTCTCAGCAGGCTGCCTGCTGTGTCCCAAACCAATGCAGGGTGGTCACAACCAGCACAACTCCATCTCTTGCAGGAAGAAGGAGAGGAGGCCCTCGGGAAATTTGTTCCACCTCAAGCACCAAAACCCAGGCCAATCAATGATACCATTCCTGGTCCCTTTAGAAAAGGGCCAGGACTGTGCTGGGCTGTGAGCAGGGGCTTTTCACCACAGGCTGCTGTCCAAGCACTGCTGTTCTCATGTCCAGCTGGCACAACATGAGGCCATTAAGCAGCTCTTCTCCTTGGCAGCTGCAGCCAGCAAAGCCTGGGCAAGGCAGTGCCTGGGGGAGGCCAGGAAGGGCTGGTACCTGGCTGTGATGACCACTGATGCCACTCCCTCACCAAAACCCTCCAGGTCCACCAGCAATCTCCTGTAGAATTCCATCACGGTGTTGGAACACAGGGTCACCTGGTAGAAAAAAGAACAGTCAATTCTTCCTTACAAAAGCTCATTACCCACATGTGACATCCTCCAGTTCTTGAGGAAGGATTTGGCTTTAATTCTTCTGCTGGTCCATGTGTAGAGCACAGTCTCAGAGTAACAAAAGCCTTCTGGCAATAGCAGATTTGTTAAACACACCTTGCTATCACAGCATCGGTCAGCTTCATTAAAACATTAGACTAAAGCTCTACACACCACTGTATTCAAATTAAGGGGCCAATTTCTCATCTGACTACAATGACATAAATGCAGAGGAAATCTGACTTGAACACAATGAGTTCAGCTTTACAGCAGAAGGCTGAGGGCAAAGTGTGGCCCAGCAGGTGCTGGGCAGTTCATGGCTGCCATGGTACCCAGAGCCCGGGCTGGCTCTTAGAACTCCGGCACCACGCCAGGAGTGGGGAGCTGCCCCAGGGTGGGCATTTACCAGAGGCAGAGCCCTCAGAGCCACTTGCTGTACAGCGCAAGAGACAAGCCACCACAGGGACCAGGCAGAGGAGAAAGGAGGAGGCTCTCTGTCTTGAAGTTCCACAAGGAAGGGTTTATTCCAAATAAAGGAATCAGAGGCACAAGAGCCCTGGACACTCCTGTGCCAGGGCTTTTGTAAAAATACAAATCAGAGGGTGGATACAAACAGCAAATCAATAGGGAATCCTCAGGGGAGGAGTGAGGGGATTACATCAAGTGTCTGGGACCACTGGGGGTAGGAGGGTAAAGAGGATGGGTCACATGGCCAATGGGGTCTCCAAGAATAGGGGAATTCCAAAGGGGTATTGCAATCAGGGATTGGCCCGAGGTTCAAGTGGCAAAGAAGGTTTGGGAACAAAAGGGGCTGGGTTGCCTAGACAGGCAGGGAAAAGAGCTGGAACAAGGGGCAGGGAACGGCATGAGGGACAGCATTGAGGGAGGGTAAAACACAGGCGTGAGCCAACTCAGGGAGAACATGGGTGTACAACAGAACAAGGAATCGATAAAATCAATTGGAACCGCAACACATGGCTGCAGAGGTTTTTGTCTCCACTGGAGATCCCTGCAGTGAACACAAATTTTTCTGCTCCTCAGGAGAGGGAAAATGAGACCAAGAAGAAAAGCTAACTGCTTTATACAATGACATCTCTCTAACAACCACCTTCTGCCTTCATCCTTGCTCTGCCCACTTGCAATCAAAGAAATCGCTCTCAAAAGCAAAAGAATGGCTTCAGGACTTGACCATATGGTATTGATCTCAGTGTAGGATTTTGGAAACAAACCAGTGCTCCTTGAGGAACATCCCGGGTAAGCCAGCTAGCAGAGGCCTCCCAGCAGTGCAGATCTCTCACTGCCACGATGCTCAAAGCTGGCACCAGAGCTAAAGCCCTCCCACACTCCAGTGAAGCTTCAGCCCTGGTGCTGAAGCATCTACGGCTGGATTCTTCCCATACCTCAATGTCCTGGTGTCCCTGGGGGAGGATGGTTCCTTGGCTGGGATTCATTGTGAACTCCCTTGGCTCCACATAGAAATGAATTCCCTTCCTCCAGGATGGGTCACCTTCTTTGCGTATTTGATCAAGGCTGTCCACAGCCGGCTGCGTGCCATCGTCCGACATGCGGAGCTTGAATGTCACGGGCACCATGGAGCAGTTGGTGAGGCGACATCTCTGGGTATAGGGAAAGCCTAGGAAAGGACACAAATATCCATTCAGGCACCCATTATGGCATGATCCTGGTGGGAATATCCTGCCAGGATAAAAGTGAGATTGGAGTTTAGCTCTTTATTTTCTGAACTACAGCTCACCGAGAAGCTGCATGAGGAATTAATCATCACTGAGTTCCCTTGGACACTGATTCCAGACTGCAGCCTTGAAAATGCCCACTCCTAGCCCTGCTGAACACTGCAAGCTTCTCTCTTTGGGAGGGGAAGGAGCTCCCTCCCCTGCCCCAAACCAGCACCAGTTATCTCTCAGTGATGAGTGTGCACCCAGACCCAGCATTAATTCTGAGAATTCAAGCTGTAAAATTCCCTGGTAAGTCTGCCAACATTCCCACTGTTTTCACGATACATAAACAGTGAGTTGTCATTGAGAAGAAGCTACAGCAAAAGGAAATGAGGATGGAATCAGGAACTAGAATGTGATGCACCTTAATGCAGTTTCTCTCTGCAGGACCCTTAAAGCATCTCTTGGTTTGGGCCAAACAGACTGAGCACATGACAGCTCAGAGTCCACTCAACTGGGGGCAAACCCCAGCCTTGGTTTGAGATTAGCAATTAGGAACCATGTCCCACCTCACCCAACAAACAGGGACATCACAGCCATGCTGCTCACTGTGATTGTGCCTGCAAGGGGATCCCCACTTTGGCTCTGAGATTTGCTTTCCATCCTGCAAAGCCAGAGATACCGCCACACATGGTGGGGATCTGTCTTTTAAAGCAGGACAGAGACACTAGAAAATACTGCCTTTCTATTCCTTGGTTCTATTTGATCTCACAATGGCAAAATGCCCCCTGAGGCAGCAGCAGTTCAGAGCCTGAAGAGGCTGCTGGGGCAGACCAGGAGTGAGGGATGCTTTTCTGTTGGAAGGCACAGATCCCTGACGCTGTGTCCCAGCCCAGGCAACACTCACCAAAGGAGATGTCCCCGAAGTCGAGCTCAGGGAGGTCGAAGTGTAAATTCGGTGCAGTGACGCTGCCCCTGGAGGCCGAGGACAGAGCAGGAAAGGGCTCGGTTAAAGGCATTGCAAAGGTCCGGCTGTCGTGGCTCGGGGCACAAAACCTGGGCTCAGGGCACCCTGGGTTTCCAACCAACACAGCACCGTGTGCTCAGCACAGGGCCCTGTGCACAGGAGGCAGCTCAAGCCAAGTGGCCAGCAGCCAACAGCCACTGATGGGCAGGCAGGAGAAGCCCCTGGGATGCTGGGGGTCCCATGAAGGACCCTGAACACACACCCAGACAGGGCTCCGTGCCTCAGTTTCCCCAGCTGCAATGGGATGGACATCAAGGTGTCCCCACAAACTTCTGTAACCAGCCTTTCCAGCCACAGGTTCCCTGCTTTGCTCCTTCTTAGCTGGAACTGCTGTTCCCGTGGAGGAGCTTTCTCAGGAGAGTTTGACCCACACAATCATTACAGACACAGTTCTGAGACATGAATCCAGGGGAGCCCCAAACATCCTCTGAAAAGAGCAGCAACAGTTCTACCCAGGGGACAGGTGAATCCTAGAGGGAAGGACTGGTGAAATGTTCCCTCTTGATTTCCAAACTAAAAAAGCAGCACTTTTCCTCCAAAAACAAAGCCAGCATAATTGTTTCTCCACTATGGGCAGACCTACTCACCACTTTTCTCTTGCCAAATAATAACTTCCTTGTTCCTTTTTATCCATCTCCCTTATCTTATTGGTACAATCAAGTGCAGATTGCTTTCATTTCTTTACTGCCTTGAGCCAGTGCCCCCCAACAGCAGGAGCCCAGCTCCAAAGCTGCAGAGCAGCCAGCATCAGCTCTCCTGCTTCCACTCCATTATCCCAGCAGCACATGGCTCAGGCTGGCAGGGACAAGGCCTCACACTGCTGTGGTGCTGAGGACTGAGCTCTGCCTCCCCTGTGATCAGCCCTTCTCCCTTTGGCTGGGCCAGGATTGTCTCCTGCCATGGCACCAGCCCATGGGATGGTACCCCTGTCCTTGGCACAGTTCCTGCTGCACAGCTCCTGACTCCCACATCAGCCCTTTACTGGCTGTGCAAAGGAGGCACCAGAGCACTCTGTGCACAGGAGCTGGGAGCACAGCTTGTCCCCCACAGCATGGCCATGAGAGGGGAGCTGAGGCTGCTGCTGCCCATCTGGCATGGATTATTAATGGAAGTTTTTAAAAACACTGCTGCTGGGGCAGAATCCCCCAGGCTGGCCCATCTGCAAAGCCCTGGGGGCCTTGCTGGGTGTTCAGGTGGGACATCCCAGAGCAGCTGCTGCCCAGAGCTGCTCCATCCCACTGCCTGCCATGGCCCAAGGCAGAGGGAGATCCCTGCAGGGAGGAGTCATTGCAGCTCCTGGGTACCACACAGGGCAGGAGGCATCCTGACACTAAGGCAATGCCAGGATCACAGCAGAGATTAAGACCTCAGGCATCACCTTTTTTCTCTGCTCAACCCCAAAATGAGGTAGGTGGGGGATGTCCCAGAGACAGCTACAGATGTGCCCACCAAGCTCCCAGAGTCCTTACCTGATGGTCAGGATCACAGGTGTAGGAGATCCAGCCACACTGAACTGGAATTTTTCCTCAAAGCTCCCCAGCACGGTGGTATGGAAGGAGATCTGAACAGTCTGGGTCCCACCTGGTGCAATCATGCCCTGCTCAGGCTCAACCGTGAAGCAGAAGTCCACATTTGTGGTTGAAGGGATATAGGTGAAGGGAGCATCAAGAGCTCCTTTGTTAATCAGTTCCACCTGCAGAAGGAAGAAAGCAAAATAGAAATACAGGTGGAACCTTCCCTTCTTGTGAGTTCTTGTCTAATGATGCAATGAACACCCAGCAAAGGCAGAAGATGCTTTGTGCTGCTGAATGGCAGAAGTCAAAAGATACAACAGGACAAGTTCTGCCTTTGGGTTTTCATGCAGAGCAGTGGCAACTCCACAGACCTGCAGTCACCCTGGGCTTATCCCATGGACACAGAGCAGTGCACCTCTGCTCAGCATCACCAAGCTCATGGGGAGCTGGCCCTGAGAGCCCTGAGTGGGGTGATTGCAGCTGCGGAGTGAATCACCCCAGAGCTGCTGCTGCCCCAGTGAGCACAGCTCCAACAGCACCATCTACTCATTCACCTTTCCCATACCATGGAAACAATTCATTGAGAATGAGGCATCAGCATCAAAATGTACAGACAGCACCATCCTTTGGTAAGAAAACTCAGCGTGTCTTTCCCTTCCCCAGCCGCGCTTTTGAAAGTGTCTGGCATGCTGTAGTGCCTCATTTTCTACCTCTTTCAGTTGCTCTCTCATGAATTTTTTGCAAACTTGACACTGTTGGGGGGGAGGCAAATAGGTAGAAAAATCCTTTGCTTTATTCCCAGGAACACTTTTCTCCTTCCAGAGCCAGAGATGCACCAAGGCTGAAGTGTGGTGAGGGACTGGTCAGCAAGGGAGAGAACTCCCAAGCCCTTTGCAATGGCCAGCACTGAGCCAGGAGGCTGGATGGATTTCCTGTGACTTCAGCAATAAGCAGGGACACTTGACTGGAAGCTGTTTGCAGTGGGCTGAAGCTCAAAGGCAGCCAGTTTGTTGCAGCTGCTTCTGCAGAGCCCGGTCCAAAGGTGCCTTGTGTCTGGCACTGCCACAAAAGCCTCTGAACATGCAGCTTTTTGACCCAGTGTTGGTTTCATGTGGCAAGGGGTTGTTTTGCAGGAAGCCTCCCAGCTGATCCCTAAGGAAGGCTGCCCAAAAGCAGGGACTGGGGCTTCAGGAACAACAGACACACGTTTCTGACCCCCCAGGTTGGAGCAGTACATCAAATATTCCCTGCTCACAGCTGCCCAGGTTGGCAGCAATTCCACAGCTCCACCAGGCTTGCTGCTGCCTCAGGAGCCATCAGGATCCATCCCAAGCCCTGCTGCTCACCTCATAGACATAGGGGGTGGAGACAAAAACATTCCCAAGGTTCAGCGTAGGAGAGCTGAGTTCAACCAGGGGTCCTTGGCCTTCCCCTCTGAGGCACAGGGGCAGCCTGATCTCACGGCCTGGGGAGAGATGTCCATTGCAGTACAATCATTCCCTCTGTCACACTGGATTTTCCAGGCTGCCTCAGTGCTAGTCCCTGACTCTGAGCTGGATGTACTCATGCTTGGAGCTACCTGGTCCAGGGGGAGGTGTCCCAGCCCATGGCAGGGGCCTTGGCACTAGATGATCTTTAAGGTCCACCCCACCCTCATCATACTGTGATTCTGTGGTTTCCTTCCCGTGCACCTAGAGGAGCTTTGAAATCCATTCAGTGCAGGCACAAAAGCTCATGATGAGTTTGGCAATTACCAAACTACCTGGGCCAGGAGCACAGGCCTTTGTTGCCCAAGTGCTCCCCTTCTGACACTCAGCACTGTGTTCTGTTTCCACAGAGTGAGAGCTGCAAGGGGACAACTCCCACACAGGCAGAGAAGCAGCTGCTGGCCAAGGGTGCTCCTTCTACAAACACCCTGTGCTCAGTGGGGCTCAGCCACCTCTGCTCTGCTGCTGTCTGGGCACTGGGAGGTGATCCAGGGCCAGGGAGCACATTTCTAACTCAGCTCCTTCCACCTGATGATGGATCCATGGCAAATGGAGCCATCCTGGAGGCCAGGGGCCTGCAGGGGCTTAGTGCTTGTTCACTAAAGCTCTTCTGCTCTGGAGCTCTCTGGCCTTTGAGGAAATGCTGGCAAAGCCGTGGCATGAAAACCTCTCCCTGCACTGCCTGGGCTGTTCTGGGATCAGTAAGGCAGAGCCAGCATTCTGAGCCTGGCCTTGCACAGGAGACTCCCTGGAGGCTGCAGGGCCAGGGGGGATGTGCCAGCACTGCCCTGCTGACCAGGGACTCTTGCCAGCACTTCCATGGGAGCCCAGTGGGCTCAGGCTTGCACCATGGCTTCACTGAGGGGGACAGGAGCAGGGCAAAGGAGCTGCACCTGAGACATGGCAGTAAGCCACACTTTGATACTCCAGTGCTTCCAGGGCTTTGAAGGTCACCGTGATTTCAGCCGAACAATTTGGCCCAATTTCTCCCTCCTACAACAGAAAGAGACAGCAAAGCATTGCTCTTCAAACTCCACATTTCTTGTTTCCAACCACAGGCCTGTAAGCCTTGATTGAGCATCAATGATGAGTGAACAACACAAGCAGCCAAGGAAAGCCTCCAAACCCAGCTCAACACAGCGCTGGAAGCTCTCAATGCTCAGCTGATCAGCTGCCACTCTCCACAATATTCCTGCTGCTCTGACACAAGCTCTTGGTCCCATCATGCTGCTGTCAGCTCCATGGGATGTAAGTGCCACTGTGCACTGGTGGCTCTTGGCCTTAGATGGGCCATAGGAGTAACCAAGAAGAGAACATGATCCCCTTCCTTGAACTACAGATATTAGTTAAGCTGTTTTGAAAGAAAGCAGAGGTTGGGATTATTCTGGGCTTTACTGCAAGATGAGAAGGGATTTTGCTCCGTGCAGACACCAGGCATTCATCATCTCTCCCACTGCCAGTACTCAGAATCAGGGCTCTGGCTGATGGGAGCACGTGGCAGTTTGCTTGCATCACCAGAAAAGGAAAAGGTTTTGTGTCCCTGTGTGCAGGAGAACTCCAAAGGCCCATTTCAGCCTTGCACCCTTGTGTCCAGGCTCACACAAGGATGACACTGGAAGGGACACTCAGCAATAGTGCAAGGCATGGTTACAGGAGGGGATTGGCATTTCTGTCATTAACCTTGGGCTGAATTTGGCCTCCTTTTGCCAGGGAACCATTGCAAGCTTCAGGTCAGTGTGTGAGCTGGCAGTGCTCCAACAGCCTCTGCTGAGCCCCACGTGTGGGGGGAGCCCCTGCCTACAGGAACTGCTCCCTGTGACACTGCAAGGACACGCACACAGGGCCTTGAGCTCCAGCCTGGCAGCAGAGCTGGGCTGTGTCAGGCTCCCAGCCCTGCCTTGAGCCTGCAGGGCACAAATGCTTTGAGCAGGGAGCTCTGCAGCCGCTCCAGAAACTCCACATCCTCCCTGCCAGCACATGGGGCCAGCTGAGGATCTGCCCAGTGACTGCAGCTGGGGGAATGGTGTTTGGGAGGAGGAAGAGGAAGAGGAAGAAAATGAGGTTTTCCGGTGTCACTTACCAATGGCTCAATGAAAAAATTTTCACTGGCGAACAGCAGGGGGTCATCTTGCACCTTTGCCTTCTTCTCCTGGACCCTGCTTCTCAGGAGGGCAGTGTGATCTTCAGAAAAGCCCTGCACCTTCTCTACTTCTTTCTCCTCCGTGAAGTTTTCCAGCCACTCCTCACCCGATGGGTGCAGCAAACGACACTGCCTGCAGCCCCAGGGAGAGACAAGGCCAGCTGATCATTTAATAAGCCACAGATTTGCAGAGAGAAGTGGGAGTGCAGGAGAGCAAAGCACTTGGGGAGGAGCAGCAGCAGCTCCCCAGCAAAGGCTGAGCCAAGCCACGAGGGTCCCACAAGGATCAGAGGATAACTTGTTGTTCACTGGCACAGCAGGGAGTTTCACCCCACATTTGCAAGCTCAGGAGAGGTTTCCAAAGCCAACATCCCTCCTGAGAAACCTCCTGGCTCAAAGCCTCTGCCAAAACTGAGAGAGAATCCACCGACCACCTCAGCTGGCTTTTCCTCCCACTGAGCTGCTTGGGGGATGCACATAAAGGTCACAGAGCACCCACTGCAGCACTTCCCTGGGAAGGGGAGATGTTGCCAGGTCATGTAGGAAGAAGATTAGAGAGACAGGAGCCCAATTAGAACCTGAGGAAATCAGTCATTGCAACCAACCTTTCCTTCCCAAAATGCCATTCCTGGTTGGAGTATAAATGGAACTGGAATGCTGAGTGCTGAGCTCCTGAAGCCCAGGGACACACACCCCAGTGCCAGGCATGGTTTACTTGGCCTAAACCATTCAAAAGCACCAACACCCCCCTGAGGCCATAGGTTAGTTTCAGTCTTGGGCCATATATCTCACTGAAATGCATCTTCCAAACCAACCTCCTCTTCTCTTTATTCTCTTCTTCCTCAGAAGGCAAAGCCTTCCACTGGAAGTGGGCTGTGATGTTACTCCTGTTTTCGATGAACACGGTTGTCTGGTAGGCCATGGTGATGAAGGTCTTGCCAGCCTCGACGGAATTTGTGCTCAACGCAACATCAACATCTACAGCATCTCCATGGAGCTTTGTGTGGATACTTTGCTCATCTGGAACAAAGCAAAGGGGAGTCTTTGCTCAGCTCACTGGCTGATGGAAGCACAAGGAACAGAACAAATCCCAGGGCACAAAAGAAGGTGTCACAGTTTTTATCTGAATGAGCAGTTCTGTGGATCAGTCCATTTGTCACATCCTGACAGCTCTGTGTGTAGAGTGGTGAGGATGTCCTGGGCAGCTCCTTAAACCCCTTAGTTCTGAGTGTGTTTGTAGAGCTTTGGCCCCAAGGTGACAGGATGGACAGTGGGATTGGTCAGTGTGCTCTGGTGACCCACTCAGATCACTGGGATTTCTGCATCCAAGTCCTTCAGGTGACAGGGTGAGGAGCCCTGTTCAGCCCTGCCTGGCCCAGGGTCTCCCTGGGCATCCCACGAGACTCCCATCTCTCCTGATCCCTTGGATCCCTTGTTGCTGACCAGCAAATATGCCTGGGGGCAGGTGGGCAGCAAAAGGAGGCCCAGAGGAACAAGTGAAGTGACAGCGCACAGCAGGAGGGGACACAGGTGAGGAAACACAACCAGCCTGGCTCTGCAATATGACAAACCACTCTCAAATGAACACCATGAAAATCATCATCATCATCTCCCTGTCCAAACCCACAGCCACATCAGTCTTGAAATATTTTCTATTGTTCTGATCTCAAAAACCAAGCTGGCGCATTGCACATTAAATAAAAAAGGGACAATAGAAAGATTAATAAGTACAGAGCAGCTTCTACATTAAGACTGAATGGGATTCCTCAGTCTAGAAATCAAATGGGAGATAGATGTGAGAGGTTTGTAACAACATGAACAGCCTGGGAAATGGGCACAGGGAAAAATTGGTCTTGATTTGTCACCAAACAGGAACTTGAGGGCCTGAAAATGTTATTAGACAGAAACTACATCTATGTGTAAGGGCCACATAGAAAAAGGATGTGTGACAAGCCAGTGGAGAAGCAGCATATGGGACAGAGGTGTGCAAGAAATCCATTGCATTGGAGAGAGTCTGATGGAGACCTCACATCCAGCACGGCCCAGGAATCAAATAAAACTTCACCCAGGCATAGCCACATGGTCGTGGAGAATCAGGGATCCTCCTTCCTCCACTCAGCAACTCCCAGCAAAACAGGAATCAAAAATCTTCACCCTTTAGACGGGATCCACTTTCTCAAGCCCCTGAACACCAAGGAGTTTTCAGTTTTCTTTGGGCTAAAGCTGAACAGGGAGGTACCTCTGGAGGGAATGCAGGGGGAGGGACAACAGGGAGCCATGTGGAGAACTGTCCTGTGCCCTGCAAGGGCCAGCACTCACCTGTGTTGCAGCACAGGGACCCAAAATGTTCCCCGTTGGTCAGCGCATGAAATGTCACTGTCACCTGCATGGTGTCCCCAGCAGCCAGAGTTCCTGCGGTCGGCACCACGGAGAAAGGACTGCAACACAAAGAGAGGGATCAGGGCTGGGGGGACACCTGGCCAGGAGATTCCTGCTGCACTGCAGCTCCCTTGGGCAAGCAGGGAGCAAACCAAGCACAGGCAGCAGAGGACAGAACAGACAGGCTCAGAAACAGCCACTGAGCCACTGCTGAGGAGATCCAGCCCTCACAAGATCCTGGGGGTAAAATGACCTCAGCTCCCCCATACTCTGCATCCAGCTCTCTGCAATGAGGCTCAAGGGTCCCACTGCCAGCAATCCCATCAGAGAATGGTTTGTGAAGAGCACAGAGAGGCTTCAGAGCTATCTGCATGCAGAACTTCACACTGACTGCCTCAGGAATTTCTCTTTTCCTGCTGCCTATAAACCTCATCTCAGGAGATGCAGATGTTAGGGCACTACCTGTCCTGGGATATTACAGCCTAGGAATCCGACAGGGAGAAGGAACTTTTCCTTGAAGACCAAGGAATAGTTACAGTTGAATTTGCAGTGTGATTCTTTGGTTTATTTTGCCTTGAAAATATCCTGATTTAGCCTAAAAAGGGCACATTTAATCAACATTTCAATGAAAGCTGCTCTAAGAAAAGGAGCAGTCAAAACTCTGAAAGAGTGCAAATGCAGATTAGAGCAATAGAGTGACATGGAAACCCAAAAGGAGGATGCTATTTACAGTCTGAAGGAGCCCATGCCAGCTAAATGAAGCACCATGAGCAGGAGCACATCAAGGAAGCAGAACAGGAGGTTTCTGTGGGTTTACCAGCAATGCAGTCTGGGACTGTGGCTTGTTCTCCAGGCTGGTAACTGTTGCTTGGCCCAGCAGAGAAACTCTGTGTGAGGTGTTGGAAATGTTAATGCAAATGTGTTGGTGCACTTTGGATTTAACAGGAGCCATCAGGATTGGTCACCAGGTAAAGAGCTCTTGCCTGACAAGCACAAGACTCTGTGCTTTGATGCTCAGGGACAGCTCAGGGGAAATGTGCTTTGTGCTCTTCTCCAGCCCCACTGAGGAAACAAAAGTTCCTGGCCTGGGTGCTTTGCTGCTGGTCAATCTGTCATTTCAAAGTCTGTTCTGGGGAGTTTGGGGATGATTACATCACACACAGAAATAAAGAGAACATCTGGCAAGCTGAGCTTGATTGATGTCACTTGCTTCAGGTTCAGCTCATTCAGGACCTCTTGCTGCAATGATGGGCTGAGCTGTTCCCATTCCCACTGGTGAGACCATCACTGCCTGATGGAGAAGCCTCGGGCCAGCAATGTTTATGTGCTGGACGTGAGACTTTGGAGGGAGGGGAGGAAAGACAAGGCCTCAGCAGCCCCAGAGCCAGATCAGTGCACGTGCTCCTGCATCTGCCCCGGGGCTGATGCCAGCACTGCTGCAGGTCCCTGCTGGGGCTCGGGGGGATCAGTGCCTGCTGGGGGCAAGGCATGGGATTTTCTTCTTATTCTTTTGCCAGAAATTCCACCAGAACAGAGAAGCTGCCATTTAAGGGAATCCCTGGCCACACTTCAGCACTACCTTCCATTCCATTCCATTCCATTCCATTCCATTCCATTCCATTCCATTCCCTTCCCACTGCTGCCCCATGTTACATGTTCCTGCCCTCAGATGGCAGGATGGGAATAACACTCCTCGGGGTGACTTCAGGGGTGACTTCTTTCTCTCTTGCCTGAGAAAGAAGGTATCTTCCTCTTTTCAAATTATCAGGAGAAGAGGATCCAGCCAAGTCCAGGACTCAGTTTCAGGACTGAAAAACTCAGTGCAAATCAGCCCCTGCATCTCCTACATCCCTGGGCTGTACCCACTAGACTCCTCTGTTCCTGCTGTAGCAGTCATCTGCATTTCAGCCAACATCACTAAGCTGTTCCCTGAGCCCACAGATAGAAGAGCTGTGAAGGAGACATCCCTGACACTGTAAGAACCAAATGAAAACCACTGCCAAGAGATGGGGCTGGCAGGCTAAATTTTGGCCTTTTATCTGTTAATTGTGAGCTGTTCCTTAAGACAGTTCTCACCCTGTTAGAGCTGCCCTTTCAATGAATCACCATTGCACCCAACAGGCAGAAAAGAGAAGCTATGGAGGGGGTTTTAATAGGTTGTTTTCTTCTGCTTTTTAACTAGGTCCATTTGTTTGTTTGTTTTCTTGTATGGCATCTAAAGACAGGTCCAGATCTCCCAATGGCACCTTGCAATCCCCAGACACTGGTCTTGCTTTGAGCAGTGGGTCTGCTCAGATGATTTCCAGCAGAAATTATTCTGTACTTTTATCTTCTAAATCAGCCCAAGTGCTTTTCACATCTTCCCTAAATATCTCCTATTTCCTATACACCTGTGCATATACCTATGGGCATGTGGTACATTGAGAGGCATTAGAGGAGCTCGACCTTCATGAAAGCTCCCAGTGAAGAGTTCATGATCTTTTGGAAAACATTTAACACAAACCAAAAAGAAAAAACAGCAGAAACACAGGAACTTCAGAGTATTCCAAAAGAAATCTCAATGAAAGGGGGCACAGCCTTATTCAGAGATTTAAATCATCTGTTTGAAATCTTAAACTGGCTTTCAAAGGTTCATCATGGAACAGAAAAGGCAGCTGATGCTCTGAGGTGACAAGGGAAATCAGAGCAGCTTTAGGAACAGGAACTGCACCAGCTGCCCACAGCACAGCTCATGTTGGGCATCTGATGCAGGGACCACTGGAGAGCCACATGCCTGGGGCCTCCCAGAGAATGGGTCTGTTTGGCTGGCAGTGGTGAGGAAGCATTTCAGAAGCTGCTTGTGCTCAGCAAGCCAGCTACCAACATGTTCCAGCACCCTCCAGGAAATCTGGGAGAGAGAAAGCTCAAAGGCTGCATCCTGCTAAGAACACTGAAAGCAAGAGCAGATGCCATCCATCCTGCTCACTTCCAGCCAGGGCTGCAGGGCAGCAGCTCTGATGCTCTGGTTCCTTTGCTGCTCTTTCCCAACTCTGCTCTCACCCAAAGGTGATATCCTTTGCACAGGGACAGATGAGCTGCCTCACCTCTGGGTGCTCAGCTGGTAATGAGCTGTCCGGTTACCGACATTGCGAACCAGCAGAGTCTTCTGGGTGCTGTGCTTGACCGGACACTCGGAGAAGTCCACCTGGGCAGGGAAGTCCAGGATGGCTCGGGCACCGATGGCCCGAATTGGCACAACGATCTTCTCCTTTGCCGTGATACAGGTGAGCTCATGGGAATAATCCTGCAGGAAAAGAAACTGGCTCAGCACAGGGCATTTAGTGCCATCCCCGTGGCAGAAGAAAAACCATTTCCTGTAACTCATCCATGGCATCAATTTACTGGGCATCAATTTATCTATTCCACCCTAAAATGAACACTGAGTTTTTCTAATATGTCACATTTTAAAGGCACCAGTGCCCTTTGCAAAAGCTATCCCAATGGCATTAAGCTCTTGTGTCACTTGGGTCATACGGAGAACTGCCCTAGGCCACCATCATTTTCACTCACAAATTTTAATGATATTAAATAATTCCTAAGCTCCTTCTAAGGAACATGGAGCTAGAGAACACAGCACATTCCTCTTTAGGTTTCTATATTCCCACTGTCTGAGAATAGGACAAAGTGTTCAACTGACTCTAAGCAGCAAGAGGAAGATGAGAAAACAGCTGCACCCAAAGAGATCCTGCACCTCTGGCCTGGTGCAGAAACATCAGTTGGCTCAGAACTCCCCTCTAACTTTGCCTCTCCAACCAAGTCAGGAGAAGAACAGTGCTAAGAGGTTGCAGGATGCTGTTGGAAAGGGCCTCTCTTTGTTTGCCTGCAAGGCTTCCTCCCTTCCATGCCATGTCCTAAACCCTTCTGTATGAACAAGTCTCCAGATGCCAGCAGTGAGATCAGACTTGCCAGGGCCTCAGCACTGCCGTTCAAACCTCCATGCAGAAGCACCTTTGGCACGGAATGGGTGCCAGCTGACAGAGCAAGCACAGTGACAGGCATGAAGACAGAGCCCCAGCAGTGCCACTGCCACAGGCTCTGGGCCCACAGCTCTGCCTGCAGCTTGTACCTGCCCTACAGCAGCTCCTTCAGGCAGGTGTCCAAGTCCCCTGCAGCTCAGCAACCTCCTGCTGACCAAGGGCACCCAGAGCCCAGTGTGCCTGTGCCAGGCTGGGCTCACAGGCACAGCACATCCTCTGCCCTGCCCCTGCAGCTGTGCCCTGGTCACCTGTGCTCTGGGACAGCACAGCTGCAAGGCTGCAGAACAGAGGGGGTGAAAAAGCACCGTCTTTGCTCCAGCCCAGGGGCAGGCAGGGAAGCTGTTGGCAGTCAGGAAGGAGGAAAGCTCCCTGACCTCTTTGTCCCTCGAGTGTTTTCCATAATAATGAAACCCCTTCCACTGGACCTAGAGATGGCTGAACATCTGTCAACATCTCTTTGTCATTTTCATCCTGTTCCTGTGCATCTTCCCTTGGGAATGCTCAGGGATGTGCAGGGAGGGGAAGCAGAGCCTGTCAGGCCTGGCTGCAGTGCCTGCCAGCAGTGCCAAGGTGTGACTGGCTGCTGCAGGCTGCCTGCCCAGGGCCTGGAGCCCAGCTCACAGTATGCAATGGGCTGGAGCAGAGTGCAGGGAAAACAATGGCTGTGGAGATCATTGTGTGCTTTGGCTCCTCCAGCCTCACCTTGTTCTCGTCGGGGCTGAAGCGGATGCGCACAGGGGCAGAGGCGCCTGGTGGCACGATGTGGTACACATCACTGGGGCAGGCCAGCTGGAAGTAAGGTGAGCTCTCCATGCAGACCTTCACCATCTGAGCAATCTGCAGCAAAGACATCACATGATGATTTTGCCACTTGTGGAAACGAGAGGAGACCTGTCCGTGCCCTGCTGACATCCCTCCCTGGCCCCTTTTCCAAAGCACTTTCAGCTGTGCAGGCACAGGCACATCATTCACAAGGCTGAGCTTGAATCCCTCCTGTCTGGCTCCAGCATTGTGGCCAGGGCCAGTAGGGCAGTGCCTGGTGGGAAGGAAGGGCCAAGCAGGTCAGCACCAGCAGGATGGAGACAGAGCACCTGAACCAAGTCATCTGCATATTCAACAAGGCCAAAAAACCTGCTGGCTTCTGCCTGCACATAGCCATGAAGTTGTCATGTTCCAGGGGCGAATGTGCTACCTGAAAGCAAAGCATCAAATTGTCCTGGGGGAAGGAAAAAATTCCCTTCTAGCAGATGAGGTTTGGGTAGGGACGTTGTGGAGATAGAGTCATGCAGGCAGAGCAGCAAGAGAGGAGACCAAACCACTGTGGCCTTCCTGGGAATAAAAGTAAACCTGAAAAGCAAAAGAAGGAACACAGCGAGACAATCCCTAAAACAAGGAGATGGCAAAGAGAATTTAAACGGGCAGTAAAGCAGCAAGGAGGAATCATAAAACCATGAGAGCATTCAGCTTGCCAAAAGTGATGGAAACACAGACAGGCTGTGCCTATTGACTCTGGGCTTCAAAGGCATTTTCTGCCTGGAGAAACATGACCAGCACTGAGTGACAGTGTGGTTCCAGTATGCAAAGCCAATCTTGGCTCTCCAGGGCTTCTTGCTGCCTGTGCAGGCAAGCTGGGCTGCTGGGCATTCCTGCCTGCAGCCAGCAGGCCAGGTGCTGCCCTCTGGGATTCACAGACACAGCACACATGCATTTTCTAGCACACAGATATCATCAACCCCTGAGCACCAAAATGCTCTCAGAAAGTCTAAACCAGATGATTTGGACTCCCTCCTGTCTCTTCCCACCAGCCCACTCTTGGCACAAGGCTCATTTGAGAAATGTTTCCCTAACGGAAATTCCAATGGTCTCTGTTTTCCTCTTTACACTGGAACACAACTGGTGACATTTTTCAACTTTTTCCCTCTCAACTCTCTTGGGAAACTGCAAAACAATCACAAGTGAAGGTGAAAACCTCCAGGAGCGTTGGATGTGCTGTGGTTCTTCAAAGGGAAAGCAGAGCACCGTGTTGCTTTTGGAAAAGCTGAGCAGAGCTGAATGAAACTTAGCAGGAGCCTGAAGTGGCACCTAAAGGCCTCCCACTGCTTCTGCTCCATCACTCTGATTGCAGGGCTCTTTCAGAACACATTTCCTGCAGTGCCAATGCCATGAATGAGAAGTGATTCCAGCAGAAAGTGGAGAAGACTCAGCCCCTGAGCTGACTGTGAGCTGCACAAAGGGAGCCAAACAGTCTGAGAGAGGCAGAGATTCCTACCAGGAGCCAAGATTAACCAAGGAAACCCAGGATGTGGTCTAGCTCAAGGCAAAGCATGAGAGCAGGTAAGAACTGTACAGGCTCAACATTCCTACCAATCCAGAGCTTTCAAGAGCAGGAAACTCCTTTGGCATAGATACCATCAATGCATGGCCAAAATCAGGGGACAGTTCCCAGCACAGGAAGATTTCCACAACTTGCAGAACAAAGGTGCTGAGACATTTTCTTCTGGATGTGCTGCAGCAGATAACTTGCTTTGCTGTACACTGGGGGAATGACAGCACTCTCCTCTTCCAGCACAGTGTTAAAGCTCCAGGTGCCAGCACTTACCTTGTCCTTATTCATGATAGACAGCACCATTTCAGAGACCTCATGAGCAACGACATTCTGAAATACCAGCTCTCGTGGGGAAACCCCAATCACGCTCCGTTTCGGGGGAGCTGGTGACAGCTGGAGAGGCGAGAGAGCAGGGAGAGGTTCAGCTGCTGGGAGGAAAGTTCATGAAGGATCCCTTACACTGATCCCCAGTGAAGCACAGACTCTGGGTGAGCATGTGTGCCCAGGACACACTGGGCAAACTCTGGCTCACCCACCTCTGCTCTGAGCTGATCAAGAACTGCTTGATCAGCTTAGAGCAGGCTCAAGCCAAGTTGCTCTTTTGATTTCTCCAGCTTTCCTTCTCCAGAATGCCAGGCAGCACGTTCCTTAAGCACAGCCCTGTGCCCACTGGAGCACTGACTGAGCACTCATGGAGTAAGTAAGACCCACAAATTGACATCAGATTCAATTTTGGGATGTCCTTTACTCTGAGACAGGGAAACTGAGGCCCACACAACTGCAAATACCTGTTTTGAACTAGAACTTAAGCATCAGTAAGAAGAGAACAGTACTAGAGGAGGTGTGAGAGATGAGGTGGTATTTGGCTGAAGCCAAAAGGTTTTTAAGTGAAAGAATGGAATTTGTTGGTACTATGTGTTGTTTGTAGTTTGGATTTGTTCAGCTTGGTGTGTTGGGTGTTGCTGTGAGTTGGCAGCACCAACTGGCTGAAGACCTGACCAAAAGGAAGGAGGATGAGAGGAGAGGGGACAGAAAAGTTGGTGGTCAGAGAGAATGGAAGTTCTTGAGTACCCCTCCGGGGAAAAGGGGCCAGGGACTGTCCCAGCTGGGTACAAAGGGGATACAAAGATTGCTTTTTTCTTGGAGGGTGTGTTTGCTCCTTTTCGGGGGCAGGCAGACACACGCCTCTCTGTGTGGTTGCTAAGAAACAGTTTTCTTTTGCTTTGATGATTTTGTCCCCTTTCATTGCATTTAAAAGTTACTTCCTTTCTAACAGAGGGAAAGGCAAAAATAAAGTCAGGAAGTCAGGTAAAGGCAAAAATGAAGTCAGGAAAAAGACAAGTGAATGAGGATAGAAGACAAGTGAATGACAATGCTGAATGAGGATAAGGTTCAATTATTTTCTCAGCGACTTGGGTAAGAGTAGAGTTGGTATCTCCTTTTTCCATTAGCTTTAAATGGGTGCTTTCTTGTCATTATTGCCATCTTATTTAATACCATTGCAGAGGCATGTCTGGAAAGACACAACAACAGCAAATGCTTCTGGACCAGAGACATTGCTTTAAGAAGGCTCTGCCCTGCTTTGTCTGCCTTCTCCAGTCACACTGTTGTTACACCAGAGACACAAGCAGGTCTTGTGTGTGACTCCATGAGGAGACACAGTCTGCTGAAGGGAGTGGCTGCAGCATACTGTGCCTTAGTTGTGCCTTTCCCTGAGGTGTTCCCAAGGCCCCTCTCCAGGGCAATCCTTAACCTGGATTGTGTTCCGTGTCGCTTGCTGCCAATTTCCTGCTCAACAGCCCACCTGGGTCACCTACCCCTTTGGACTGTGCTTTCTACTGAGCCAGTCCTGCCAGAAAAGCAGCTTTAAACACAACTCTAAGTAGGCACTGATCCAGATAAAGCACATCCATTCCCTTCTGCCCAGGGCCGGTTCCCTGTACATCTGGCAGCCTGCAAAATCTAACACCCCCTCAGGGTCCCAACACATTGTTCCAGCCCAAAGCAGTCATGCAATTTGTTTTGCTAAATCTGAAGTAATTCCTGCAGGTCCTCGGCCTCAAAGGCCAACGCTGCCACTGTGGAGGGAATGCTGTGACCCCAAGCATTTGATGGTGACCACACCAAAGCAAGAGGTGGCTCCTTCAGCAGGAGAATGGCAAATGGCAATTTTGTGCCTTTGCGTCCTCAGCCTTCCCCCCCTGGTTTTAGCAATGGCAGCTACACTCCAGCACAGCCCAGCAGCTTCAGCAGAGGTCATTTGTGTTGGCTTAGTGCAGATCAGGACTCCCAGTCCACCACTCCCAGCAGTTTGCAATGACAACAGGACCTGGACACTGAGGTCTTTTGCTGGAGGCGAGCCTGTCACAAGCACTCACCCTCTTCAAACTTCATGTTAAACAGAAAGGAAAAGAGCGGGAAAAGGCTACCTTTGGACGAGTCTCACTCATGTCGACACATGGGCCAATTCTGGGCAGAAAACTCCCCCCAGTGCTGGCCTCCTGCTTTGAGTTGACAAACTTCTCCCTCTGGAACTTAGAGGGAAGCAGCTGAAATGCAAAAACAAAAAAACAACAAAAAAACAACCAAAAACAAAAAAAACACCAAACAGCAAGAATGTCAGAGATGTGCTTGCTCAGAAAGGCTTTCCTTGAACAAGTGGCACTGATGAATAATTTGTGATCACAACCACTAGGACAGTTCTGGAAACCCTGGAAGTTGCCTGCTGAAATACTTAGCACCAATAAATTAATAATACAGAGTGCAATAGACATACTCCAGCCACATGGCTCTGTCCCATGAGTCTCTCTGTGATTTGATGGGACATGTTTGGGGATTTCTGCTCTTTGGGCATTTGTTTCCTCTTACATTTCACTGGATTGAGGCAGTGACCTTTCCAGAGAGTGGGGAGGAGCTCTCAGAACTGCCTGAACTCCACCCCTGCACAACACTCAAAACTCCCAGGCAGGAGATAGCACTGCTGGCTGAGTCCAAGGAAAGCAAGCAAGACAAGCTGTACCAAGAGTGAGGTGCACAGGAATGTGTCCAAGTTTTAGCTCTCTCTGTTACTTAGCATGGGTTTTCTCTGTCTGGGCTGACAGAGCCCTCGAGAGAAGAAAACAGAGGGATGTCCTTGGCAGAGCCTCAGCAGTGGGGCATCTTCAGTCAAGTGAGCTGCAGACAGCAAGGGACCTTTGTGGCCCTGGCTCCAGTGCTGCCTGCAGGGCTGCATCTGTGCCCACCCAGGAGCTGGGAGAGAACAGCTGCTTTGGAAGCTCTTCCAGCTGGGACCAGCCGTGGCTCTCAAGGCTTGGGGCAGAGTTTGAGCTTTCCCCCTCACATGCCCAGGTGCCCAAGGGCAGCTTGGTCAGAGCAGCACAGGTGAGTGCCCAGCCTGACAGAAGGAATTGCTGTGGCAAAGGGGAAGGAAAGAAGCCCATGCTGAGGGCTTCAGCTGTACATTGGTTTCACTTGGCTCTGCTGGCACAGCCAGGCAAGGCGCTGGGCTGTCCCTGACACATCCCACAGTGTTCCCTACTGCACCAGGACAGCCCCAGCAACAGGAGCATGGCACAGAGGGCTGGGGAGGGGCTCTGCAGCTTCAGAGCACTGCTGGACAACAGGGGCAGGGAGAGCAGGGACACCAGGGCAGTTTCCAGCCTTAACACAGCCCCAGGGGCTACTCACAGTATTAGGCTTAAGTCCTTCCCTAAGCAAAAGTCGAGGTGTTGGTGTCCTTCCTGGGAATCCAGATGCCATTGTGAAGTGATGATGTCACAGATGAGTGACAGTCCCTCAACAGAACTGGAAGGAACAACAATGGAACTCTGAAAATCCAGAACCCAGTTCATGGCAGACTCAAGGGATATACTGGTGCTAAAGATTTTCTATGAGTTGAAAGTAGCTATGTGCTTCTTTGGCATAAGCAGCTAGTATTGTTAGGCCTCTAGTTGGACTTTATTTGAACTACATGGTTACCTAGTGCAATTCAAAGATGGATCATACTGAAACCTGGAGCTAAAATGCTCAACATTAAAAATACTTAGAACAATCAAAGCTGTAGCTTAAATATTATTTAAAAACAGCTTGAGTGGACCTCCTCTTCTTAAGGCTAAACAACCCCTGCTCTCTCAGCTGCTCCTCACAGGACTTGAGAGAGACTGGAGTGTTATGGTTAATGGTGTAAATATTGCTATAAAGAAATTTTTGCCCATTGTGACAAAATTGAATAAAGAAGCTGAGACCCCCAAGCCCACCCTTCCCTGAAAATGCCTCCTGACTGGAACTTGGCACTGTGAGTTAAGCTGCCTAAGGGAACTTGAGACAAGATAAAGCTGACACTAGCATCCCATGAGCTCAGGTCTGGGGAGAAGTGAACAAGGCTGAGGGAGAAAAATACATCCCCACTAAAGCCAGACCCAGCAGCTGTGCTGAAAACCAGCTCTGTCTGCCTTCAGGCTGGGGAAGTCATAGCCACAGACTCGTCTGCTGAGGCCAGGTTTGCACTCAAACCTCCCATCAACAGAGGGGGGAGGAGGAAATTCTGGGCGTGGGGCACAACCTCTGCTAAGGGGCAGTGGACACCCATCCTCCCTCAGGCAAACTGGCTCAGCTCTAGAAGCCCCCAGCCCCAGAAGGCCACATCCAGGGGACCTTCCCATGAGGGGCAGCTGAGGGGGTGTCATAACCCATCAAAGACCTCCAAAGTGCCCCCAGAGCCATTCCTGAGGCCTTGCACCAGACGACTGCAGGGCATGCAAAGTAACACAACAGATCTGAAAAGCCACAACCCAATTCAGGGCAGACTCAAAGGATACCCTAGTGCTAAAGATTTTATATTATTTGAGAGTAGCAAGAGACAGAGCCAAACTTGCCCCACCCCAGGGAGCTACCTGGGCAGTGCCACCTTGCCCAAATCTGCATTAATCCTTTGGAGTCTTCCATTTTGTGAGGCCTCACCACAGAGAAGACCAGAAGAGGATTGAATGGGATGGGATCCATGGAATGGTGATATTTTCTACTAAATCTCTCTCTGTCGCTCTCTTTCTTCCCCCCTTCCCAGCTCCCTCCCTCCCCCCCTCCTTTTGCTATTTCTTTATCCCTCTCTCTTCCTCACATTTACTGTTCCATAAAATCCAAACTATTGACTTTGGCACATGGTCATGTTTTGCACCTTAATCCAGGGGCATCTCCTTAATAATTTTAATAACTAGATCATAACAACCCCCTGAAACTTGAACAGAACTCATTCACCTATAAGTAGTTTAAATAAATACTATAGGAAAAAAAGGATAGACTAGTATATTTAGGAAATGTTGCATTTCTTCGGTGAGACAAAAAGCACCATCAGCAGACCATATATGGTTCATCCCCTCAGCTGTACATGCCACCAAACTGAAGACTGGCATTATCCCATCCTGTATTTCCCTCTGGCATTCTCTTTCAGAGCAGAGATGTGACAAAACCAGAAAGTACAACCTGAGTCAATCTTTACCTTCAAACGAAATTCAGGACTCCCTCACAAAGACCAATGCTTTGTAAGTTCAGGACTCCCTCACAGAAACCAATGTTCTGTGAATTTAGGAGTCCCTCACAAAGACCAATGCTTTGTAAGTTCAGGACTCCCTCACAGAAACCAATGTTCTGTGAATTTAGGAGTCCCTAGCAAAAACCAATGTTGTGCGAGTTTCCGAGTTGCTCACAGAGACCAATTCTCCGCGAAATCGCAGGACTCGTAGAGACCAATCTCTGCGAACCATTCGCTTGGCTAATGCCGAGTGCGAATGAGCAGCAGCGCCGGCTGCGGGCGCTGAGGCCACGGCGCCGTCACAGACGCTGAGGGCCCGGGCGCGGTTACCGGGCAACCGCGGCACCGAGCCTGGGGCCGGCCCGGCCCGGGGCCCGGGGCGGTGGCGCTGGGAGGGCTTTGGTCCCGCATCGGTCCTACTTCGTTGCTCCCTCGCTTCCCTCTCATTCCGCCCTCGATCTGCCCGTTTCCCCGCCTGTTTCTCCGCTCGGTCCCCGCCTGTTCCAGCCCCGGTGCTCCCTCGGTCCCCGGACACAGCGGGCTGGGGTCGCTCCCGGGCCCCGAGGCAGCGCTCGATGTCGCCAGAGCCTCGGCCCCACCTCTGGGCTGCTCCTCCACAAAGGGAAAAACCCAGGGTCTCAACAGTTTGTGTTCAGCGATAGTACAAGTGGGAATCAGCCAGCTGCAGGTCCTGGGCACTGACATTAAGCATCTCGTTCTTCTTAGGGACACTCAAGTAGCAGGAGTAATTTTCTGGTGTAATGTTTGGCACCTAATCTGCAGCCAGGAATCAGTGCTCCAGATGACTGAAGTTCTCCCATCCTGTATTTCCCTTTGTCATTCTCTTTCAGTGCAGAGATGTGACAAAACCAGAAAGTACAACTTGAGTCAATATTTACCTTCAAACGAAATTCAGGACTTCCTCACAAAGACCAATGCTTTGCCAGTTCAGGACTCCCTCACAGAAACCAATGTTCTGCGAATTTAGGAGTCCCTCACAAAGACCAATGCTTTGTAAGTTCAGGACTCCCTCACAGAAACCAATGTTCTGTGAATTTAGGAGTCCCTAGCAAAAACTAATGTTTTGCGAGTTTCTGAGTTGCTCACAGAGACCAATTCTCCACGAAATCACAGGACTCGTAGAGACCAATCTCTGCGAACCATTCGCTTGGCTAATGCCGAGTGCGAATGAGCAGCAGCGCCGGCTGCGGGCGCTGAGGCCACGGCGCCGTCACAGACGCTGAGGGCCCGGGCGCGGTTACCGGGCAACCGCGGCACCGAGCCTGGGGCCGGCCCGGGCCGGGCCGCGCTGCTTTGCAGAGGACATTGGCACTTTTGCTGCTGACTTGGCTTTAGTGCTTTCTGAAGGGTCTTTCTGTATTTATGAAAGATTAAAATGTGGTGATAAAGGCACCTACGGCACTGCTCTTTGTATAGCACTAGGATGCTATCCTGGCTGGAGCCCCAGCAGGGGCTGAGGGAGCTGGGCAGGGGCTGAGCCTGGAGCAAAGGAGGCTCAGGGGGGCCCTTGTGGCTCTGCACAACTCCCTGCCAGGAGGGGACAGCCGGGGGGTCGGGCTGTGCTCCCAGGGACAGGGACAGGAGCAGAGGGAACGGCCTCAGGCTGCGCTCAGGCTGGGCACCAGCAGGAATTTCCCCATGGAAAGGCTGCTCAGGCCTTGGCAGGGGCTGCCCAGGGAGCTTGGCAGTGCCCATCCCTGCAGGTGTCCCAGGAAGGGCTGGAGGTGGCACTCAGGGCTCTGGGCTGGGGACAAGGTGGGCATCGGGCACAGCTGGGACTCCGTGGTCTCAGGGAGCTTTCCCAACCTTGATGATTTCATGAGTCTGTGATTCTATGAAGGGATGATTCGAAACAGATTTTATCTCCAAATATATCATACACAAATATTACAAAGGTCAAAATTCCCGTGAAAGAAATTTAAGATTATTCTTTAAGATTGAAATAATCATATGTCAATGTTGCATACAACATTGTTACATACAATATTGTAAAGCCGTATAAAAGAAGAGCTTTGTTACCCTTGTAAAATGATGGCTCAGGCCTGCTGCTTCAGCTAAGTACAGCTAACAGCTAGCCTGACAAGTTCCTGTGAGAAAGGAGAAGAAAGAAGAAGAAAGACTTCTACCCACAGCTTCTATCCAGGAGACAAGAATGTAAACCTCGTTAGGGAGGAAAGGTTTTGACTAACATGTACTTTAGCAACTACCAACCAATGAACCGAATTGCAGTAAATTACTAACCAATTAAAATGAAAGACAATGCCTTTAGAAAACCATCTAAATGTGAGCTGTGAAGAATAAAGATGGGCTGTTGTGCATGAAGATAGCGACATGTAAGGACAGCATTACATGAACTACCCTTGGGTTTAACATCTTCCGTGAAAAGTTAAACTGGACCTGTCTATTAGGAAAGGATTATTGGTTCAAATGTTCTTGTCCTTGAAGAGAATTCAAAAGTCTTTATAGATATATTACTGCTTATGTAAATACAAACACCTTCATGTTAACATGTAGAGATACATTCTGATTAACATTATTGACAGACCAATGGAAGAGGAAAACTAATCAGATTTTATAGGCTGACTTCTTCCCTCTAATACCTGGCCTTTCTGGCTGAGATGCCAGACTCATGACCATACTGCTTAATTCTTTTTCAGTTAAAGATGATGCAGAGTTGTGAGAAAAGCTGTGCCTCCAATGAGGCCTGGCCTTGTACACATCTAGTAAAAAAGATATTTCTGTGTTTGAAGTTTCTCAAAAGGCAGATCTTTGCCGTGGAAATGCAACTCTCAGTCAGTGACTGTGTTGGCAGAAGATGAAATAAAATGCAGCTTGTGCCTTTTCTGTGTTTATCTTTTTGTGTGCGGGTTTTAGAGTTTGTTTTGTGTTGCTGCCTTTGCCCTGCTCTTTTCCCCGCGGGTGTTTTGGGGGAGCAGAGGTGCAGCGGCCCCGGGGGCGCTGTGGCGGCCGAGCCAGGCGAGCCCAGAGCAGGCCGCATTCACGGCCGCAGGGCCCTGCTGGGATCCATGGATAATGAGAGGATTGGCCCGCGCAATGAAGGGATGACTATTGTGTGAATATTAAGAGAAGCTTTATTGATGTGTAGTTATGTCATTGCACTTTAAATGTCCTCTCTTCTCCCCATAGTTTCCCTTTATTGTAGGGCTTTCCCTCTGCCCTGTGGGCGGCACAGGCCCCTGCTCTGGCGCAGAGCTGCTTGATTCCTTCTGTCTGATAGGAGGCAGGAGCCTTACCTACTGTGTTTGTGCGCCTTGAAAACGTGTTGCTATAGGGTTTTTTTAAGTTTATTTCGTTTTCTGACTAAATTCTGATTGTTTTATATAGTTTTACAGTTACTGGAGAGATTGAAAAGCGGTAAATGCAACGCCTTATTACCTATCAAATTTTAACATGGTCTGATATTTTTAACAAGAATGCTAACAAATTTGCCATATAAAATGATGCCAGATACAGTCACAAAAAGCTGTTGGGTTGTTCAGCAATATGCTAAATTGCACGTTATTCTATTTATTTTTCAGTAACCCTGCACTTTAAAAAGTCGTACTGAATTTCTGTTTCCATGGAATTTGCAGTTCCCATGAGTTTTTCTCATAACTGATTTACTTAGAATTCCAATATGCTTTTTACAACTTTAATCCCTCCAGTACACCATCATGCTGTTATTTCATTTATGGCTTATTCACCTTTCAGTTGTCTAACAGATAATAACCAGTGAAAACCTTCATGAGATAATACCCTCACAAGAGTGAGCTGTTTCAACATCAGAACATAGGAGCCTTTTTTAAATGAATGAAAAGGGGGAGATGTCATAGACAGGTAGAATAATGATAAAAGAAAGGCCTTATGAAATCAGGCCTTGTTCTGCAATATTAACAGCTGGCCTGTCATCTCTTCTAAGTGCAGAGAAGCTGTTACAAGTTCCCATGTGAAGCTATTTTGAGAATGAGAGTTTGTTAACAATCTGTTCTGAGGGTGAAAAACAAATGTACCTGCAACACCAAGGATTTGTCCCATGAGAATCAGTGCAGAGAACAAGTAAACAATACAATAGAGAGATTTGATGCACAAGTAAAATATATTTTATTAACCAATAGCGTAATTAGAAAGAAATCTATTAACTAATTAAAGTTGCACACGAGGTCTGAAACTGTAGAAACTGAGTTGAGTGATTAAAGAATAATCTTTCCCTGCCTGAAAAAACTGAGTCCCAAGAAGGGGTAACCTCCCCATCAGCACAGATGATACCCAGTCATTGTGGAACATCATCATCTGACTGTCCCCTCTGTAACTTTGCTTTGCATCTCCAGCTGAGATGACTAAAGATTGCTTTGGTCTCTACATTTTTGTTCAGGTTTCTTCTTCACCTTCTCCTGAGGCTTATTGGTCTTCTGACCTTGGTTTCCAGCTGCATGCTGGAACTTGTTTCCCTTCTGGATCACAGGTATCTGCACAGTACCCTGAACTCTGTTCCAGTAGGAGAAATTCTGCTGCAATGACTCATAGATCTGAAACCTCTGGATCAAGTTCTCCATCTCAGCTGCGTCCTCTGGGATTTCAGTTTCTCCCTTCTTTGGGGCTTTGGTTCTCCCCTTCTTTTGGGCTTTGGTTCCCCCCTTCTCTGGGGCTTTGGTTTCCTCCTTCTTTGAGGTTTTGGGTTCCCCCTTCTCTGGGGCTTTTGCTTCCCCCTTCTTTGGAGCTTTGGTTTCCTTCTCTGGGATTTTGGTTGCCTTTCTCTCTGGGGATTTAGTTTCCTTTTCTGGAGGTTTGTTTTTCTTCTCTGGGGGTTCGGTTGCCTTCTTTAGGATTTTCGTCTCCTTCTTCTCGGGGGGTTTGGTTTCCTTCTTTTCTGGAGGTTTGTTTTTCTTCTCTGGGATCATGGTTTCCTTCCTCTCTGGAGCCTTGGTTTCCTTCCCCTCTGGAGCCTTGGTTTCCTTCTTCTCTGGGGGTTTGGTTTTCCCCTTCTCTGGTTTTGGAGGTTGCTTCCCCACAGAGACACCCTTCTTGTCCTTCTTCCGCTTCTCTTCCTCCTTCCGCCTTTCTTCCTCCTTCCGCCTCTCTTCCTCCTCTAAGGCTTTTGCCTCTTCCTCACGCTTTTGAGCCAGCTGCTTCAGCTCCCTTCAGCAAACAAAACAGAAAAAATCGCTGAGAGTCCCCACCAGAAACTTGGGCTCAGCAGTCCTGGCCGGCCCTGCACTTCATTCCTTGACCCTGAGGCCAGGCAGAACCATGAGACCATTTCCGTGAATTTTTCTCAACCCACAGAGGTTGGGAACATCCCAAGTGATGCCATTGGTGCAAGGGGACCTCCAGGACCAGCCAAACCTGAACGTTGCCATCATAAGGTCTTGGCTGTGCAAGCTCCCTCTTAAGGCACAGCCAGACACCTCCAGCCCACTGCCAAAGGCTGATCCAGCAGCTCTCTGTGCTGATGCCTGAAAATGCTCTTTGTCTCTTGATTTCCCAGTTTAAAGCAGATCACAGATTGCTGACATCTGCTTATCTCTCCTACAATTCTCACTCAGCTCATTCAGCACCCCTCAGGGCACAGCCTGCTCCTTAATGAGAATAATCCTATCAGTCAGAAAGCAAAGGCTGCAGGAACTCCTCTCCTGCAAGACAGGCTCTTGTCAGCCAGATTTCCTGCAGGAACCCAGCTGTGAGCAAGCAAACCGGTGCTCTCTGCCATGAAAGCCATCTGAAACAGCCTCATCTGTCTCCTCCCCATGAAACCAACTTCAGCCTGGGCTGAAGGAAGTGCTGATACACAGACTTGCTTTAACCAGCCTCCACTCTCAGCTCCACACTTTGCCTGTGTGTCCTGAGCTGGGCTGCCTTGCTGGAGCTGAGCTTCTCCTGGGCTGGCCTACTGCTGCAGCTGAAGGGGAGCCTAAAGGACGTGAGCTTCTGTGGGTGGTGTCCCACCATAAGGAGAAGCCTGGCAGATCAGCATTGCAAGGACTTGCAATGCTGGGGCAGGAGCAGGACCCAAACCAAGCTTTGCTCTGTGCCCCACACCTGCCCATACCACAATCCCACTGTTTTGGTGAAGGGAGATGATCAAGAAGGTGCAACTCAACACCATGGACCTAAAGACACCTCTAGAGGCAGTGCCAAGGCAAGCCCAGAGCCCAGCTCCCTGCAGGCAGCATCTAAGCCAGGAGGGCTCAGCACTCCAATAGAGAAGAAGATCTTCTGTCTCAACAGAAGAAGGTCCTTCCTCTCTTGGGAGCCAGGGAGCTCAGAATGGCCATCCCTGTGCTGCTTCTGGCCTTTGCTATCCAGCACCTCTGAGCTCAGAGTCCTTGGAGCAGGGAAGCCCTCCAGGGACAATAACCCATGGAACAGCAGGAACCCATGGAAGCCTTACTCACTTTTTCCTCCCTATGAGCTTCCTTTCCAGTGCTATTTTATCCACTTCTGCTTTCCTCTGCAGAGCTTTCTCTCGCTGCAGTTCTTTAGCACAAAGAGGAGAAACCATGAGTGACTGCAAGCTGACCTGGGTGCTCTGGGTCAGCTGCAAGGATTCACAGCTTTTCCTGACCCAGCCTATCATCCCAGGAGATATTGGGGAGCTTGTATCCCTCCCCAGAATTCAGACAATCCCCCAAGCTATGGCCGGGCAGTAAATTCCCCATGCCCTCAGATCCCAGGAAAGGAGACTCGGTGTCATGGTTTAACACTGGCACAATGCCAGTGCCCCCATGAAGATACCTTCTCCCTGGTTTCTGCTGTGAGATGTGACCAGGAATAAGCAAAGCAGGCTCCTACTTAGGGAAAAAAAAGAACCAGAACTTTATTAACTACTCTACAACTACAGATAAAATAAAACACACACACAGGGAAAATGAAAACCTCACAAATGCATTTCCTCCTCCCCCCACCAAATTCCAACACAATACATTTGATCCTCAAATCACCAACTCTCGGTCCAGCAGCACCTTTTAGACAATCAATCCTCAGTTCATCAAGAGGAGAGGAGTCCTTCTTGTACCATGGGCTTCTCTTGGAAACACAGCTGAAGCTTTGTGTGTTTCTGTGTCACTCGTGGCACCGCCCGGAGTACATCTGCCGTCGTGACCTCTTCCTTTCATGTCCAGTGCTCTCACCACTGAACACGGACCAGAGCTGCTTCTAGGGTTGTCTTTTTTAAGGATGCTCTGTCCCAATCCAAAAAAGGCACAGTCTCTCCTTTGGGACACCTGTCCCCCCCATATTTTTTCACCCCCTGGGGCCGAGGGGCACCAACACTGAACCCTCTTGGTTCTGAGGCATTGCCTCCCCCTAGAATGCAGTCTCTGTGTCACAAGGAACATGGTTCTGTCCATGGCTGTACAAAAAGAGTCCAGCAAAAGCCACTCCATCATCTCTTCCCACTAGGATTCTTCTCTATTCTTCTACTATCTCTCTCTCGCCCAGACCTCTCTCACACTTGCACATTTCCTTCCTCATCTTCCACTCTATCTTCCAGGAGAGGTCAATGATCTGTAAAGTTCTCATTCTCCAAAAAGGGGTTAAAAGCTCCTACAAGCGGCTGGCTGCACCCTCCCCCCCCTTTTCCCCTTCCCAGCCGTGCTGCCGGCACAGGCCCATGTTTATCCAGTCTCAAGGTTACAGTCCCAGGCACCATCTCTCTCTTTTTCTCTCTTTCTCTCTTCCACCCTTCCACCCCCGGGCTCAGGCCCACCTCTCCCGGCCTCATGGCTTTTCCCCAAACTCTTTCCCGCTGGAAACCCAAAAGGACCCTCCCAAGGGAGAGCTCTGCTTTTAACCCCGTGTTCTCAGAGGCGTGTCTAATGTGCCAATGGCCAGGTTAAATGCCAATATTAAAGCCTGAACATCCATTGGCCCAAAACACAGCATCCCAGAAAACACATTTCCTGTCAAACCACCACAGCATGGTAGCTCAAAAATCAATTTACCAGTGACCTCTGGGAGTGTTTCCTCTTTCAGTGATATCTGAAGGTGGCCTTTATAAGTTCAAAGGATTATTTTAAAGACATATCAGGCATTTTTCTGTAACAGACTTGACAATTTTTGTCATAAGAGCACTGGGTGTCTGAGCCCGCAGACTACTCACCATAGCATTGAAATCCCAGTGGGTTTGCTGGTGTTTCTCTTGAGAATTTGCAACACCAGTTGTGGTGGGACTCTGACAGGATTGTTGGGAGTTACCAGCCATTCTGCTCTTTATTCTGGGCTTCTAGAGAAGTAGCTAATTTTAAATCTGCTTGACAATATCCAGGGCTAACTTCTGGAAGAGAAATGGCTTCCTCAGGTATTAACACCAGGTTGTGCAACCTCTTGTGCAGCTTTATCTGCACATCTGTTCCCTGTAGGAATTTGGGAATCCCCTTGTTGGTGTTGTGCTTTGTGGTGTAGTGCAGTCACTTCTCTGGGCAGTTGAATAGCATCAAGGAGGAACAATATTTCTTTTTTATATTTAATTGTAAATCCAACTATGCACCCATAATCCCAGTGCTATTAATCAATTTTGGAAGCTTTCTCCACAGCCCCAGGTCAAATGCAGTGTTCTCTCGCGAGTCTGTGCCTTTCAGCACAGAAAGTTTAAAATTCTCAGCATGCAGGATTCCAACAGCCAGGTGTTGTCATGCCACCCCTCCTGGTAACAGCTTTGCCTCCTCCCAAATGCCCCATGCCAGGGGTACAGGTACTCACCCTCCCTCCACCTGCCCTGGCTAGCAAGACCCTCCCTGGGCAACAATTTGGGAGGGAAGGGGACTGCGGAGAGAAGAGAAGACATCTAAACAACAAATCACAAGAACATAACCAGAAATCAATAAAACTTCTCTTAACATTCACATAATATCCATCCTTTAATTGCAAGAGCCAGCCATGGCATTACCCATCCATAACAGCAATTCATTCCATTTCCCTCCTCTTCTACAAAACAACGTCAGCTGTAAAAAGTTGTTATAAACTAAGGTACCATTCTCTGGCCACTTAGCCTGGGAGTTTAGCTTGTATGCTGACCAGCACTGATTACAAGATTGGATTAGCTTTAGTTAGTGGGTCTGTTTCCAGTAGCTCAACAAACATTGCAATGGAGAATTTGGAATGTCATCTCCCACTTTAGCTTGAGAAGAAACTGGCCCCATATTCAATAATAACAGATATACAAGCTATTACCTCTGAAAGTCATAATGGTATTTCCAGCTTTGTCATGGAGGGGGGACAGGGGAAGAGGAAGGGGACTGCCAAACCTGCAGTCACTCAAACTGACAAAAGAGGGGGCTTCAAGCCCACAAATGCCATCTCAGCCAGGCACACAAAAACAAAGCAACTCCAAACCACCTGCAAACACTCAGTCACGCTCCAACACTCTCAACACTCCCTCTGCAAATGAATTTTTGTATCAAGGACATCCCCATGTTGCTATGCTGGCAAACTCACATCAAGGTACCACTCTCACATGAACAGGCTCTCAGAGTTCAAGAAGAATGCAGAGAATGTGAGGAATGCAAAGGAATTAACCAATCTTCACCACAAAAGTGGCTCCAGATGAAGCTGTGGCCAGGCTTCAGTTGTAAATGAAGAATGTGGTTTTCTTTTTTCTTCTTTCCTCCATCCAAGTTAAGATGATTGCAGCCTATGCTACAAGAGAGCAGAACAATGATTGTTCTTTAAATATGATCTTGGTCTGATACAACAATTCCTGATACTGTTAGTGTTCAGGAACACATAATCACAGAATGATTATATGCAGGTGCTTTTATTAAGAGCTCTGGGTGTCAGGGGACACAAACCCAAATCTGACTCTGACATGCTTTGGGACCAAACATGTTTTATATTCCATCATTATATAACTTACATATTAATTATTAAACGTACATTGTTCTATTGTATACATTGATATCATCCAAGCGTGGATTCCTCGTGATTCCCTCAAACCTCTAACATAGTTTCTCATGATTCTTTCAACAATAATTATATCTAATCACATCTAACAATTGTATCTTTTATCATATACTGACTACACGGCTGCAGTTTCACATGATCTAGCAAATACAAGGTCTAACATTTCCCAGGGCCTACCTTTCACATTTTCCCAGGGCCTACTAAGCCTAACTTTATTTCTAGCTCCCCAAATTTTGTGATTTTAAAATCTTTTACTGTCAATACCTGCCGAAGACAACCTCTAATATTTCCTAGGGAACTCGAACCCCTGATAGTTCTTGGGGACTTGAACTCCAGACAGGGGAAACTCTAACTCCCTGAGGTCAGGAACTCAAACTTCTCCCTGATAAGCTCACCCAGGGGCTCAAACCCCCCTTAGCTCTCGGAGTCTCTGCTGGTCAGAGTGACCCCGAGATAGGTTAGAAAGTCTCTTTTCCCAGCCTGGTGGTCAAAGAAGGAGTCAGAACTCTTCAGTTCTTATTCTCAAGGTTGTTCATTGTTTCTTATCTATAAAATTCTTTCTTCTGGCCTGCCGAGGTCTGCTCAGCCAGACAGACAGAGGCACACTGACACCCTCAGGGTGGTGTTATCTTTTATACTAAAAACTACATGTACATTATTTATCATAACTTCCCAATACCTATCACCTATGTTAGACAGTGAGCTTCTACTCTAAACCAATCTAAAAGTGCCACCATCACAGCAGAAGTTGGAGACCAAGAAGAAGAAGGAGAAAGAGTGGACAACACCCAGATTCCTCCATCTTGCCTCCTGAACCCCAATTCTAAAAACTCCCAAAAATCTATTTTTCACCCCATGACTGACTATTATTCTACTTAGAATTTCGTGGCTTGCAGATCCTCATATAAGGTTGGTAATTTTTTTTCCATGGGTCAAAATCAAAGTCACAGGGGATTTGGGCTCTGTGCCAGGGTCTCTGAGCCCCCTGGGCAGGGGCTGGAGCATCCAGGGCAGCCAGAGGAATTTCCTGGGTTCTGACACTTACCAGTAACTCTGTGTGGGTATTTGCATTCCTTGTCAATAAGCCAAAGGAAAACAATTTAAATGATGCCTTCACTTAGGCCAGGGATCTTGCCTCGAGTCCCTGAAGGTCTAAAGTTGAGGTTCTCCCTGAAAATTCCTCAGTGCTGGCATGAGATCTGTGGATTCATTGAAGCTCTAGGCTGATCTTCTGTCTGGCTCTCCAATTTACTGCCACAAAATCTCCAAAATACTGGAACAAGACCCCTTAACACTAATTTGGTTTAAAAGGCATAATTTATTCAGGCCTGAGGTCACACAAAGGATACTCCTAACCATTTGTGCACACATGATTTTACAAGTAAGCAATTTACATATTACAATTTACCCATTACCATCAAGCCCAGATTCAGTCCTTGTTTTGTCTATTCCTACATTCTTGAGCCGGATGTCTTCTTCTTCTCTTCCAACTGTTCTTGCTGGAAAAGCAGTTTTTGTGTGCCTTGTTTCTCTGTTCACAAGCCCAGTAAAAACTAAATTAATCCCTTTGCTATCACATAGCATGGAAGCCTGTCTCCAGCTTCCTTCCCTGAGCCCTCCTGCTCCTGCAGAACCACCCTGATAATGGATCTCCGTGTGCTGGACATGGTGGCTGTCACCTTGACGTGGCCAACACTCACCTGGACGGGCTCCTGGCAGGTGTCCAGGGTGACGTGGCAGCACGCAGGGGTCCCGTTGGTGGTGAAGGACGTCCTCATCTGGGACATGCGGTGGGAGGTGTCCTCCAACCTGCCCAGGTGAGCTCTGAGCAGGGACAGCTGCAGGCCCAGCTCCACGGCAAAGCGGTTGTAGTCCAGGGGGTTGGAGAAGAAGATGGCCACGGTGAAGGTGGGGCCTTCATAGACCAGGACTCCACAAGAGCAGCGGAACAGGGGCTGGAGAACTGGCAGGTGTCAGAGGAGCCTGGGGGCACGCAGGGGCTGGGGGGGACGGAGCTGTGCCCGCTGTAGAAGTAGGTCCTGGGGAGGAGAAACGGGGCTGTGCCATCAGGGGAGGATGGTGAGACCACCGGGAGATGGTCGTGGAGCAAGTGGTAGGTGGTGGAACCAGCAGGAGACAGTCTCAGCACCACTGGGAGGTGCTGGGAGCACTGGGAGACAAGTAGGAGATTGACCAAGCCCTAGGAGATGCTCCCACCGTGGGTTGATGACTCCACCCTGTGGTGGTGTTCACAGGGATCTCAGGACGAGGGAAGAGATGAGAATCTTGACTTTATGTTTCAGAAGGTTGATTTATTATTTTATGATATATATTATGTAAAAAGAAAATGATATATTAAAACTTACTAAAAGAATAGAAGGAAAGATTTCATCAGAAAGCTCACAAAGAATAGAAAAGAATAGAATGATAATAAAATCTTGTGACTGACTAGAGTCTGAGACAGCTGGACTGTGATTAGCTATTAATTAAAAACAACTACATGAGACCAATCAAAGATGCACTTGTTGCATTCTACAGCTGCAAATAATCATTGTTTACATTTCGTTTTTGAAGTCTCTCAACTTCTCAAGAGAGAAAATCTTAAGGAAAAGATTTTTCATAAAATATGTCTGCAACACCACCCTGTCCTGGTTTGGAATGGGAGGAAAATTCAGGGAAGTGATGCAAAGCTTTTTGTGTAACTGACGGGCTGCTGAACCACTGAGAAGCTGGGCACCACTCTGTGAAACACACACGTTAAAAACCAAAACCCCCAAAAACTCTCTCTTTCCTTTCCAATCAACAAAAAAGCAGCAAACCCCAACCTCAACCCCCATCTCAACCAAACCAAGCCAAACAGTGTCACTGTGATATTTTATGGAAAATTCCTTCACCAGGATTTCTTCTCCTGGGAAGCTGGGAAGCTTCAGCTTCTCCCTGTTTTGCTGCTTTGGAATGTGATTTGGAGGATTGCTTACCCAGCATGGGAATTGTTTTAATTTAATCACCAATCCCAGTCCAGCTGTGTCAGGACTCTGGTCAGTCACAGGTTTTATTATTCATTCTTTTCCAGCCTTCTGATGTATCCTTTCTCTTTCTTTAGCGTAGTTTTGGTATATCATTTCTTTTAATATAATATTGAGGGAACCCAGGACATTCCTCTGGCTGCCCTGGAGGGCTCCAGCCCCTGCCCAGGGGGCTCAGAGACCTTGGCACAGAGCCCAAGACCCCTGTGCCTTTGATTTAGCCCTTGGAAAAAACAATTACCAACCTTTATAGGAAGAATTACAAGTCAAGAAAGTTTAAGTAGAATAATAGTTAGTTTGTCACGGGGTGAAAAATAGATTTTTGAGATTTTTAGAATGGGGGCTCGGGGTCCCAAAATAGAAGAATTTAAGTGTGCCTTGTCCTTTCTCCTTCCTTCCTTCCTTCCTCCCTCCCTCCCTCCCTCCATCTTTTAAGTGATGTTGGCATTTTTAGATTAGTTTAGAGTAAAAACTCACTGTCTAACATAGGTGATAAGTATTGAGAAGTTATTGTAAATAGTGTACATGTAGTTTTTAGTATAAAAAGATAACACCACACAGTTCCCCATGATCCCTCACAGGCCCCTCATGGCTCCCTCACAGTTGCCCAAGACCCCTCACAGCCCCTCACTGTGGATGCCATGGCACAGAGAGAGAGAAACAGCAAGTGTTTCTCACAGCAGCTTGGGAGAATTATTAGCAAGTTGTAAGAATGTGAGAACTTGAGTATAAACAATCTGCAGGCGGTGTTCTTCTACTTCGTCTTTCTCTTCTTCTCAAGGACGGTGTATAAAGAATGTTTTTTGTTAACTAGCCAATCAAATAGTATATATCGTATCACTCTATAAAAACCGCACGGTTCTCTTGAATAAAACCTTCTTTTAGTCTTTCTGCAATACTGCCTCCTGCCTGTTCCTGTGTCATTCTCGGCGCAAGAGTGACACCTCACGGCCCTTCATGGCCCCTCATGGCCCCTCACAGCTCAAGGCTCTTCACGGCCCCTGAGCCGCCTCCGGCCCCGCCATTGGCGCCGCTCTTTGCTGCTCGCCAATGGCGGCCCGAGTTTGCAGTGACGTCACCGGTCGCCGGGCAAAGGAAGGCCTGGGGCTGAGGTGCCCCGGGCTGGCCGGGAATGGGGTCCGGGGGTCCCCGGGCTCATGGAAACGGGGGATCCAGGGGCTGGGAGAGGAGGATACCCGGGAAAGGGGGTGCAGGGGGTGTCGGGGCAGGATAAGGGGGTGCAGGGAGTCCTGCAGCTGGGGAAGGAGATGCGAAGGGTCGCAGTGCCCAGGAATGGGCATTCAAGGGGGTCCCCGGGGGGCTCCCCAAAGCCCCTCCCAGGGGGCAGCAGGAGCTGGCTCAGGAGCTCTGGGCAGAGAAAAGGGAGTGACCCCGGCTTGGGGGGGACATGGGGGACTCACACACGCTCCCGGGGGGACACGACCCCCGGGGACCCCCCCTCACCTTGTCCCGCAGGGGAGGCCGAGCCCCAGCCCAGGCAGACGAAGCCCCCGAGCCCCGGCAGCATCTTGGGGGGCGTGCGGGGCCGGGAGGGGCAGGATCCGGGAAAGGGCGGCGGCTGCCGGGTTCCGCGGCTGCCTGGAAACCACGAAGGCGGCGGCAGCGTCTGTGACAGCGGCGCGGCCTCAGCTGCCTGAGAACGCGGCCCTGGCTGGTTGTGCGCAGCCTGGGCTCCTGCAGGCGGCTTCACTGGGCGATTCGCCAGGGGAATTGTTCGCGGAGCATTGGCCTCTGCAAAGTTCCTGAGCGTGCAGAGCATTGGCCTCTGCAAGGAGTTCATCAGCGTGCAGAGCATTGGCTTCTGCAGAAAGTTCCTGAATTTCCTTTGAAGGTAAAGATTGACTCAAGTTGAACTTTTTGGTTTTGTCTCATCTGCACTCTGAGAGAGAATGCCAAAGGGAAATACAGGATGGGATAATGCCCGTCTTCTGGTGCAGCAGTTCGGTGGTATGCAATGTCACAGACATGTTTTATGAAAAATCCTTTCCTTTGGGTTTTTTCTCCTGAGAAGCTGAGAGAGCTCAGGAACAAAATGTAAACAATGGTTACCTGCTGCTGTGGAATGCAACAGGGGCCTCTGTGATTGGTCTTCTAGAGTTGTTTCTAATTAATGGCCACTCACAGTCAGCTGGCTCAGACTGTCTGTCAGAGACACAAGCTTTTGTTATTCTTTCTTTCTTTTTCTATTCTTAGCTAGCCTTCTGATGAAATCCTTTCTTCTATTCTTTTAGTATAATTTTAATAGAATATATATCATAAAATAATAAATCTAGAGTCAGATCCTCATCTCTTCCCTCATCCTAAGACCCCTGTGAACACCACCACAATGCACAGCTGAGTGGATGAACAATATATGCTCTACTGAGTGTGCTTTTTTTTTTTTTGCACTGAAGGAATGCAACATTTTCTAAATGTACTGGTCTATACTTTTTTTTCCCGTATAGTGGTCGCTTAAACTGCTTAAAGGTGAACAAAGTCTGTTCAAGTTTCAGTGGGTTGGTATCATCTGGTTATTAAAATTATTATGGAGAGGCCTGTGAATTGAGGTGCAAATGAGACCATATGCCAAAATCAATAGTCTGGATTTTATGTAACAGTAAATGTGAGGAAGAGAGAGAGAAAGGAAAAGAAAAAGAAGCGGGGGGGTGGCAGGGGGAGGATGGGGGGTTGGGAAGAAGGGGAAGAAGGAGAGTGACAGAGACAGATGAAGTGAAAAACATCACCATTCCATGGATCCCATTGGCATACCATAAAATCCTCTTCTGGTCTTCTCTGTGGGGAGGTCTGGCAAAACGTAAGACTCCAATGGATTCATGCAGATTTGGGCAAGGTGGGACCTCCCAGGTGCAAGTTGGGGTGGGGCAAGTTGGACTCTTTCTATTGCTACTTTCAAATAATATAAAATCTTTAGCATCTGTCTGTCCTTTGAGTCTGCCATCAATTGGCTTCTGGATTTTCAGGTTTGTTGTGTTACTTTGCGTGCCCTGCAGTCGTCTGGTGCAAGGCCTCAGGAATGGCTCTGGGGGCACTGTGGAGGTCTTTGATGGGAGGTTTGTGTGCAAACCTGGCCTCAGCAGACGAGTCTGTGGCTGTGACTTGCCCACCTTGAAGCCAGACAGAGCTGATTTTCAGCACAGTTGCTGGGTTTGGCTTTGTTGTGGATAGGTTTTTCTCTTCAGCCTTGTTTACTTCTCCCCAGCCCTGAGCTAATGGGACAATAGAGTCACCTTTGTCTTGTCTCAAGTTCCCTTAGGCAGCTTAACTCACAGTGCCAAGTTCCAGTCCAGAGGGATTTTCAGGGAAGGGTGGGCTTGGGTGGTCGCAGCTTCTTTATACAGTTTTGTCCCAATGGGCAGAAAGTCCTTTATAATGATATTTAAGCCATTAGCCATAACATTCCAGTCTCTCACGAGTCTCTCAGCTGTGAGGAACAGCTGAGAGAGCAGGGGTGCTTTAGCCTAAAGAAGAGGAGGCCCGCTCTAGCTATCTTTAAGTAATATTTAAGCTACAGCTTTGTCTGTTCAAACTATTATTAATGTTCAGGTTTTAGCTCCAGGTTTCAGTATGATCCATCTTTGAATTGCACAAGGTAGCCATAGAGTTCAAATAAAGTCCAACTAGAGGCCTAACTATACTAGCTACTTAGACCAAACAAGCTCTTAGCTACTTTCAAATAAGATAACATTTTTAGCACCAGTATATGTCTTGAATCTGCCATGAACTGGGTTCTGGATTTTCAGAGTTCCATTGTTGCTCCTTCCAGTTTTGTTGAGGCATTGTCGCTCATCTGCGACGTCCTCCTTCAAAATGGCTTCTGGATTCCAAGGAAAGACCTCAACACCTCGTCTTTTGTCCAGGAAAGGACTGAAGCCTGATGCTGTGAGTAGCCCCTGGGGCTGTGTTAAGGCTGGAAACTGCCCTGGTGTCCCTGCTCTCCCTGCCCCTGTTGTCCAGCAGTGCTCTGAAGCTGCAGAGCCCCTCCCCAGCCCTCTGTGCCATGCTCCTGTTGCTGGGGCTGTCCTGGTGCAGTAGGGAACACTGTGGGATGTGTCAGGGACAGCCCAGCGCCTTGCCTGGCTGTGCCAGCAGAGCCAAGTGAAACCAATGTACAGCTGAAGCCCTCAGCATGGGCTTCTTTCCTTCCCCTTTGCCACAGCAATTCCTTCTGTCAGGCTGGGCACTCACCTGTGCTGCTCTGACCAAGCTGCCCTTGGGCACCTGGGCATGTGAGGGGGAAAGCTCAAACTCTGCCCCAAGCCTTGAGAGCCACGGCTGGTCCCAGCTGGAAGAGCTTCCAAAGCAGCTGTTCTCTCCCAGCTCCTGGCTGGGCACAGATGCAGCCCTGCAGGCAGCACTGGAGCCAGGGCCACAAAGGTCCCTTGCTGTCTGCAGCTCACTTGACTGAAGATGCCCCACTGCTGAGGCTCTGCCAAGGACATCCCTCTGTTTTCTTCTCTCGAGGGCTCTGTCAGCCCAGACAGAGAAAACCAATGCTAAGTAACAGAGAGAGCTAAAACTTGGACACATTCCTGTGCACCTCACTCTTGGTACAGCTTGTCTTGCTTGCTTCCCTTGGACTCAGCCAGCAGTGCTATCTCCTGCCTGGGAGTTTTGAGTGTTGTGCAGGGGTGGAGTTCAGGCAGTTCTGAGAGCTCCTCCCCACTCTCTGGAAAGGTCACTGCCTCAATCCAGTGAAATGGAAGAGGAAACAAATGCCCAAAGAGCAGAAATCCCCAAACATGTCCCATCCAATCACAGAGAGACTCATGGGACAGAGCTATGTGGCTGGAGTATGTCTATTGCACTCTGTATTATTAATTTATTGGTGCTAAGTATTTCAGCAGGCAACTTCCAGGGTTTCCAGAACTGTCCTAGTGGCTGTGATCACAAATTATTCATCAGTGCCACTTGTTCAAGGAAAGCCTTTCTGAGCAAGCACATCTCTGACATTCTTGCTGTTTGGTTTTTTTTGTTTTTGGTTGGTTTTTTGTTGTTTTTTTGTTTTTGCATTTCAGCTGCTTCCCTCTAAGTTCCAGAGGGAGAAGTTTGTCAACTCAAAGCAGGAGGCCAGCACTGGGGGGAGTTTTCTGCCCAGAATTGGCCCATGTGTCGACATGAGTGAGACTGGTCCAAAGGTAGCCTTTTCCCGCTCTTTTCCTTTCTGTTTAACATGAAGTTTGAAGAGGGTGAGTGCTTGTGACAGGCTCGCCTCCAGCAAAAGACCTCAGTGTCCAGGTCCTGTTGTCATTGCAAACTGCTGGGAGTGGTGGACTGGGAGTCCTGATCTGCACTAAGCCAACACAAATGACCTCTGCTGAAGCTGCTGGGCTGTGCTGGAGTGTAGCTGCCATTGCTAAAACCAGGGGGGGAAGGCTGAGGATGCAAAGGCACAAAATTGCCATTTGCCATTCTCCTGCTGAAGGAGCCACCTCTTGCTTTGGTGTGGTCACCATCAAATGCTTGGGGTCACAGCATTCCCTCCACAGTGGCAGCGTTGGCCTTTGAGGCCGAGGAGCTGCAGGAATTACTTCAGCTTTAACCAAACAAATTGCATTACTGCTTTGGGCTGGAACAATGTGTTGGGACCCTGAGGGGGTGTTAGATTTTGCAGGCTGCCAGATGTACAGGGGACTGGCCCTGGGCAGAAGGGAATGGATGGGCTTTATCTGGATCAGTGCCTACTTAGAGTTGTGTTTAAAGCTGCTTTTCTGGCAGGACTGGCTCAGTAGAAAGCACAGTCCAAAGGGGTAGGTGACCGAGGTGGGCTGTTGAGCAGGAAATTGGCAGCAAGCGACACGGAACACAATCCAGGTTAAGGATTGCCCTGGAGAGGGGCCTTGGGAACACCTCAGGGAAAGGCACAACTAAGGCACAGTGTGCTGCAGCCACTCCCTTCAGCAGACTGTGTCTCCTCATGGAGTCACACACAAGACCTGCTTGTGTCTCTGGTGTAACAACAGTGTGACTGGAGAAGGCAGACAAAGCAGGGCAGAGCCTTCTTAAAGCAATGTCTCTGGTCCAGAAGCATTTGCTGTTGTTGTGTCTTTCCAGACATGCCTCTGCAATGGTATTAAATAAGATGGCAATAATTACAAGAAAGCACCCATTTAAAGCTAATGGAAAAAGGAGATACCAACTCTACTCTTACCCAAGTCGCTGAGAAAATCATTGAACCTTATCCTCATTCAGCATTGTCATTCACTTGTCTTCTATCCTCATTCACTTGTCTTTTTCCTGACTTCATTTTTGCCTTTACCTGACTTCCTGACTTTATTTTTGCCTTTCCCTCTGTTAGAAAGGCAGTAACTTTTAAATGCAATGAAAGGGGACAAAATCATCCAAGCAAAAGAAAACTGTTTATTAGCAACCACACAGAGAGGCGTGTGTCTGCCTGCCCCCGAAAAGGAGCAAACACACCCTCCAAGAAAAAAGCAATCTTTGTATCCCCTTTGTACCCAGCTGGGACAGTCCCTGGCCCCTTTCCCCGGAGGGGTACTCAAGAACTTCCATTCTCTCTGACCACCAACTTTTCTGTCCCCTCTCCTCTCATCCTCCTTCCTTTTGGTCCGGTCTTCAGCCAGTTGGTGCTGCCAACTCACAGCAACACCCAACACACCAACCTGAACAAATCCAAACTACAAACAACACATAGTACCAACAAATTCCATTCTTTCACTTAAAAACCTTTTGGCTTCAGCCAAATACCACCTCATCTCTTACACCTCCTCTAGTACTGTTCTCTTCTTACTGATGCTTAAGTTCTAGTTCAAAACAGGTATTTGCAGTTGGGTGGGCCTCAGTTTCCCTGTCTCAGAGTAAAGGACATCCCCAAATTGAATCTGATGTAAATTTGTGGGTCTTACTTACTCCATGAGTGCTCAGTCAGTGCTCCAGTGGGCACAGGGCTGTGCTTAAGGAACGTGCTGCCTGGCATTCTGGAGAAGGAAAGCTGGAGAAATCAAAAGAGCAACTTGGCTTGAGCCTGCTCTAAGCTGATCAAGCAGTTCTTGATCAGCTCAGAGCAGAGGTGGGTGAGCCAGAGTTTGCCCAGTGTGTCCTGGGCACACATGCTCACCCAGAGTCTGTGCTTCACTGGGGATCAGTGTAAGGGATCCTTCATGAACTTTCCTCCCAGCAGCTGAACCTCTCCCTGCTCTCTCGCCTCTCCAGCTGTCACCAGCTCCCCCGAAACGGAGCGTGTTTGGGGTTTCCCCACGAGAGCTGGTATTTCAGAACGTCGTTGCTCATGAGGTCTCTGAAATGGTGCTGTCTATCATGAATAAGGACAAGGTAAGTGCTGGCACCTGGAGCTTTAACACTGTGCTGGAAGAGGAGAGTGCTGTCATTCCCCCAGTGTACAGCAAAGCAAGTTATCTGCTGCAGCACATCCAGAAGAAAATGTCTCAGCACCTTTGTTCTGCAAGTTGTGGAAATCTTCCTGTGCTGGGAACTGTCCCCTGATTTTGGCCATGCATTGATGGTATCTATGCCAAAGGAGTTTCCTGCTCTTGAAAGCTCTGGATTGGTAGGAATGTTGAGCCTGTACAGTTCTTACCTGCTCTCATGCTTTGCCTTGAGCTATACCACATCCTGGGTTTCTTTGGTTAATAATCTTGGCTCCTGGTAGGAATCTCTGCCTCTCTCAGCCTGTTTGGCTCCCTTTGTGCAGCTCACAGTCAGCTCAGGGGCTGAGTCTTCTCCACTTTATGCTGGAATCACTTCTCATTCATGGCATTGGCACTGCAGGAAATGTGTTCTGAAAGAGCCCTGCAATCAGAGTGATGGAGCAGAAGCAGTGGGAGGCCTTTAGGTGCCACTTCAGGCTCCTGCTAAGTTTCATTCAGCTCTGCTCAGCTTTTCCAAAAGCAACACGGTGCTCTGCTTTCCCTTTGAAGAACCACAGCACATCCAACGCTCCTGGAGGTTTTCACCTTCACTTGTGATTGTTTTGCAGTTTCCCAAGAGAGTTGAGAGGGAAAAAGTTGAAAAATGTCACCAGTTGTGTTCCAGTGTAAAGAGGAAAACAGAGACCATTGGAATTTCCGTCAGGGAAACATTTCTCAAATGAGCCTTGTGCCAAGAGTGGGCTGGTGGGAAGAGACAGGAGGGAGTCCAAATCATCTGGTTTAGACTTTCTGAGAGCATTTTGGTGCTCAGGGGTTGATGATATCTGTGTGCTAGAAAATGCATGTGTGCTGTGTCTGTGAATCCCAGAGGGCAGCACCTGGCCTGCTGGCTGCAGGCAGGAATGCCCAGCAGCCCAGCTTGCCTGCACAGGCGGCAAGAAGCCCTGGAGAGCCAAGATTGGCTTTGCATACTGGAACCACACTGTCACTCAGTGCTGGTCATGTTTCTCCAGGCAGAAAATGCCTTTGAAGCCCAGAGTCAATAGGCACAGCCTGTCTGTGTTTCCATCACTTTTGGCAAGCTGAATGCTCTCATGGTTTTATGATTCCTCCTTGCTGCTTTACTGCCCGTTTAAATTCTCTTTGCCATCTCCTTGTTTTAGGGATTGTCTTGCTGTGTTCCTTCTTTTGCTTTTCAGGTTTACTTTTATTCCCAGGAAGGCCACAGTGGTTTGGTCTCCTCTCTTGCTGCTCTGCCTGCATGACTCTATCTCCACAACGTCCCTACCCAAACCTCATCTGCTAGAAGGGAATTTTTTCCTTCCCCCAGGACAATTTGATGCTTTGCTTTCAGGTAGCACATTCGCCCCTGGAACATGACAACTTCGTGGCTGTGTGCAGGCAGAAGCCAGCAGGTTTTTTGGCCTTGTTGAATATGCAGATGACTTGGTTCAGGTGCTCTGTCTCCATCCTGCTGGTGCTGACCTGCTTGGCCCTTCCTTGCCACCAGGCACTGCCCTACTGGCCCTGGCCACAATGCTGGAGCCAGACAGGAGGGATTCAAGCTCAGCCTTGTGAATGATGTGCCTGTGCCTGCACAGCTGAAAGTGCTTTGGAAAAGGGGCCAGGGAGGGATGTCAGCAGGGCACGGACAGGTCTCCTCTCGTTTCCACAAGTGGCAAAATCATCATGTGATGTCTTTGCTGCAGATTGCTCAGATGGTGAAGGTCTGCATGGAGAGCTCACCTTACTTCCAGCTGGCCTGCCCCAGTGATGTGTACCACATCGTGCCACCAGGCGCCTCCGCCCCTGTGCGCATCCGCTTCAGCCCTGACGAGAACAAGGTGAGGCTGGAGGAGCCAAAGCACACAATGATCTCCACAGCCATTGTTTTCCCTGCACTCTGCTCCAGCCCATTGCATGCTGTGAGCTGGGCTCCAGGCCATGGGCAGGCAGCCTGCAGCAGCCAGTCACACCTTGGCACTGCTGGCAGGCACTGCAGCCAGGCCTGACAGGCTCTGCTTCCCCTCCCTGCACATCCCTGAGCATTGCCAAGGGAAGATGCACAGGGAACAGTGAAAATGAGGGCACTGCAGCCAGGCCTGACAGGCTCTGCTTCCCCTCCCTGCACATCCCTGAGCATTGCCAGGGGAAGATGCACAGGGAACAGTGAAAATGAGGGCACTGCAGCCAGGCCTGACAGGCTCTGCTTGCCCTCCCTGCACATCCCTGAGCATTGCCAGGGGAAGATGCACAGGAAACAGTGAAAATGAGGGCACTGCAGCCAGGCCTGACAGGCTCTGCTTCCCCTCCCTGCACATCCCTGAGCATTGCCAAGGGAAGATGCACAGGGAACAGTGAAAATGACAGAGGGCTGTTGATAGATCTTTGGCCATCTCTGGGTGTGACAGTGTCCACAGGGTTTCTTGGATGAGGGAAGAGATGAGGATCTGACTCCATGGTTCAGAAGGCTTGATTTATTATTTTATGAAAGATATAACATTAAAACTATACTAAAAGAATAGAAGAAAATGTTTCATCAGAAGGCTAGCTCAGAATAGAATAGGAAGGAATGATAACAAAGGTTTGTGGCTCGGCTCTCTGTCCAAGCCAGCTGGGCTGTGATTGGCCATTAATTAGAAACAACCAATATGGACCAATCAAAGATCCACCTGTTGCATTCCACAGCAGCAGATAATCATTGTTTACATTTAGTTCCTGAGGTCTCTCAGCTTCTCAGGAGGAAAAATCCCAAGGAAAGGATTTTTCATAAAAGATGTCTGTGACAGCTCCATGTTCCTTAGAAGGGACTTAGGAATTATTTAACATCATTGAAATTTAGAGTAAAAATGGTGGTGGCCTAGGGCATTTCTCTGGATGAGCCAAGTGAAAAAAGGGCTTAATGCCACTGAGATAGGTTTTGCAAAGTGCACTGGTGCCTTTAAAATGTGACACATTAGTAGAACTTAGTGTTCATTTTAGGGTGGCAAAGGTAAATTGATGCCCTTGAAGGGTTCTAGGAAATGGTTTTTCTTCTGCCATGGGGATGGCACTAAATGTCCTGTGCTGAGCCAGTTTCTTTTCCTGCAGGATTATTCCCATGAGCTGGTCTGTGTCACTGAAAATGAAAGGATAGTTGTGCCAATTCGGGCCATTGGTGCCCGAGCTACCCTGGACTTCCCTGCCCAGCTGGACTTCTCCAAGTGTCCGGTCAGGTACAGAACCCAGGAGACTCCGCTGGTGCGCAATGTTGGTAACCAGGCAGCTCGGTACCAGCTGAGCACCCAGAGCTGAGGATCTGTCCTTGTGCATATCTTGGTTTGGAAAGACAGGAGTCTGCTAAGGAAGGCAGGAGCCTCTCCTGAAATGGAGAATGTAAACCCTCCCCACCCCTCCGAATTGCTATAAATTTTAAATTAAGGGGGCTCTCAGGCAAAAATACGGGAGCAGGAAATAGCAGTCCCTTAATAGGGAAAAGAAAAAAAAGGATAAAATCAACAATGCAGTACACTAGAACAACACTGACAGAGTCAGAACCCAACCTGACACCCTGTGGGGTGTTGGGAGCAGTCCAATTGGAAATGTGGCTGCAGCCCTCCTGCAGTGTCAGGGGTGGTTCTGTGGGAGCAAGGGGCACCTGTAGAGAAGGATGTATTCTTCCTCTGAAGATCCAGTGGAGGAAGAAGAGGCAGCTGCTGTTTCTCTTGGGAATCCAGTGGAGAAAGCCGTGCTGGTGTCTCAAAAACCTCTGGATTCTATCTGGGTAGCAATGCTTGGCTCCTCCCTCTGGGCGGAGCATCTCCCAATGGGATGTTATAGTTCTTATCAGTCGTGCAGTGACATTCAATAGCCTGTTATCAGCAGATGTCCCCTCCCCAGGGAGGAGTGATTGTGGTCACTCAAAGAGAGAGATAAAGCAAACTGCCCACTTGACAAAGGTAGTCTGCCATACAGATGGAAATGGAAAAGATCTTGCATTGCAATCTGGAACACATGGCAAGAGACAATCCTGGCCCAGCCAAAGGGAGAAGGGGTGGTCATAGGGGAGGCAGAGCTCAGTCCTCAGCACCACAGCAGCGTGAGGCCTTGTCCCTGCCAGCCTGAGCCATGTGCTGGCAGGATAATGCAGTGTGAGCAGGAGAGCTGATGCTGGCTGCTCTGCAGCTTTGGAGCTGGGCTGCTGCTCTTGGCAGGCACTGGCTCAAGGCAGTCAAGAAATGAAAGCAATCTGCACTGGATGATAGCAATAAGATAAGGGAGATGGATAAAAAAGAACAGGGAAGTTATTCCTTAGCAAGAGAAAAGTGGTGAGTAGGTGTGCCCATAGTGGAGAAACAATGATGCTGGCTTTGTTTTTGGAGGAAAAGTGCTGCTTTTTTCTTTTGGAAATCAAGAGGGAACCTTTCACCATCAAAGAATTGATTCTCCTCTGTCCCTCCCCCAAAGTGGTCATGGGGTGTTTGTGCATAAGCAGCTTTCTCCTGGAGCAAGGGCAGGTGTCTCTTGTTGAGATGTGCAGAGCAGAGCCAGGGCCAGTCCTGTGAATACAACACAAGGCCCAGGTCACTGCTCCTTGATTTGGAACCAAAAGGCAGAGTGGGCACTGATTGGCATCAACCATGAAATCAACTGGTGAGTGTTGTGCAGCTTCAAGTGCTGATTTCAGGGGATGTTGGTGGCTTTTGGAGTGTGTCTGCTGAGTTCAAGGCCAGGTGAGGTGCTGTGCTAGATTCAGGACAGCCTTGTTTGCTTGTTGAAGCTCTTGCTCTTGGCTGTGCCAGCTGGGGCACTGCTGACAAGCTGGTCCTTTCCTCTAGGATTCACCTGTCCCCTGGGTAGAACTGTTGCTGCTCTTTCCAGAGGATGTTTGGGAATGCCCTGGATTCGTGTCTCAGAACTGTGTCTGTAATGACTGTGTGGGTCAAACTCTCCTGGGAAAGCTCCTCCATGGGAACAGCAGTTCCAGCTAAGAAGGAGCAAAGCAGGGCACCTGTGGCTGGCAGGGCTGCTTACAGAAGCTTGTGGGGACACCTTGATGTCCATCCCATTGCAGCTGGGGAAACTGAGGCACGGAGCCATGTCTGGGTGTGTGTTCAGGGTCCTTCATGGGACCCCCAGCATCCCAGGGGCTTCTCCTGCCTGCCCATCAGTGGCTGTTGGCTGCTGGCCACTTGGCTTGAGCTGCCTCCTGTGCACAGGGCCCTGTGCTGAGCACACGGTGCTGTGTTGGTTGGAAACCCAGGGTGCCCTGAGCCCAGGTTTTGTGCCCCGAGCCACGACAGCCGGACCTTTGCAATGCCTTTAACCGAGCCCTTTCCTGCTCTGTCCTCGGCCTCCAGGGGCAGCGTCACTGGACCGAATTTACACTTCGACCTCCCTGAGCTCGACTTTGGGGACATCTCCTTTGGTGAGTGTTGCCTGGGCTGGGACACAGCGTCAGGGATCTGTGCCTTCCAACAGAAAAGCATCCCTCACTCCTGGTCTGCCCCAGCAGCCTCTTCAGGCTGTGAACTGCTGCTGCCTCAGGGGGCATTTTGCCATTGTGAGATCAAATAGAACCAAGGAATAGAAAGGCAGTATTTTCTAGTGTCTCTGTCCTGCTTTAAAAGACAGATCCCCACCATGTGTGGCGGTATCTCTGGCTTTGCAGGATGGAAAGCAAATCTCAGAGCCAAAGTGGGGATCCCCTTGCAGGCACAATCACAGTGAGCAGCATGGCTGTGATGTCCCTGTTTGTTGGGTGAGGTGGGACATGGTTCCTAATTGCTAATCTCAAACCAAGGCTGGGGTGTGCCCCCAGTTGAGTGGACTCTGAGCTGTCATGTGCTCAGTCTGTTTGGCCCAAACCAAGAGATGCTTTAAGGGTCCTGCAGAGAGAAACTGCATTAAGGTGAATCACATTCTAGTTCCTGATTCCATCCTCATTTTCTTTTGCTGTAGCTTCTTCTCAATGACAACTCACTGTTTATGTATCGTGAAAACAGTGGGAATGTTGGCAGACTTACCAGGGAATTTTACAGCTTGAATTCTCAGAGTAAATGCTGGGTCTGGGTGCACACTCATCACTGAGAGATAACTGGTGCTGGTTTGGGGCAGGGGAGGGAGCTCCTTCCCCATCCCAAAGAGAGAAGCTTGCAGTGTTCAGCAGGGCTAGGAGTGGGCATTTTCAAGGCTGCAGTCTGGAATCAGTGTCCAAGGGAACTCAGTGATGATTAATTCCTCATGCAGCTTCTCGGTGAGCTGTAGTTCAGAAAATAAAGAGCTCAACTCCAATCTCACTTTTATCCTGGCAGGATATTCCCACCAGGATCATGCCATAATGGGTGCCTGAATGGATATTTGTGTCCTTTCCTAGGCTTTCCCTATACCCAGAGATGTCGCCTCACCAACTGCTCCATGGTGCCCGTGACATTCAAGCTCCGCATGTCGGACGATGGCACGCAGCCGGCTGTTGACAGCCTTGATCAAATACGCAAAGAAGGTGACCCATCCTGGAGGAAGGGAATTCATTTCTATGTGGAGCCAAGGGAGTTCACAATGAATCCCAGCCAAGGAACCATCCTCCCCCAGGGACACCAGGACATTGAGGTATGGGAAGAATCCAGCCGTAGATGCTTCAGCACCAGGGCTGAAGCTTCACTGGAGTGTGGGAGGGCTTTAGCTCTGGTGCCAGCTTTGAGCATCGTGGGAGTGAGAGATCTGCACTGCTGGGAGGCCTCTGCTAGCTGGCTTACCCGGGATGTTCCTCAAGGAGCACTGGTTTGTTTCCAAAATCCTACACTGAGATCAATACCATATGGTCAAGTCCTGAAGCCATTCTTTTGCTTTTGAGAGCGATTTCTTTGATTGCAAGTGGGCAGAGCAAGGATGAAGGCAGAAGGTGGCTGTCAGAGAGATGTCATTGTATAAAGCAGTTAGCTTTTCTTCTTGGTCTCATTTTCCCTCTCCTGAGGAGCAGAAAAATTTGTGTTCACTGCAGGGATCTCCAGTGGAGACAAAAACCTCTGCAGCCATGTGTTGCGGTTCAAATTGATTTTATCGATTCCTTGTTCTGTTGTACACCCATGTTCTCCCTGAGTTGGCTCACGCCTGTGTTTTACCCTCCCTCAATGCTGTCCCTCATGCCGTTCCCTGCCCCTTGTTCCAGCTCTTTTCCCTGCCTGTCTAGGCAACCCAGCCCCTTTTGTTCCCAAACCTTCTTTGCCACTTGAACCTCGGGCCAATCCCTGATTGCAATACCCCTTTGGAATTCCCCTATTCTTGGAGACCCCATTGGCCATGTGACCCATCCTCTTTACCCTCCTACCCCCAGTGGTCCCAGACACTTGATGTAATCCCCTCACTCCTCCCCTGAGGATTCCCTATTGATTTGCTGTTTGTATCCACCCTCTGATTTGTATTTTTACAAAAGCCCTTGCACAGGAGTGTCCAGGGCTCTTGTGCCTCTGATTCCTTTATTTGGAATAAACCCTTCCTTGTGGAACTTCAAGACAGAGAGCCTCCTCCTTTCTCCTCTGCCTGGTCCCTGTGGTGGCTTGTCTCTTGCGCTGTACAGCAAGTGGCTCTGAGGGCTCTGCCTCTGGTAAATGCCCACCCTGGGGCAGCTCCCCACTCCTGGCGTGGTGCCGGAGTTCTAAGAGCCAGCCCGGGCTCTGGGTACCATGGCAGCCATGAACTGCCCAGCACCTGCTGGGCCACACTTTGCCCTCAGCCTTCTGCTGTAAAGCTGAACTCATTGTGTTCAAGTCAGATTTCCTCTGCATTTATGTAATTGTAGTCAGATGAGAAATTGGCCCCTTAATTTGAATACAGTGGTGTGTAGAGCTTTAGTCTAATGTTTTAATGAAGCTGACCGATGCTGTGATAGCAAGGTGTGTTTAACAAATCTGCTATTGCCAGAAGGCTTTTGTTACTCTGAGACTGTGCTCTACACATGGACCAGCAGAAGAATTAAAGCCAAATCCTTCCTCAAGAACTGGAGGAGGTCACATGTGGGTAATGAGCTTTTGTAAGGAAGAATTTACTGTTCTTTTTTCTACCAGGTGACCCTGTGTTCCAACACCGTGATGGAATTCTACAGGAGATTGCTGGTGGACCTGGAGGGTTTTTGTGAGGGAGTGGCATCAGTGGTCATCACAGCCAGGTACCAGCCCTTCCTGGCCTCCCCCAGGCACCGCCTTGCCCAGGCTTTGCTGGCTGCAGCTGCCAAGGAGAAGAGCTGCTTAATGGCCTCATGTTGTGCCAGCTGGACATGAGAACAGCAGTGCTTGGACAGCAGCCTGTGGTGAAAAGCCCCTGCTCACAGCCCAGCATGGTCCTGGGCCCTTTTCTAAAGGGACCAGGAATGGTATCATTGATTGGCCTGGGTTTTGGTGCTTGAGGTGGAACAAATTTCCCAAGGGCCTCCTCTCCTTCTTCCTGCAAGAGATGGAGTTGTGCTGGTTGTGACCACCCTGCATTGGTTAGGGCTGTTCAATGCCCATTTGACAGTGACCAACGTGTTCTGCTCCATTTCACAATCTTTGGGGGTAAATGTTCTCCATTCTCTCAGTATCTCTGATTCCCTTGGGGTCATCTCTTTGCCCAGATGTCTTGTTCCAGAGCTGCATGTGTACCCCCAAATCCTTCTGTACCACGAGTGCCACCTGAAAGTGCCGTACGAGAGGAAGCTCGTCATCAGGAACCTCAGCAACCTTCCTGGCTGCCATGGGCTTATTCCCCAGGTTTGGCATCACGTCCACCTCCTCCTGTCAAATATTATTGGGGAGACTATTAGTGGAAAAAAGGGTTTGGATAAGACCTTGCTGGTTTCTATTCAGTCTTAAAGATCTGCTGAGAAAAGGATCCTACCTGAATGTAAACCTTAGGATGCAGTTTAACCTCCTGAGGAAACAGTTGATGTTCTAGTCTAGTCTTCAGGGTGTTTTCTTGTGGGAGGTCTTAGAGGGTTGTGAAAAGCTGCTGCATCCACAGACACCAGTGCCTGTGCTGGCAGCCTCCTTGCAGGATCCCCTGGGAGTGCTAAGCCTACAATTCTTGCAGCTTATTTGTGCCTTTACCTTTGTCCTGGGGAGTTTTAAACGTGTGTGTAAGTTGCTGTTGCAGTGGATGTTAAGGAGTCTAAAGTTTCTTCAGAGGTCCCTCTGAAGTTGCATTTCATTCTGTCCCTTCCAGAAACGCAAGGACGACTCTCCCGTGCTCTACTCCAGCCCCAAGCCCTGTGGGATTGTGCAGCCTTACGGCACTGCAGAGATCCCAGTTATCATCGAAGTGCAGACGCTGGGCGAGCATCGCACCAAGGCTCTCGTCGGCGTGTTCGGGGATGAGAGAAACCCACGGGTGAGTGCAAGGGGAGATGTGAGCCTGTGTGCAACTGCTCCTGGCAGGGTGCACAGGGACAGGGATTCTTCCAGGGAAAACAGGCACAGGCTGCTGGGGAGAAGGACAGCAGGGATGGGTGGCACAAGCAGCCCATGCCTCATAGGTGGTGATCTCAGTGTCTGACGCAGAAGGGAGTTCATCTAAGCTGGAATTGAGGGGAGTTTTAGTTAATTAAGCTTTAAAATGCTGTTAACTTTGGAAACATCTGTTTTCAAATGGCATCCCTCTGAGCACAAAAGAAGATGTCAGAAGACTTCTGGGAACCTTGAGCTTTCTGGAAAAGAAAGGAAAGCTGGCATTTGAAGGGTGGTTGCAAGGATTGAAACTTAGATTAAAACATAATGAAATGATGATGCCAAATTCCCTGGATGGCACCAAACATCTGAACCTGGGCCATTGTGGCACTGCCTGTAAATCAGTGAACAGCAAGGACAGGCAATGCAGGCTGTGCCAGGGAGCTTGAAGTTTGACAAAACAGTTGCTTTCAACTATCAGGCTGCTTCCCTTAAAAAGGAGGGTTTCTCCCTGCCACAATAACCAGTTGTTTAACTGTCAGCCTGGTCTTAACTAGAGATTTCTTGCAAAGCTTTTACCTTTGGGCCAATAATTTGTAGTTGGAAAGGTTCTCTTACCTTAATCCTTTTAAATTTGGAGGTGAACATGTAATTTTCTTTTCCTTTTTTCCCAAAAGCCCAGCATTTCAGCTGGAGTGTGGTAGCTGTCCCTAAAGCAATAACTTGAGCAGGGTTGAGCTGTTGAAGCTTTTTTAGGTTTCCCTGTTGTGGTTTGTTTTGAGTGGTTTTTAATCTTTCTTGCCTGCTTCCTGGAACAGGGAGTAGAATTACGGAGCTCTGGACGGCTGGCAGCAATCTACCCAAGTCCAAGTGTGTTAGAGTTTGGCAGCATCCCAGCTCTACAGCCTGCTTCACAAAGCTTTACCCTCTTCAACAAAGGTCTTGTCCCTGTAGACTTCAGCGTGGAAATGGTAAGTATCTGTGGGGCTGTTTTCCAGGGAAATGGACTGGTCAGTAGCAGCCATGACTTGGCTTTTAAAAGCAAGATTTCCATCTTGCCCTGTGTGAGAGGAGGCAAGATACTCCAATATTCCCTCTGAGCGAGGCAAGAGGAACCTGGCTCTGGAGTGGTTTTAGCTGGGGCACCCCTCAGTGAGGTCAGGTGCAGAGATGTTGGAGCAGCAATTAATCTGGGTTGCGTTGACAAGTTCTCCCTTAATTTTATCTTTTGTCTTTAGCTGTGTGTGTCCCATTTTGGAGCTCCGAGATCAAGAGAAACCTGTGGTCCTTTGCTCCCCAGAGCATGGATTTCACTGTGGTTTCCCTGTCCCATCTACATTTGCTTTGTGCCAAACTGCTGTTAATAGTAGAGAGCAGGGTGTGAGGTGTGTCCTCAGACTGCTGGTGGGGAGGCAATTTTCACACCTCCTGGGGGTCAAGCCAGCTGGGCAGTGCACACAAAGACAAGGGTGGGGGTTGTGCACCCCCCAGCCTGTGATCTCTGTGCTACTGAAGAGCATCTTTGGGGAGCAGCTGCAGAGAAAGGCTGTTTAATATGTGGGGGCTGCATAGGGCAGAAGGAGCTGGGGCTGCTCCCCTGGCAGGGGGAGCAGGGCTGGTGCAGCCAGGAAGGGCTTGTAGGCTGGGCCTGGGGCTGGCTGGGATGTCTGCTGGAGGGGGAGATCTGTGAGGGGCTTGAGGTTTCTTCTACTTCACGCTGGCTGTGTTGAACTTGTGGAGCTGGTTAAAACCTGATACCATGGACTTGGCTGTGTCTGTGGATAAAGCATCAGGCCATGTGGGAGAGTCCAGCCACAGCCTCCTGGGCCAAGGAGGAGGGGTGTGACTTTTCCTCTTGCTGCTTTTCCAGCTCTTTGGGAGATAAATGTTATTCTAAAGCGAGGGGTTTTTTCCAGGGCAGCTTTCCCTGACTCCACAATGGAGTTCTGCTTTCAGCCTCTGCAGGGAGCAATGCCCCTTGGCTGGGTGCTCATGGTGTGTAAAGGTTGGGTTTCATGTGCTCCTGCCAGGGCCAGACCTGCAGAGCAGTGTCTGCACAGCTGTGCTGGTGCAAGGCCTTTCCTCCCTCCTTTGGGCAGCCTCCAGCACTCTTGGCCAGTCTGTGAAGTCCATGAGAAAGCAGATGACAAGAGTTCTTGGGAAGAGTGGGCCATGCCCACAGAGCACATGTTGTCCAGTTTTCTTTCTGCTTCCTGCTTTCCTGCTCTGCTATAAGCATTTGGAGGTGACTTTTCTTTAGGCAGAGGGCACTGGGGCACCTCTCTACAGCTGATGATTGGTGGGGAGTGAGGGCTTCAGTCCTTTAGGGGGTGTTGAGAAGCACTGAGGGCCCCTTGGGAAAGATTAGTTTGGTATTGGGGTTTTGCTTACCTGGTTTTGCAGATATATTCTTCAGGCTCTCAGCAGTGTCCTCCAGCCATGTGGTTTCTGCAGTGGGATTTGAGCAGTCCTGCCTTCCTCTGGCCTTGAGCCTTCGTGAGAGGCCAGGAGAGAGAAAGCAGCTTTCCTTGGCCCACAGTGCAGAGAAAGACTGGGGAAGGAACACTCTCCTGAGGATAAGCATCCCTTGGGTTGGGCAAAACGGGGTTAATTGGGTGAGTCCCTTAAAGGAGGGGAAAATACAGGTTGTATGAGCTCTGCTGTTGCCCAGTACTGTAGCTTAACTTTAGGGAGATTAGGCCTTCAGGATTTTTATCCTCCCCTCTTTAGTCTTTCCTTTTCTTATATCCCACAAGACACCAGGGTGTGTGGTTTCCATCCTAAATGCATATTATGCTTGTCTTACAGGCTTCCAAATCCAACTGCTATGTTATTGAACCCAGTGAAGGAGCGATCCCTGCTAGGGGTGAGGTTCCTGTGACTGTCACAGCAACCCTGGATGACACTGTGGGTTTTGATGACACTGTCCAGCTGTTCATTGGGAACAGCCTTTGGAGCAGTGTCTTTCTCCAGGCTTTTGGCATTGGCACCACAATTGTCACAGACAAACCATTTGCCCCAGAGCTCAACTTGGGATACCAATTCAGGTAGGAGATCTCTCCACTCCCACCTCTCCTCCTGTCTCAACAAGGAGCAGTTTTTCTGTAGTCCTTCAGGCAAGATCTTCTTCAGAGTTCAAAGCCCTGACTCCTTCCCTAAAGGCAGAGATTCCTTTACAAACATGTGATGGGCACTTGAGAGTTGTTAGACACCTTCAAAAGCCACTGAAAGGGAAACCAGTTGCTAAATTGCCACAAACTGTCTCTAATTCTAATACATTGATGTCCTCACTTGATGGAGTAATGATCTCACAGGCTGCCCCAGAACTAAAGGTTCCTGAAATGGTGCCCAGATGAGGCAGTCCCTCCATGTGGCTGAGGCACCAAGGGAAGATCCTTTCTCTTGCCCTTGCCCTTTCCCAATGGCCCCTGCCAGGCAAGCAGGGGCCCTGGGAACAAAGAGACAGGAGGGTGACAACCCCCACCAGGAAGGCAGGAGCCCACAGAGCAGTTCCAGAGGCAGAGTTGCCAGCAGAGTTTGCAAAGTTCACTTCCAAACAGTTTCTAATTGCAAAATGAAATTTCTACAAATGGCTACCAGTGCAGAGCCAAGGCTGGTACGAACGAGAGAGGCTCTGCTCCCCTGGTTTCCTCTCCCAGAGCAGGCAGATGATTTTTACCAGCTTGCTGGGATCATCCAGAAACTGCCTCTGAGCCGGCTTTTAGGAATGCCTGCAATCCTACCCCCACACACAAGGTCCCCAAGGGCAGCATCTCAAAGATTCAGTTTCAGCTTTGGGCACAGATTAATACAAAATACAGCAACAGTATGAATCACCCCAGAACAAACCTTTTGGGGGAAAACACCACGTCCTGTTAGCCTCACCTGGAAAATGTTACATTACCATTAGAAACATATTTCTCTTTGCAATAATGACATCCAAAGGGCACCTTATCAGACACCACTTCTGGTCCACATTAAGAGCTGGAAATGAAGACAGTCTCTAAGCAATTAACACCTCAGGTTGCTCACTGGGAGCAATCTGATGACCAGGGAAATAGCTACTCTCATACTCTTTTCCATCCTGCCTTCTATTCCAGCCTCGTGCCCTGTATCCATCAGTTCAAAGTAACAAACAAGGGCCGCCGTTACCATCAGCTCTTCTGGAGTGCGGAATGCTACAGCCCACCTGAGGAGGGGGGCCAGAGTGTCTCAACCCTCAGTAGCCCCAGGGCCAAGGATGATTCCCAGCGCCCCAAACGTGCCAGCCCCGTCTTTGGGCTGGAGCCACTGTCAATGGACCTGCAGCCAGGCCAGTCTGAGGACATGGTGCTGCGAGGCTTCTCCCGCATCCCACAGGTGAGATCCCCTCCTCTGGGCTTGTTCCACAGGCCCTTGACATTTGCCTGGGGAAATGAGCAGGGGCCTTCACAAAACTGATTTAAGGCTACTCGTTTCTGTGGCAGCACCAGTTGCTTTCCTTGCTGGCCACCATCAGAGCAGCTGAGACTTTCTTGTGATTCCACAGCTAGCAAAACCCAGTGCTGATCCCAAAGCAGGGGTGGATGGAAATATTGCTCTTTTGGGGCAAGCAGTGTTGCATGCTGAGTCAGCAAAGAAGGGCAGAGAAATAAGTTACACTTAGACTAGGAGTCCAGAAAGAAAGTGAACTAAACAAGTGCCGAGTGGTTTATCTGGGGTGAGCACGGAGTAAAACAAAAGCCATGTCAAGGGAGGGGGTTTCTCACAAGTGCCTTTTGTGCTTTTGGGGTGCAGTGTTACAGACAATTGAGCACAGGAAGAAAAGGGGGCAGGGACTGTAACTGTGGCAGGAATAGAGCCCGTGGTGGGTGCAGAGCCAATGCAGGGCATTTGCAGGGTGCCCTGCCACTACGCACTGGTGACAAGTGACTCTTGCTTGCAGGAGGTGCAGGATTATGTGTTCTGTGAAGCCATCATTGGGACATCCCCCAAGATGGAGAGGATAATAGAAACAATCATTACCTGTCAGTTCATTCACCCCTCTATAGAAGTATCAGCCAGACAATTCTCTTTCTATGTGGAGAAGGTAAGTCTGGATTGCATGCTGGCATTTTAACAGCATGGCTGAGGGGGGTGTGTGCTTGTGTTAAAGCCCCTCTTTACCCTTCCTGAGGCACTTTGTAAAGTGAGTGAAGATGCTTTTAGAGATGAGACTGGTATTTGACTTCCCCAAAGTAAAAGTGCAGTTCCAGCTGCAGTGCCAAGGAGATGGTGGCCACCCCAGAGAAATGCCAGTTTCTGTGCTCACTGTAAAGGGAGGCTTTTGAGGACCCTCCAAGGCACGGTGATGTCTCTACACTGATGCTGCAGGGAAGCTGGGAAAACTGGAGATTCCTGTGAATTCCTCAGGCTGACAAGGAAAAACCCAACATCTCCTGTGTCTCTTTGCCTTCTGTGCTGTTGGCATGGATGCTTGATGGTACAGCTATATGGATCAGCTCTGTGCATTTCCCTAAGCCTCCTCTGCTTCAAAGGACCCCCAGGCATCCTGCAACTGCAGTGATGATAACACTGAGGCAGAGCAGGTGCCCTTTAGTCTCTGGATCCCAACTCCAGCATCATCTTTCTGCCTCCTGCAAGTTGTCTGAAAAAGAGAAGATGGTTAATGATTTGGTTTCTGTAGTTTCAGGCCTCTCCTCTGGTTCCCAGGCTTCCAGTGAAGTACAGAATTTCTGGAACAGGCAGTTCAGATGTAATTGAGAAGCTTTTCAGCTCTCCCTGATTCTGCCTGGGTTCTGCTCGATGCCACACACCCAAACTGATTTATTGCATACTATGGCACAGCACCTGTTTGGTATCAGTACATGCAGAAGTCGTTTCCCAAAGTCTCTGGTTTCTCTAAACCATGCAGGAAGCCCAGCACAATGCTCAGACAGGAAGGAAGGGCCCAGGCTGATCAGAGCTTTGAGACCACAGACACCTTGTCCCTGTAGCAGGGGCTGCAGGACCCGTGGTGCAGACAAAGTGCTTTTTGAGGCTGCTAGAGCCAGGAAGGTTGTGAGAAATGACTGTATGTGAGTGAAGATCCTCTAGTGCTGTTCTGCCCAATAGAGAGACAAAAGTGGAGACAAATGGCCTGGATTCACTTTCTGCTTTACATCTTGGGTCAAGCAGCCACCTCCTCTCAGGGGCCTATTCCCTCATCTGTACTTGGGAGTTTTCCCTGTCCTCCAGAGGATGCTGTGGTTTCTAAACATGAAAAGCATCTGCTGTCAAGAAAAACCTCCTGGAAGGGTAGAAACAAATAGAAAGAGTAAATAGAAATGTATGCACTCGTGAGGCTGAAAAATGTGAGCTGCAGCAGAAGCAGAAGGAGGTCTGTTTCTAGTTGAGGCTGTTTTTCCTTGTCTCCTGTTTCCATAGAAACCCAGCGATGTCCTGACACTGCAGTACCAGCCTTTGTCTTTAAAAAACACCTGCCTGCTGCCACTGGACCTCATGCTGCACTTGGAGCAGCCATTCCTGGTCTGTGATAAGGAGCAGCAGCCCCTCCCAGGTGGCCAGGTGAGCAGCCCTGGCCTCCTCCAGTGGGGTCTGAAGAGGAGGGATGTGGTGGTGCCTTTCTGTTGGGAGCTCCTTGAGTCAAGAAGTTTCTTCTGTAGCATCAGCAGTGGGCTGGCCTGAGCTGCATCAGCAGAGCTGCTGAAGGAATCAAAATCTTATCTGAATTGAGAAGATCCATCCTGGCTTTAAGGCACAGGGAGAGGGGAGCAGGCAGCTGGGTCTGGGCAAGCCATGCAGGGAAGGTGTCTCCTGGAAAGCCATGCCAGCTCTCCAGCAGCCACCCCCTTGTAGTGGGGCTGAGCACAGAAACGGGAGCCTGAGGGATCCTGGACTGGACTGTGGTGCCTGCAGCCAGAGCCCTGCTGGAGAGAGATGAACCATGAACTGAGAAGCCCGTGCTGGGGTCACTTGGAGCATTTACTGTTTCATGCTGTCAGACCTTGGGACATCATCCCACAGGTGATTAATTACTGCTCATCTCCTTGCAGCCTGTGAGAGTGGATGTAGGGGAGACCTGTCATCTCTACATCGTGTTTGACCCAGCTTATGAACTGGATTTGAAGAGCTGGAAAAAAGAGAAGGTTCTGAAGATAGACATGGTCAGGGGCCATCCTTTTGTGGAGCATATCACCCTTCAGGGAGAAGTTCACTTCCCAAATCTCCAAATGCAGCCCAGCTCCGTGGAGTTTGGCTGCATCATGGCTGGCACTAAAAAAGTGCGTTCCCTGGAGATGACCAACTGCAGCCCACTGCCCGTCCAGTACCGCTGGTCATTCCGTTCCGACAGCGAGGTGACCAGGTTTAGGTATGTGCACCTTTGCCCTCCCCTTGAAGCTCTTCTTGCTGTGTCCTGTTTGTACTTGGCCAAGAGCAAAGCTGTTTGCCTGGCATCTGACAAATGGCACTGAGCAGCTGTGCTCAGGCTGGATGCTCAGGGAATAGGTTTTCCACCACTTTGGTGCTGCACAGCCCCCACAGTGGTTTCCCCTGGGAAGGAAAGCTGGGGTGAAAGCTGCTTTCTCAGACCTCTGTGGCCTGAGACCATGTCCACCTTGATGAAGGGCTCCTAGTCCTTGTAGTCTTGTAATTAAAAGGTAACTTTTGTAGTTACAAGAAGAACTATGTCAGTGGGGTTTTTTTTTAGAAAGGAATGAGGCACTCGAACCAGATAGCAGCCACAGGACAGCTAAATCTTTCAGAGAAAAGAATTTATTGCTCTCTTATCAGAAGAAATGAACTTCTTCCCGCCTCGAAGGCACTGTTAGGATTAGAAGGAAGAAGTAGATGAAGACCAGACAGAATCCTGTGTTTGAATGGAATTGATGCATCCTGTATGAAGTGTATGAATATGCAAGGGGCTATTGTTCTTAAGGGTTAATCCTTTGTTAGTGGGGGTCCTTTTTCGGGCTCGTGCTGCCCAGAAAAAGGTACCCGGACGTCCGTAACTCTTTGTATTTGTTGTCCCATGTGTTGTCCTAATTCAAATTGTCCAAATTATTTTTACTCTAATTGTATTACTATTTTTATAACCATTTTATTACTATTAAACTTTTAAAATTTTGAAAACAAGTGATTGGCATTTTTCACAATAGTTATCTTATTTTCCAGAGATGAGCTTTGCCCACCTAAATTCAAACCCCAACCACCAAAAGGGAAGAATACCAGTTTGGAGTCCCCAGCATCTCGATGGAGACACTTCAAGATGAGACAGGAGCAGGCAGCCAGAATGCTGAAAGAAGTGGATGATTTTACCCAGTCTTTAAGAGACAAGGTAGATTTTCTTGTACATCTGCTGCTTGTGTTGCCTCCCCAGCCTGCCAGCACCAAGTCATGCTCGTGCTGACCTCCCTTTTTGCTGCCCTGCTGTCCTGTGCCCTGACAGTGGGCTGGGCAGCAGGGCCAGTGGCTGGACGTGGGCTGTGTGGGAGGGAGAAATAGGAGAGTTTTCCTTGGAGAAGCTCACTCAGGTCCTACAGACCTGTGTTGAGTGTGGGATTTTTTGCCTTCACAATGAAAGATGAGGCTTTTCTCTGCATCATCATGGTAAGGCCTCCAGCTTCCCTCCCAGAGCAAGCTGGGATGAGTCCTGATCTCCATGGAGCCTCTTCCCAAGGCAGCCAGACTCCCTGTTTGCAGGGCTCTGCTTTCACCCAGAGCTGCTATTGCACTGCTGGCCCTGGAGCTGTCTTACAAAGGGAGACTTTGCAAAGTGGCTGTCTCTTCCTCCCAGCATAGAAAATGGCTTCTTTTTCAGGTGCAATCAGATCAACTTCCTGAATTCCCCCGCCTCCAAGTAGGGTTTGAGGGAATCAGCAGCTCCGTGGACGAACCGCAGCCTTCCCTCGAAGCAGAGAAGGTAGGAGGGAATCTGTCTCACTTGCACATTGTCAGTGTGGCAAGCAGGGCTGGAGCTCCCAGTGCCACTGGTGGGCCTCAGCATTGGCCACAGAGGGGCCTCCCATCCCTGCAGGCCCATCACAAAGTGCTGCTGGAGCAACTGGTAGTTGGAGAGGCCATGCAGGACACGTTGTAGGGCTGCCCAAGGACACTTTGCAGCACCTATGGAGGGCACTGCTCCCCCTGGAACTCCTCAGGTGGTCCATAGGAAACTTTTGCAGGAGCTTTTGCTGTAGCACCTTGAGAAAGCAGCATTTAAATCAGAGAGAGGGGAAGAGCCTCAGGAGTCAGATGAGCTGGGCTGGAGTCCTTCGCTCAGCTCCGAGAGCTCTCACTCTGAGCCTCCTCCTTTTCTAAAAGCAGTAAGAAATGCTTTTTAAAGGCAAGTTGTGCATCAGAGAGAATTTCTACTGCCAGGAGACATCCCAGGTCACTTTCACGTAATGTACTAATTAATGCACTGATCTGTGAGTGTGGGAGAAGATTTTCCCCATGGTCCCTGCACTGGTCAGTGGCATGGATGCAGGATGAGATGAGGGTGATTCTGGCAGTGTTTGGGGAATAGGCCCCTCCAGGTACAGCTGCACTTTGCTCCAAGATGCTCTTCTGCATCCATTGCCATGCTCAACAGCTCAATCTCTCCTGTCTTCCATCCAGGCTTTCAGTATCCTGCCAATGTCAGGTGTGCTGCAGCCAGGTGAGAGCCAGCAGGTCTCCTTCACCTACTCTGGCCACCTCAACACCATCTCCGATGTCACGGCGCTGTGCCACGTGGAGGGAGGCCCCACCTACGAGGTGCTGGTGACCGGGGAGATCTCACGTGTCCGCTACTCCGTGAGGCCCCAGGAGATCAACTGTGGCTTACAGGTACCACACACATCCCTGGCACAGCTCCTTGCCTTGGCACCACGGCCAGCAGGTTCCTGCCCACCTCGCTCCAGGGCTCCCTTCCCAGCCCCTTTGTTGGCTCTGGGGCTTGGAAGCCCAACCTTTGAGGGACACATCTGGCATCCAAGCTGCTCTAAAATGGCCATCTCCAACCCTCTCCACAATGCTGGGAATGCCTCTTTTTCAGGGTACCTAACACTGCCTCTGGGGCAGGCAGGGTCCCAGTGAGGGTGCTCTGAGGGGTGTGTCCCTGAGACATCTCTCTGCTGATCCACACCTAAAGCCTGACCTCCAAGGAGATGCTCTTGTCTAAAGCTCTTGCTTAATCCACACAATAATCAAGGGAAGAAGGTGGGCTTCCAGTCACTACCGTTGGAGAGACTGTCTCAGAATAATCCCCACTTCACTCTTTTCCAGTCAAAAGCCCACAGATATTTCCAGCTGCTGGCCCTGTCTGTGTTGCCCTGGGTGCCTCCCTTGTTGCATCTATGTTGCTTGCCAATACTTGCATGCAGGTGCCTTTTCTCCTGGAATGCCTCAGTGCTGTCTCTGTTTCTCCTGGCTGTGGGTGACCCCTCAGAGGGCAGAGGGCCTGTGTGCCCTGGTTCATTTATTGCTGGCCCTCACATGGTTGTTACCACAGCTCTGTGTGCTGCCAGAGCTGCCTGGTGCTGTGCAGGTGCCCTGTGAGTCTCACTCACTGGATTTTGATGAGCAGTACCTTGAGGAGGAGAAGGTGAGAAGGCAGGTCTGGTCCCCATGGACACGCTGCCCAAGCTTCACAGCACTCCAGCATTCCCAGGCTTGTGCCAGGGAGATGGAGGCAAACCCCAGGGCAAAGCCAGCTCTGCTGACATGCTGTGGGAGGACCTAAACTAAACAGTTGGTGTTATTGGGAGGAAGGGAGGAGACAGAAAATGGGTTGATTGAGTCTGTGTGATGAAAGGCAAGAAAAGGAATCTTGCGTATGGTTTCTCTTCCCTCCACATACAGATCCTGCGGATGGCAGTGGGGTCTGAGTACCAAAAGAGCTTTGTTATGCCTCCATGTGCCATGGGTGAGACACTGCCTCCAGAGGTGCTGCAGGACCACGAAGCACACAGGAGGCCAAAGGCTCAACAGGCAGAGCTCAAGCCCATGGCAGAAGCCAAGGCCAGGGCTGAGTCTGAGGTCAAGGCCAAGGCCATGGGCAAGGCAGCAGCAGGTCAGAAAAACAGTGAGGGTTTGGTGGTGTCTGTTTTGCCTGTGGTCCAGCCCATACACCCTGAACTCTCTCTGTCACCTTGCTCTCCAGGGAAAGCCCATTCTTTTAGCAGCTGCCTGTTCCCCAGCTTGGTGGAGGAGCTCTTGGCTGAAGGGCTGTGGCATCCTCTACCAACCCTGAGTGTAGCCAAAGCAAGCTCCTATCTGCCTGCCATAGACTGGGGAAATCATCAGGATATTTCCTTGTGTCCCTTAGCCACAAAGACTAGGGCTGGATGAGTTCCTCAGCCAGTAGGACCAGATCTAATATCACTGGCTCTTTTATATTTGCACCTTCCTAGCAACAAAAGAACAATCTCATCTTGCTTTCACCGAGTCTCCTTTCCTGGGATCCGAGGGCATGGGGACTTTACTGCCCGGCCATAGCTTGGGGGATTGTCTGAATTCTGGGGGGGGATACAAGCTCCCCAATATCTCCTGGGATGATAGGCTGGGTCAGGAAAAGCTGTGAATCCTTGCAGCTGACCCAGAGCACCCAGGTCAGCTTGCAGTCACTCATGGTTTCTCCTCTTTGTGCTAAAGAACTGCAGCGAGAGAAAGCTCTGCAGAGGAAAGCAGAAGTGGATAAAATAGCACTGGAAAGGAAGCTCATAGGGAGGAAAAAGTGAGTAAGGCTTCCATGGGTTACTGCTGTTCCATGGGTTATTGTCCCTGGAGGGCTTCCCTGCTCCAAGGACTCTGAGCTCAGAGGTGCTGGATAGCAAAGGCCAGAAGCAGCACAGGGATGGCCATTCTGAGCTCCCTGGCTCCCAAGAGAGGAAGGACCTTCTTCTGTTGAGACAGAAGATCTTCTTCTCTATTGGAGTGCTGAGCCCTCCTGGCTTAGCTGCTGCCTGCAGGGAGCTGGGCTCTGGGCTTGCCTTGGCACTGCCTCTAGAGGTGTCTTTAGGTCCATGGTGTTGAGTTGCACCTTCTTGATCATCTCCCTTCTTCACCAAAACAGTGGGATTGTGGTATGGGCAGGTGTGGGGCACAGAGCAAAGCTTGGTTTGGGTCCTGCTCCTGCCACAGCATTGCAAGTCCTTGCAATGCTGATCTGCCAGGCTTCTCCTTATGGTGGGACACCACCCACAGAAGCTCACATCCTTTAGGCTCCCCTTCAGCTGCAGCAGTAGGCCAGCCCAGGAGAAGCTCAGCTCCAGCAAGGCAGCCCAGCTCAGGACACACAGGCAAAGTGTGGAGCTGAGAGTGGAGGCTGGTTAAAGCAAGTCTGTGTATCAGCACTTCCTTCAGCCCAGGCTGAAGTTGGTTTCATGGGGAGGAGACAGATGAGGCTGTTTCAGATGGCTTTCATGGCAGAGAGCACCGGTTTGCTTGCTCACAGCTGGGTTCCTGCAGGAAATCTGGCTGACAAGAGCCTGTCTTGCAGGAGAGGAGTTCCTGCAGCCTTTGCTTTCTGACTGATAGGATTATTCTCATTAAGGAGCAGGCTGTGCCCTGAGGGGTGCTGAATGAGCTGAGTGAGATTGGTAGGAGAGATAAGCAGATGTCAGCAATCTGTGATCTGCTTTAAACTGGGAAATCAAGAGACAAAGAGCATTTTCAGGCATCAGCACAGAGAGCTGCTGGATCAGCCTTTGGCAGTGGGCTGGAGGTGTCTGGCTGTGCCTTAAGAGGGAGCTTGCACAGCCAAGACCTTATGATGGCAACGTTCAGGTTTGGCTGGGCCTGGAGGTCCCCTTGCACCAATGGCATCACTTGGGATGTTCCCAACCTCTGTGGGTTGAGAAAAATTCACGGAAATGGTCTCGTGGTTCTGCCTGGCCTCAGGGTCAAGGAATGAAGTGCAGGGCCGGCCAGGACTGCTGAGCCCAAGTTTCTGGTGGGGACTCTCAGCGATTTTTTCTGTTTTGTTTGCTGAAGGGAGCTGAAGCAGCTGGCTCAAAAGCGTGAGGAAGAGGCAAAAGCCTTAGAGGAGGAAGAGAGGCGGAAGGAGGAAGAAAGGCGGAAGGAGGAAGAGAAGCGGAAGAAGGACAAGAAGGGTGTCTCTGTGGGGAAGCAACCTCCAAAACCAGAGAAGGGGAAAACCAAACCCCCAGAGAAGAAGGAAACCAAGGCTCCAGAGGGGAAGGAAACCATGATCCCAGAGAAGAAAAACAAACCTCCAGAAAAGAAGGAAACCAAACCCCCAGAGAAGAAGGAGACGAAAATCCTAAAGAAGGCAACCGAACCCCCAGAGAAGAAAAACAAACCTCCAGAAAAGGAAACTAAATCCCCAGAGAGAAAGGCAACCAAAATCCCAGAGAAGGAAACCAAAGCTCCAAAGAAGGGGGAAGCAAAAGCCCCAGAGAAGGGGGAACCCAAAACCTCAAAGAAGGATGAAACCAAAGCCCCAGAGAAGGGGAGAACCAAAGCCCCAAAGAAGGGAGAAACTGAAATCCCAGAGGACGCAGCTGAGATGGAGAACTTGATCCAGAGGTTTCAGATCTATGAGTCATTGCAGCAGAATTTCTCCTACTGGAACAGAGTTCAGGGTACTGTGCAGATACCTGTGATCCAGAAGGGAAACAAGTTCCAGCATGCAGCTGGAAACCAAGGTCAGAAGACCAATAAGCCTCAGGAGAAGGTGAAGAAGAAACCTGAACAAAAATGTAGAGACCAAAGCAATCTTTAGTCATCTCAGCTGAAGATGCAAAGCAAAGTTACAGAGGGGACAGTCAGATGATGATGTTCCACAATGACTGGGTATCATCTGTGCTGATGGGGAGGTTACCCCTTCTTGGGACTCAGTTTTTTCAGGCAGGGAAAGATTATTCTTTATTCACTCAACTCAGTTTCTACAATTTCAGACCTCGTGTGCAACTTTAATTAGTTAATAGATTTCTTTCTAAGTAAGCTATTGGTTAATAAAATATATTTTACTTGTGCATCAAGTCTCTCTATTGTATTGTTTACTTGTTCTCTGCACTGATTCTCATGGGACAAATCCTTGTTGTTGCAGGTACATTTGTTTTTCACCCTCAGAATAGATTGTTAACAAACTCTCATTCTCAAAATAGCTTCACATGGGAACTTGTAACTGCTTCTCTGCACTTAGAAGAGATGACAGGCCAGCTGTTAATATTGCAGAACAAGGCCTGATTTCATAAGGCCTTTCTTTTATCATTATTCTACCTGTCTATGACATCTCCCCCTTTTCATTCATTTAAAAAAGGCTCCTATGTTCTGATGTTGAAACAGCTCACTCTTGTGAGGGTATTATCTCATGAAGGTTTTCCCTGGTTATTATCTGTTAGACAACTGAAAGGTGAATAAGCCATAAATGAAATAACAGCATGATGGTGTACTGGAGGGATTCAAGTTGTAAAAAGCATATTGGAATTCTAAGTAAATCAGTTATGAGAAAAACTCATGGGAACTGCAAATTCCATGGAAACAGAAATTCAGTACGCCTTTTTAAGTGCAGGGTTACTGAAAAATAAATATAATAACGTGCAATTTAGCATATTGCTGAACAACCCAACAGCTTTTTGTGACTGTATCTGGCATCATTTTATATGGCAAATTTGTTAGCATTCTTGTTAAAAATATCAGACCATGTTAAAATTTGATAGGTAATAAGGCGTTGCATTTACCGCTTTTCAATCTCTCCAGTAACTGTAAAACTATATAAAACAATCAGAATTTAGTCAGAAAACGAAATAAACTTAAAAAAAACCCTATAGCAACACGTTTTCAAGGCGCACAAACACAGTAGGTAAGGCTCCTGCCTCCTATCAGACAGACGTAATCAAGCAGCTCTGCGCCAGAGCAGGGGCCTGTGCCGCCCACAGGGCAGAGGGAAAGCCCTACAAAAAGGGAAACTATGGGGAGAAGAGAGGACATTTAAAGTGCAATGACATAACTACACATCAATAAAGCTTCTCTTAATATTCACACAATAGTCATCCCTTCATTGCGCGGGCCAATCCTCTCATTATCCATGGATCCCAGCAGGGCCCTGCGGCCGTGAATGCGGCCCGCTCTGGGCTCGCCTGGCTCGGCCGCCACAGCGCCCCCGGGGCCGCTGCACCTCTGCTCCCCCAAAACACCCGCGGGGAAAAGAGCAGGGCAAAGGCAGCAACACAAAACAAACTCTAAAACCCACGCACAAAAAGATAAACACAGAAAAGGCACAAGCTGCATTTTATTTCATCTTCTGCCAACACAGTCACTGACTGAGAGTTGCATTTCCACGGCAAAGATCTGCCTTTTGAGAAACTTCAAACACAGAAATATCTTTTTTACTAGATGTGTACAAGGCCAGGCCTCATTGGAGGCACAGCTTTTCTCACAACTCTGCATCATCTTTAACTGAAAAAGAATTAAGCAGTATGGTCATGAGTCTGGCATCTCAGCCAGAAAGGCCAGGTATTAGAGGGAAGAAGTCAGCCTATAAAATCTGATTATTTTTCCTCTTCCATTGGTCTGTCAATAATGTTAATCAGAATGTATCTCTACATGTTAACATGAAGGTGTTTGTATTTACATAAGCAGTAATATATCTATAAAGACTTTTGAATTCTCTTCAAGGACAAGAAAATTTGAACCAATAATCCTTTCCTAATAGACAGGTCCAGTTTAACTTTTCACTGAAGATGTTAAACCCAAGGGTAGTTCATGTAATGCTGTCCTTACATGTCGCTATCTTCATGCACAACAGCCCATCTTTATTCTTCACAGCTCACATTTAGATGGTTTTCTAAAGGCATTGTCTTTCATTTTAATTGGTTAGTAATTTACTGCAATTCGGTTCATTGGTTGGTAGTTGCTAAAGTACATGTTAATCAAAACCTTTCCTCCCTAACGAGGTTTACATTCTTGTCTCCTGGATAGAAGCTGTGGGTAGAAGTCTTTCTTCTTCTTTCTTCTCCTTTCTCACAGGAACTTGTCAGGCTAGCTGTTAGCTGTACTTAGCTGAAGCAGCAGGCCTGAGCCATAATTTTACAAGGGTAACAAAGCTCTTCTTTTATACGGCTTTACAATATTGTATGTAACAATGTTGTATGCAACATTGACATATGATTATTTCAATCTTAAAGAATAATCTTAAATTACTTTCCCGTGAATTTTGACCTCTGTAATATTTGTGTATGATATATTTGGAGTTAAAATCTGTTTTGAATCATCCCTTCATAGAATCACAGACTCATGAAATCATCAAGGTTGGGAAAGCTCCCTGAGACCACGGAGTCCCAGCTGTGCCCGATGCCCACCTTGTCCCCAGCCCAGAGCCCTGAGTGCCACCTCCAGCCCTTCCTGGGACACCTGCAGGGATGGGCACTGCCAAGCTCCCTGGGCAGCCCCTGCCAAGGCCTGAGCAGCCTTTCCATGGGGAAATTCCTGCTGGTGCCCAGCCTGAGCGCAGCCTGAGGCCGTTCCCTCTGCTCCTGTCCCTGTCCCTGGGAGCACAGCCCGACCCCCCGGCTGTCCCCTCCTGGCAGGGAGTTGTGCAGAGCCACAAGGGCCCCCCTGAGCCTCCTTTGCTCCAGGCTCAGCCCCTGCCCAGCTCCCTCAGCCCCTGCTGGGGCTCCAGCCAGGATAGCATCCTAGTGCTATACAAAGAGCAGTGCCGTAGGTGCCTTTATCACCACATTTTAATCTTTCATAAATACAGAAAGACTCGTCAGAAAGCACTAAAGCCAAGTCAGCAGCAAAAGTGCCAATGTCCTCTGCAAAGCAGCGCGGCCCGGGCCGGGCCGGCCCCAGGCTCGGTGCCGCGGTTGCCCGGTAACCGCGCCCGGGCCCTCAGCGTCTGTGACGGCGCCGTGGCCTCAGCGCCCGCAGCCGGCGCTGCTGCTCATTCGCACTCGGCATTAGCCAAGCGAATGGTTCGCAGAGATTGGTCTCTACGAGTCCTGCGATTTCGCGGAGAATTGGTCTCTGTGAGCAACTCGGAAACTCGCAAAACATTGGTTTCTGCTAGGGACTCCTAAATTCACAGAACATTGGTTTCTGTGAGGGAGTCCTGAACTTACAAAGCATTGGTCTTTGTGAGGGACTCCTAAATTCACAGAACATTGGTTTCTGTGAGGGAGTCCTGAACTTACAAAGCATTGGTCTTTGTGAGGGACTCCTAAATTCACAGAACATTGGTTTCTGTGAGGGAGTCCTGAACTGGCAAAGCATTGGTCATTGTGAGGGAGTCCTGAATTTCGTTTGAAGGTAAAGATTGACTCAGGTTGTACTTTCTGGTTTTGTCACATCTCTGCTCTGAAAGAGAATGCCAGAGGGAAATACAGGATGGGATAATGCCAGTCTTCAGTTTGGTGGCATGTACAGCTGAGGGGATGAACCATATATGGTCTGCTGATGGTGCTTTTTGTCTCACCGAAGAAATGCAACATTTCCTAAATATACTAGTCTATCCTTTTTTTCCTATAGTATTTATTTAAACTACTTATAGGTGAATGAGTTCTGTTCAAGTTTCAGGGGGTTGTTATGATCTGGTTATTAAAATTATTAAGGAGATGCCTTAATAAAACATGACCATGTGCCAAAGTCAATAGTTTGGATTTTATGGAACAGTAAATGTAAGGAAGAGAGAGGGATAAAGAAATAGCAAAAGGAGGGGGGAGGGTGGGAGCTGGGAAGGGGGGAAGAAAGAGAGCGACAGAGAGAGATTTAGTAGAAAATATCACCATTCCATGGATCCCATCCCATTCAATCCTCTTCTGGTCTTCTCTGTGGTGAGGCCTCACAAAATGGAAGACTCCAAAGGATTAATGCAGATTTGGGCAAGGTGGCACTGCCCAGGTAGCTCCCTGGGGTGGGGCAAGTTTGGCTCTGTCTCTTGCTACTCTCAAATAATATCAAATCTTTAGCACTAGGATATCCTTTGAGTCTGCCCTGAATTGGGTTGTGGCTTTTCAGATCTGTTGTGTTACTTTGCATGCCCTGCAGTCGTCTGGTGCAAGGCCTCAGGAATGGCTCTGGGGGCACTTTGGAGGTCTTTGATGGGTTATGACACCCCCTCAGCTGCCCCTCATGGGAAGGTCCCCTGGATGTGGCCTTCTGGGGCTGGGGGCTTTTAGAGCTGAGCCAGTTTGCCTGAGGGAGGATGGGTGTCCACTGCCCCTTAGCAGAGGTTGTGCCACACGCCCAGAATTTCCTCCTCCCCCCTCTGTTGATGGGAGGTTTGAGTGCAAACCTGGCCTCAGCAGACGAGTCTGTGGCTATGACTTCCCCAGCCTGAAGGCAGACAGAGCTGGTTTTCAGCACAGCTGCTGGGTCTGGCTTTAGTGGGCATGTATTTTTCTCCCTCAGCCTTGTTCACTTCTCCCCAGACCTGAGCTAATGGGATGCTAGTGTCAGCTTTATCTTGTCTCAAGTTCCCTTAGGCAGCTTAACTCACAGTGCCAAGTTCCAGTCAGGAGGCATTTTCAGGGAAGGGTGGGCTTGGGGGTCTCAGCTTCTCTATACAGTTTTGTCACAATGGGCAAAAAGTCCTTTCTAGCAATATTTAAGCCATTAACCATAACACTCCAGTCTCCCTCAAGTCCTGTGAGGAGCAGCTGAGAGAGCAGGGGTCGTTTAGCCTAAAGAAGAGGAGGTCCACTCAAGCTGTTTTTAAATAATATTTAAGCTACAGCTTTGATTGTTCTAAGTATTTTTAATGTTGAGCATTTTAGCTCCAGGTTTCAGTATGATCCATCTTTGAATTGCACAAGGTAACCATGTAGTTCAAATAAAGTCCAACTAGAGGCCTAACAATACTAGCTGCTTATGCCAAACAAGCACATAGCTACTTTCAAATCATAGAAAATCTTTAGCACCAGTATATCCCTTGAGTCTGCCATGAACTGGGTTCTGGATTTTCAGAGTTCCATTGTTGTTCCTTCCAGTTCTGTTGAGGGACTGTCACTCATCTGTGACATCATCACTTCACAATGGCATCTGGATTCCCAGGAAGGACACCAACACCTCGACTTTTGCTTAGGGAAGGACTTAAGCCTAATAATGTGAGTAGCCCCTGGGGCTGTGTTAAGGCTGGAAACTGCCCTGGTGTCCCTGCTCTCCCTGCCCCTGTTGTCCAGCAGTGCTCTGAAGCTGCAGAGCCCCTCCCCAGCCCTCTGTGCCATGCTCCTGTTGCTGGGGCTGTCCTGGTGCAGTAGGGAACACTGTGGGATGTGTCAGGGACAGCCCAGCGCCTTGCCTGGCTGTGCCAGCAGAGCCAAGTGAAACCAATGTACAGCTGAAGCCCTCAGCATGGGCTTCTTTCCTTCCCCTTTGCCACAGCAATTCCTTCTGTCAGGCTGGGCACTCACCTGTGCTGCTCTGACCAAGCTGCCCTTGGGCACCTGGGCATGTGAGGGGGAAAGCTCAAACTCTGCCCCAAGCCTTGAGAGCCACGGCTGGTCCCAGCTGGAAGAGCTTCCAAAGCAGCTGTTCTCTCCCAGCTCCTGGGTGGGCACAGATGCAGCCCTGCAGGCAGCACTGGAGCCAGGGCCACAAAGGTCCCTTGCTGTCTGCAGCTCACTTGACTGAAGATGCCCCACTGCTGAGGCTCTGCCAAGGACATCCCTCTGTTTTCTTCTCTCGAGGGCTCTGTCAGCCCAGACAGAGAAAACCAATGCTAAGTAACAGAGAGAGCTAAAACTTGGACACATTCCTGTGCACCTCACTCTTGCTACAGCTTGTCTTGCTTGCTTCCCTTGGAGTCAGCCAGCAGTGCTATCTCCTGCCTGGGAGCTCTGAGTGTTGTGCAGGGGTGGAGTTCAGGCAGTTCTGAGAGCTCCTCCCCACTCTCTGGAAAGGTCACTGCCTCAATCCAGTGAAATGTAAGAGGAAACAAATGCCCAAAGAGCAGAAATCCCCAAACATGTCCCATCAAATCACAGAGAGACTCATGGGACAGAGCCATGTGGCTGGAGTATGTCTATTGCACTCTGTATTATTAATTTATCGGTGCTAAGTATTTCAGCAGGCAACTTCCAGGGTTTCCAGAACTGTCCTAGTGGTTGTGATCACAAATTATTCATCAGTGCCACTTGTTCAAGGAAAGCCTTTCTGAGCAAGCACATCTCTGACATTCTTGCTGTTTGGTTTTTTTTTTTGGTTTTGGTTGGTTTTTTGTTGTTTTTTTGTTTTTGCATTTCAGCTGCTTCCCTCTAAGTTCCAGAGGGAGAAGTTTGTCAACTCAAAGCAGGAGGCCAGCACTGGGGGGAGTTTTCTGCCCAGAATTGGCCCATGTGTCGACATGAGTGAGACTCGTCAAAAGGTAGCCTTTTCCCGCTCTTTTCCTTTCTGTTTAACATGAAGTTTGAAGAGGGTGAGTGCTTGTGACAGGCTCGCCTCCAGCAAAAGACCTCAGTGTCCAGGTCCTGTTGTCATTGCAAACTGCTGGGAGTGGTGGACTGGGAGTCCTGATCTGCACTAAGCCAACACAAATGACCTCTGCTGAAGCTGCTGGGCTGTGCTGGAGTGTAGCTGCCATTGCTAAAACCAGGGGGGGAAGGCTGAGGACGCAAAGGCACAAAATTGCCATTTGCCATTCTCCTGCTGAAGGAGCCACCTCTTGCTTTGGTGTGGTCACCATCAAATGCTTGGGGTCACAGCATTCCCTCCACAGTGGCAGCGTTGGCCTTTGAGGCCGAGGAGCTGCAGGAATGACTTCAGATTGAGCAAAACAAATTGCATTACTGCTTTGGGCTGGAACAATGTGTTGGGACCCTGAGGGGGTGTTAGATTTTGCAGGCTGCCAGATGTACAGGGGACTGGCCCTGGGCAGAAGGGAATGGATGTGCTTTATCTGGATCAGTGCCTACTTAGAGTTGTGTTTAAAGCTGCTTTTCTGGCAGGACTGGCTCAGTAGAAAGCACAGTCCAAAGGGGTAGGTGACCCAGGTGGGCTGTTGAGCAGGAAATTGGCAGCAAGCGACACGGAACACAATCCAGGTTAAGGATTGCCCTGGAGAGGGGCCTTGGGAACACCTCAGGGAAAGGCACAACTAAGGCCCAGTGTGCTGCAGCCACTCCCTTCAGCAGACTGTGTCTCCTCATGGAGTCACACACAAGACCTGCTTGTGTCTCTGGTGTAACAACAGTGTGACTGGAGAAGGCAGACAAAGCAGGGCAGAGCCTTCTTAAAGCAATGTCTCTGGTCCAGAAGCATTTGCTGTTGTTGTGTCTTTCCAGACATGCCTCTGCAATGGTATTAAATAAGATGGCAATAATGACAAGAAAGCACCCATTTAAAGCTAATGGAAAAAGGAGATACCAACTCTACTCTTACCCAAGTCGCTGAGAAAATAATTGAACCTTATCCTCATTCAGCATTGTCATTCACTTGTCTTATATCCTCATTCACTTGTCTTTTTCCTGACTTCATTTTTGCCTTTACCTGACTTCCTGACTTTATTTTTGCCTTTCCCTCTGTTAGAAAGGCAGTAACTTTTAAATGCAATGAAAGGGGACAAAATCATCAAAGCAAAAGAAAACTGTTTCTTAGCAAGCACACAGAGAGGCGTGTGTCTCCCTGGCCCCGAAAAGGAGCAAACACACCCTCCAAGAAAAAAGCAATCTTTGTATCCCCTTTGTACCCAGCTGGGACAGTCCCTGGCCCCTTTTCCCCGGAGGGGTACTCAAGAACTTCCATTCTCTCTGACCACCAACTTTTCTGTCCCCTCTCCTCTCATCCTCCTTCCTTTTGGTCAGGTCTTCAGCCAGTTGGTGCTGCCAACTCACAGCAACACCCAACACACCAACCTGAACAAATCCAAACTACAAACAACACATAGTACCAACAAATTCCATTCTTTCACTTAAAAACCTTTTGGCTTCAGCCAAATGCCACCTCATCTCTCACACCTCCTCTAGTACTGTTCTCTTCTTACTGATGCTTAAGTTCTAGTTCAAAACAGGTATTTGCAGTTGTGTGGGCCGTGTGGGCCTCAGTTTCCCTGTCTCAGAGTAAAGGACATCCCCAAATTGAATCTGATGTAAATTTGTGGGTCTTACTTACTCCATGAGTGCTCAGTCAGTGCTCCAGTGGGCACAGGGCTGTGCTTAAGGAACGTGCTGCCTGGCATTCTGGAGAAGGAAAGCTGGAGAAATCAAAAGAGCAACTTGGCTTGAGCCTGCTCTAAGCTGATCAAGCAGTTCTTGATCAGCTCAGAGCAGAGGTGGGTGAGCCAGAGTTTGCCCAGTGTGTCCTGGGCACACATGCTCACCCAGAGTCTGTGCTTCACTGGGGATCAGTGTAAGGGATCCTTCATGAACTTTCCTCCCAGCAGCTGAACCTCTCCCTGCTCTCTCGCCTCTCCAGCTGTCACCAGCTCCCCCGAAACGGAGGGTGATTGGGGTTTCCCCACGAGAGCTGGTATTTCAGAACGTCGTTGCTCATGAGGTCTCTGAAATGGTGCTGTCTATCATGAATAAGGACAAGGTAAGTGCTGGCACCTGGAGCTTTAACACTGTGCTGGAAGAGGAGAGTGCTGTCATTCCCCCAGTGTACAGCAAAGCAAGTTCTCTGCTGCAGCACATCCAGAAGAAAATGTCTCAGCACCTTTGTTCTGCAAGTTGTGGAAATCTTCCTGTGCTGGGAACTGTCCCCTGATTTTGGCCATGCATTGATGGTATCTATGCCAAAGGAGTTTCCTGCTCTTGAAAGCTCTGGATTGGTAGGAATGTTGAGCCTGTACAGTTCTTACCTGCTCTCATGCTTTGCCTTGAGCTAGACCACATCCTGGGTTTCCTTGGTTAATCTTGGCTCCTGGTAGGAATCTCTGCCTCTCTCAGCCTGTTTGGCTCCCTTTGTGCAGCTCACAGTCAGCTCAGGGGCTGAGTCTTCTCCACTTTATGCTGGAATCACTTCTCATTCATGGCATTGGCACTGCAGGAAATGTGTTCTGAAAGAGCCCTGCAATCAGAGTGATGGAGCAGAAGCAGTGGGAGGCCTTTAGGTGCCACTTCAGGCTCCTGCTAAGTTTCATTCAGCTCTGCTCAGCTTTTCCAAAAGCAACACGGTGCTCTGCTTTCCCTTTGAAGAACCACAGCACATCCAACGCTCCTGGAGGTTTTCACCTTCACTTGTGATTGTTTTGCAGTTTCCCAAGAGAGTTGAGAGGGAAAAAGTTGAAAAATGTCACCAGTTGTGTTCCAGTGTAAAGAGGAAAACAGAGACCATTGGAATTTCCGTCAGGGAAACATTTCTCAAATGAGCCTTGTGCCAAGAGTGGGCTGGTGGGAAGAGACAGGAGGGAGTCCAAATCATCTGGTTTAGACTTTCTGAGAGCATTTTGGTGCTCAGGGGTTGATGATATCTGTGTGCTAGAAAATGCATGTGTGCTGTGTCTGTGAATCCCAGAGGGCAGCACCTGGCCTGCTGGCTGCAGGCAGGAATGCCCAGCAGCCCAGCTTGCCTGCACAGGCAGCAAGAAGCCCTGGAGAGCCAAGATTGGCTTTGCATACTGGAACCACACTGTCACTCAGTGCTGGTCATGTTTCTCTAGGCAGAAAATGCCTTTGAAGCCCAGAGTCAATAGGCACAGCCTGTCTGTGTTTCCATCACTTTTGGCAAGCTGAATGCTCTCATGGTTTTAAGATTCCTCCTTGCTGCTTTACTGCCCATTTAAATTCTCTTTGCCATCTCCGTGTTTTAGGGATTGTCTTGCTGTGTTCCTTCTTTTGCTTTTCAGGTTTACTTTTATTCCCAGGAAGGCCACAGTGGTTTGGTCTCCTCTCTTGCTGCTCTGCCTGCATGACTCTATCTCCACAACGTCCCTACCCAAACCTCATCTGCTAGAAGGGAATTTTTTCCTTCCCCCAGGACAATTTGATGCTTTGCTTTCAGGTAGCACATTCACCCCTGGAACATGACGACTTCGTGGCTGTGTGCAGGCAGAAGCCAGCAGGTTTTTTGGCCTTGTTGAATATGCAGATGACTTGGTTCAGGTGCTCTGTCTCCATCCTGCAGGTGCTGACCTGCTTGGCCCTTCCTTCCCACCAGGCACTGCCCTACTGGCCCTGGCCACAATGCTGGAGCCAGACAGGAGGGATTCAAGCTCAGCCTTGTGAATGATGTGCCTGTGCCTGCACAGCTGAAAGTGCTTTGGAAAAGGGGCCAGGGAGGGATGTCAGCAGGGCACGGACAGGTCTCCTCTTGTTTCCACAAGTGGCAAAATCATCATGTGATGTCTTTGCTGCAGATTGCTCAGATGGTGAAGGTCTGCATGGAGAGCTCACCTTACTTCCAGCTGGCCTGCCCCAGTGATGTGTACCACATCGTGCCACCAGGCGCCTCTGCCCCTGTGCACATCCGCTTCAGCCCCGACGAGAACAAGGTGAGGCTGGAGGAGCCAAAGCACACAATGATCTCCACAGCCATTGTTTTCCCTGCACTCTGCTCCAGCCCATTGCATGCTGTGAGCTGGGCTCCAGGCCCTGGGCAGGCAGCCTGCAGCAGCCAGTCACACCTTGGCACTGCTGGCAGGCACTGCAGCCAGGCCTGACAGGCTCTGCTTCCCCTCCCTGCACATCCCTGAGCATTCCCAAGGGAAGATGCACAGGAACAGGATGAAAATGACAAAGAGATGTTGACAGTTGTTCAGCCATCTCTAGGCCCAGTGGAAGGGGTTTCATTATTATGGAAAACACTCGAGGGACAAAGAGGTCAGGGAGCTTTCCTCCTTCCTGACTGCCAACAGCTTCCCTGCCTGCCCCTGGGCTGGAGCAAAGACGGTGCTTTTTCACCCCCTCTGTTCTGCAGCCTTGCAGCTGTGCTGTCCCAGAGCACAGGTGACCATGGCACAGCTGCAGGGGCAGGGCAGAGGATGTGCTGTGCCCGTGAGCCCAGCCTGGCACAGGCACACTGGGCTCTGGGTGCCCTTGGTCAGCAGGAGGTTGCTGAGCTGCAGGGGACTTGGACACCTGCCTGAAGGAGCTCGTGTAGGGCAGGTACAAGCTGCAGGCAGAGCTGTGGGCCCAGAGCCTGTGGCCGTGGCACTGCTGGGGCTCTGTCTTCATGCCTGTCACTGTGCTTGCTCTGTCAGCTGGCACCCATTCCGTGCCAAAGGTGCTTCTGCATGGAGGTTTGAACGGCAGTGCTGAGGCCCTGGCAAGTCTGATCTCACTGCTGGCATCTGGAGACTTGTTCATCCAGAAGGGTTTAGGACATGGCATGGAAGGGAGGAAGCCTTGCAGGCAAACAAAGAGAGGCCCTTTCCAACAGCATCCTGCAACCTCTTAGCACTGTTCTTCTCCTGCCTTGGTTGGAGAGGCAAAGTTAGAGGGGAGTTCTGAGCCAACTGATGTTTCTGCACCAGGCCAGAGGTGCAGGATCTCTTTGGGTGCAGCTGTTTTCTCATCTTCCTCTTGCTGCTTAGAGTCAGTTGAACACTTTGTCCTATTCTCAGACAGTGGGAATATAGAAACCTAAAGAGGAATGTGCTGTGTTCCCTAGCTCCATGTTCCTTAGAAGGAGCTTAGGAATTATTTAATATCATTAAAATTTGTGAGTGAAAATTATGGTGGCCTAGGGCAGTTCTCCGTATGACCCAAGTGACACAAGAGCTTAATGCCACTGGGATAGCTTTTGCAAAGGGCACTGGTGCCTTTAAAATGTGACATATTAGAAAAACTCAGTGTTCATTTTAGGGTGGAATAGGTAAATTGATGCCCGGCAAATTGATGCCATGGATGAGTTACAGGAAATGGATGAGTTACAGGTTTTTCTTCTGCCACGGGGATGGCACTAAATGCCCTGTGCTGAGCCAGTTTCTTTTCCTGCAGGATTATTCCCATGAGCTCACCTGTATCATGGCAAAGGAGAAGATCGTTGTGCCAATTCGGGCCATCGGTGCCCGAGCCATCCTGGACTTCCCTGCCCAGGTGGACTTCTCCGAGTGTCCGGTCAAGCACAGCACCCAGAAGACTCTGCTGGTTCGCAATGTCGGTAACCGGACAGCTCATTACCAGCTGAGCACCCAGAGGTGAGGCAGCTCATCTGTCCCTGTGCAAAGGATATCACCTTTGGGTGAGAGCAGAGTTGGGAAAGAGCAGCAAAGGAACCAGAGCATCAGAGCTGCTGCCCTGCAGCCCTGGCTGGAAGTGAGCAGGATGGATGGCATCTGCTCTTGCTTTCAGTGTTCTTAGCAGGATGCAGCCTTTGAGCTTTCTCTGTCCCAGATTTCCTGGAGGGTGCTGGAACACGTTGGTAGCTGGCTTGCTGAGCACAAGCAGCTTCTGAAATGCTTCCTCACCACTGCCAGCCAAACAGACCCATTCTCTGGGAGGCCCCAGGCACGTGGCTCTCCAGTGGTCCCTGCATCAGATGCCCAACATGAGCTGTGCTGTGGGCAGCTGGTGCAGTTCCTGTTACTAAAGCTGCTCTGATTTCCCTTGTCGCCTCAGAGCATCAGCTGCCTTTTCTGTTCCATGATGAACCTTTGAAAGCCAGTTTAAGATTTCAAACAGATGATTTAAATCTCTGAATAAGGCTGTGCCCCCTTTCATTGAGATTTCTTTTGGAATACTCTGAAATTTCTGCTGTTTTTTCTTTTTGGTTTGTGTTAAATGTTTTCCAAAAGATCATGAACTCTTCACTGGGAGCTTTCATGAAGGTCGAGCTCCTCTAATGCCTCTCAATGTACCACATGCCCATAGGTATATGCACAGGTGTATAGGAAATAGGAGATATTTAGGGAAGATGTGAAAAGCACTTGGGCTGATTTAGAAGATAAAAGTACAGAATAATTTCTGCTGGAAATCATCTGAGCAGACACACTGCTCAAAGCAAGACCAGTGTCTGGGGATTGCAAGGTGCCATTGGGAGATCTGGACCTGTCTTTAGATGCCATACAAGAAAACAAACAAACAAATGGACCTAGTTAAAAAGCAGAAGAAAACAACCTATTAAAACCCCCTCCATAGCTTCTCTTTTCTGCCTGTTGGGTGCAATGGTGATTCATTGAAAGGGCAGCTCTAACAGGGTGAGAACTGTCTTAAGGAACAGCTCACAATTAACAGATAAAAGGCCAAAATTTAGCCTGCCAGCCCCATCTCTTGGCAGTGGTTTTCATTTGGTTCTTACAGTGTCAGGGATGTCTCCTTCACAGCTCTTCTATCTGTGGGCTCAGGGAACAGCTTAGTGATGTTGGCTGAAATGCAGATGACTGCTACAGCAGGAACAGAGGAGTCTAGTGGGTACAGCCCAGGGATGGAGGAGATGCAGGGGCTGATTTGCACTGAGTTTTTCAGTCCTGAAACTGAGTCCTGGACTTGGCTGGATCCTCTTCTCCTGATAATTTGAAAAGAGGAAGATACCTTCTTTCTCAGGCAAGAGAGAAAGAAGTCACCCCTGAAGTCACCCCGAGGAGTGTTATTCCCATCCTGCCATCTGAGGGCAGGAACATGTAACATGGGGCAGCAGTGGGAAGGGAATGGAATGGAATGGAATGGAATGGAATGGAATGGAATGGAATGGAATGGAATGGAATGGAAGGTAGTGCTGAAGTGTGGCCAGGGATTCCCTTAAATGGCAGCTTCTCTGTTCTGGTGGAATTTCTGGCAAAAGAATAAGAAGAAAATCCCGTGCCTTGCCCCCAGCAGGCACTGATCCCCCCGAGCCCCAGCAGGGACCTGCAGCAGTGCTGGCATCAGCCCCGGGGCAGATGCAGGAGCACGTGCACTGATCTGGCTCTGGGGCTGCTGAGGCCTTGTCTTTCCTCCCCTCCCTCCAAAGTCTCACGTCCAGCACATAAACATTGCTGGCCCAAGGCTTCTCCATCAGCCAGTGATGGTCTCACCAGTGGGAATGGGAACAGCTCAGCCCATCATTGCAGCAAGAGGTCCTGAATGAGCTGAACCTGAAGCAAGTGACATCAATCAAGCTCAGCTTGCCAGATGTTCTCTTTATTTCTGTGTGTGATGTAATCATCACCAAACTCCCCAGAACAGACTTTTAAAGGACAGATTGACCAGCAGCAAAGCACCCAGGCCAGGAACTTTTGTTTCCTCAGTGGGGCTGGAGAAGAGCACAAAGCACATTTCCCCTGAGCTGTCCCTGAGCATCAAAGCACAGAGTCTTGTGCTTGTCAGGCAAGAGCTCTTTACCTGGTGACCAATCCTGATGGCTCCTGTTAAATCCAAAGTGCACCAACACATTTGCATTAACATTTCCAACACCTCACACAGAGTTTCTCTGCTGGGCCAAGCAACAGTTACCAGCCTGGATAACAAGCCACAGTCCCAGACTGCATTGTTGATAAACACACAGAAACCTCCTGTTCTGCTTCCTTGATGTGCTCCTGCTCATGGTGCTTCATTTAGCTGGCATGGGCTCCTTCAGGCTGTAAATAGCATCCTCCTTTTGGGTTTCCATGTCACTCTATTGCTCTAATCTGCATTTGCACTCTTTCAGAGTTTTGACTGCTCCTTTTCTTAGAGCAGCTTTCATTGAAATGTTGATAAAATGTGCCCTTTTTAGGCTAAATCAGGATATTTTCAAGGCAAAATAAACCAAAGAATCACACTGCAAATTCAACTGTAACTATTCCTTGGTCTTCAAGGAAAAGTTCCTTCTCCCTGTCTGATTCCTAGGCTGTAATATCCCAGGACAGGTAGTGCCCTAACATCTGCATCTCCTGAGATGAGGTTTATAGGCAGCAGGAAAAGAGAAATTCCTGAGGCAGTCAGTGTCAAGTTCTGCATGCAGATAGCTCTGAACCCTCTCTGTGCTCTTCACAAGCCATTCTCTGATGGGATTGCTGGCAGTGGGACCCTTGAGCCTCATTGCAGAGAGCTGGATGCAGAGTATGGGGGAGCTGAGGTCATTTTACCCCCAGGATCTTGTGAGGGCTGGATCTCCTCAGCAGTGGCTCAGTGGCTGTTTCTGAGCCTGTCTGTTCTGTCCTCTGCTGCCTGTGCTTGGTTTGCTCCCTGCTTGCCCAAGGGAGCTGCAGTGCAGCAGGAATCTCCTGGCCAGGTGTCCCCCCAGCCCTGATCCCTCTCTTTGTGTTGCAGTCCTTTCTCCGTGGTGCCGGCCGCAGGAACTCTGGGTGCTGGGGACACCATGCAGGTGACAGTGACATTTCATGCGCTGACCAACGGGGACCATTTTGGGTCCCTGTGCTGCAACACAGGTGAGTGCTGGCCCTTGCAGGGCACAGGACAGTTCTCCACATGGCTCCCTGTTGTCCCTCCCCCTGCATTCCCTCCAGAGGTACCTCCCTGTTCAGCTTTAGCCCAAAGAAAACTGAAAACTCCTTGGTGTTCAGGGGCTTGAGAAAGTGGATCCTGTCTAAAGGGTGAAGATTTTTGATTCCTGTTTTGCTGGGAGTTGCTGAGTGGAGGAAGGAGGATCCCTGATTCTCCACTACCATGTGGCTATGCCTGGGTGAAGTTTTATTGGATTCCTGGGCCGTGCTGGATGTGAGGTCTCCATCAGACTCTCTCCAATGCAATGGATTTCTTGCACACCTCTGTCCCATATGCTGCTTCTCCACTGGCTTGTCACACATCCTTTTTCTATGTGGCCCTTACACATAGATGTAGTTTCTGTCTAATAACATTTTCAGGCCCTCAAGTTCCTGTTTGGTGACAAATCAAGACCAATTTTTCCCTGTGCCCATTTCCCAGGCTGTTCATGTTGTTACAAACCTCTCACATCTATCTCCCATTTGATTTCTAGACTGAGGAATCCCATTCAGTCTTAATGTAGAAGCTGCTCTGTACTTATTAATCTTTCTATTGTCCCTTTTTTATTTAATGTGCAATGCTCCAGCTTGGTTTTTGAGATCAGAACAATAGAAAATATTTCAAGACTGATGTGGCTGTGGGTTTGGACAGGGAGATGATGATGATGATTTTCATGGTGTTCATTTGAGAGTGGTTTGTCATATTGCAGAGCCAGGCTGGTTGTGTTTCCTCACCTGTGTCCCCTCCTGCTGTGCGCTGTCACTTCACTTGTTCCTCTGGGCCTCCTTTTGCTGCCCACCTGCCCCCAGGCATATTTGCTGGTCAGCAACAAGGGATCCAAGGGATCAGGAGAGATGGGAGTCTCGTGGGATGCCCAGGGAGACCCTGGGCCAGGCAGGGCTGAACAGGGCTCCTCACCCTGTCACCTGAAGGACTTGGATGCAGAAATCCCAGTGATCTGAGTGGGTCACCAGAGCACACTGACCAATCCCACTGTCCATCCTGTCACCTTGGGGCCAAAGCTCTACAAACACACTCAGAAACAAGGGGTTTAAGGAGCTGCCCAGGACATCCTCACCACTCTACACACAGAGCTGTCAGGATGTGACAAATGGACTGATCCACAGAACTGCTCATTCAGATAAAAACTGTGACACCTTCTTTTGTGCCCTGGGATTTGTTCTGTTCCTTGTGCTTCCATCAGCCAGTGAGCTGAGCAAAGACTCCCCTTTGCTTTGTTCCAGGTGAAGAGAGTATCCACACAAAGCTCCATGGAGAAGCTGTAGATGTTGATGTTGTGTTGAGCACAAATTCCGTGGAGGCTGGCAAGACCTTCATCACCATGGCATACCAGACAACCGTGTTCCTGGAAAACAGGAGTAACATCACAGCCCACTTCCAGTGGAAGGCTTTGCCTTCTGAGGAAGAAGAGAATAAAGAGAAGAGGAGGTTGGTTTGGAAGATGCATTTCAGTGAGAGATATGGCCCAAGACTGAAACTAACCTATGGCCTCAGGGGGGTGTTGGTGCTTTTGAATGGTTTAGGCCAAGTAAACCATGCCTGGCACTGGGGTGTGTGTCCCTGGGCTTCAGGAGCTCAGCACTCAGCATTCCAGTTCCATTTCTACTCCAACCAGGAATGGCATTTTGGGAAGGAAAGGTTGGTTGCAATGACTGATTTCCTCACGTTCTAATTGGGCTCCTGTCTCTCTAATCTTCTTCCTACATGACCTGGCAACATCTCCCCTTCCCAGGGAAGTGCTGCAGTGGGTGCTCTGTGACCTTTATGTGCATCCCCCAAGCAGCTCAGTGGGAGGAAAAGCCAGCTGAGGTGGTCGGTGGATTCTCCCTCAGTTTTGGCAGAGGCTTTGAGCCAGGAGGTTTCTCTGGAGGGATGTTGGCTTTGGAAACCTCTCCTGAGCTTGCAAGTGTGGGGTGAAACTCCCTGCTGTGCCAGTGAACAACAAGTTATCCTCTGATCCTTGTGGGACCCTCGTGGCTTGGCTCAGCCTTTGCTGGGGAGCTGCTGCTGCTCCTCCCCAAGTGCTTTGCTCTCCTGCACTCCCACTTCTCTCTGCAAATCTGTGGCTTATTAAATGATCAGCTGGCCTTGTCTCTCCCTGGGGCTGCAGGCAGTGTCGTTTGCTGCACCCATCGGGTGAGGAGTGGCTGGAAAACTTCACGGAGGAGAAAGAAGTAGAGAAGGTGCAGGGCTTTTCTGAAGATCACACTGCCCTCCTGAGAAGCAGGGTCCAGGAGAAGAAGGCAAAGGTGCAAGATGACCCCCTGCTGTTCGCCAGTGAAAATTTTTTCATTGAGCCATTGGTAAGTGACACCCGAGAACCTCATTTTCTTCCTCTTCCTCTTCCTCCTCCCAAGCACCCTTCCCCCGGCTGCAGTCACTGGGCAGATCCTCAGCTGGCCCCATGTGCTGGCAGGGAGGATGTGGAGTTTCTGGAGCGGCTGCAGAGCTCCCTGCTCAAAGCATTTGTGCCCTGCAGGCTCAAGGCAGGGCTGGGAGCCTGACACAGCCCAGCTCTGCTGCCAGGCTGGAGCTCAAGGCCCTGTGTGCGTGTCCTTGCAGTGTCACAGGGAGCAGTTCCTGTGGGCAGGGGCTCCCCCCACACGTGGGGCTCAGCAGAGGCTGTTGGAGCACTGCCAGCTCACACACTGACCTGAAGCTTGCAATGGTTCCCTGGCAAAAGGAGGCCAAATTCAGCCCAAGGTTAATGACAGAAATGCCAATCCCCTCCTGTAACCATGCCTTGCACTATTGCTGAGTGTCCCTTCCAGTGTCATCCTTGTGTGAGCCTGGACACAAGGGTGCAAGGCTGAAATGGGCCTTTGGAGTTCTCCTGCACACAGGGACACAAAACCTTTTCCTTTTCTGGTGATGCAAGCAAACTGCCACGTGCTCCCATCAGCCAGAGCCCTGATTCTGAGTACTGGCATTGGGAGAGATGATGAATGCCTGGTGTCTGCACGGAGCAAAATCCCTTCTCATCTTGCAGTAAAGCCCAGAATAATCCCAACCTCTGCTTTCTTTCAAAATAGCTTAACTAATATCTGTAGTTGTCTCTTCTTGGTTACTCCTAATGGCCCATCTAAGGCCAAGAGCCACCAGTGCACAGTGGCACTTACATCCCATGGAGCTGACAGCAGCATGATGGGACCAAGAGCTTGTGTCAGAGCAGCAGGAATATTGTGGAGAGTGGCAGCTGATCAGCTGAGCATTGAGAGCTTCCAGCGCTGTGTTGAGCTGGGTTTGGAGGCTTTCCTTGGCTGCTTGTGTTGTTCACTCATCATTGATGCTCAATCAAGGCTTACAGGCCTGTGGTTGGAAAGAAGAAATGTGGAGTTTGAAGAGCAATGCTTTGCTGTCTCTTTCTGTTGTAGGAGGGAGAAATTGGGCCGAATTGTTCGGCTGAAATCACGGTGACCTTCAAAGCCCTGGAAGCACTGGAGTATCAAAGTGTGGCTTACTGCCATGTCTCAGGTGCAGCTCCTTTGCCCTGCTCCTGTCCCCCTCAGTGAAGCCATGGTGCAAGCCTGAGCCCACTGGGCTCCCATGGAAGTGCTGGGAAGAGTCCCTGGTCAGCAGGGCAGTGCTGGCACATCCCCCCTGGCCCTGCAGCCTCCAGGGAGTCTCCTGTGCAAGGCCAGGGCTCAGAATGCTGGCTCTGCCTTACTGATCCCAGAACAGCCCAGGCAGTGCAGGGAGAGGTTTTCATGCCACGGCTTTGCCAGCATTTCCTCAAAGGCCAGAGAGCTCCAGAGCAGAAGAGCTTTAGTGAACAAGCACTAAGCCCCTGCAGGCCCCTGGCCTCCAGGATGGCTCCATTTGCCATGGATCCATCATCAGGTGGAAGGAGCTGAGTTAGAAATGTGCTCCCTGGCCCTGGATCACCTCCCAGTGCCCAGACAGCAGCAGAGCAGAGGTGGCTGAGCCCCACTGAGCACAGGGTGTTTGTAGAAGGAGCACCCTTGGCCAGCAGCTGCTTCTCTGCCTGTGTGGGAGTTGTCCCCTTGCAGCTCTCACTCTGTGGAAACAGAACACAGTGCTGAGTGTCAGAAGGGGAGCACTTGGGCAACAAAGGCCTGTGCTCCTGGCCCGGGTAGTTTGGTAATTGCCAAACTCATCATGAGCTTTTGTGCCTGCACTGAATGGATTTCAAAGCTCCTCTAGGTGCACGGGAAGGAAACCACAGAATCACAGTATGATGAGGGTGGGGTGGACCTTAAAGATCATCTAGTGCCAAGGCCCCTGCCATGGGCAGGGACACCTCCCCCTAGACCAGGTAGCTCCAAGCATGAGTACATCCAGCTCAGAGTCAGGGACTAGCACTGAGGCAGCCTGGAAAATCCAGTGTGACAGAGGGAATGATTGTACTGCAATGGACATCTCTCCCCAGGCCGTGAGATCAGGCTGCCCCTGTGCCTCAGAGGGGAAGGCCAAGGACCCCTGGTTGAACTCAGCTCTCCTACGCTGAACCTTGGGAATGTTTTTGTCTACACCCCCTATGTCTATGAGGTGAGCAGCAGGGCTTGGGATGGATCCTGATGGCTCCTGAGGCAGCAGCAAGCCTGGTGGAGCTGTGGAATTGCTGCCAACCTGGGCAGCTGTGAGCAGGGAATATTTGATGTACTGCTCCAACCTGGGGGGTCAGAAACGTGTGTCTGTTGTTCCTGAAGCCCCAGTCCCTGCTTTTGGGCAGCCTTCCTTAGGGATCAGCTGGGAGGCTTCCTGCAAAACAACCCCTTGCCACATGAAACCAACACTGGGTCAAAAAGCTGCATGTTCAGAGGCTTTTGTGGCAGTGCCAGACACAAGGCACCTTTGGACTGGGCTCTGCAGAAGCAGCTGCAACAAACTGGCTGCCTTTGAGCTTCAGCCCACTGCAAACAGCTTCCAGTCAAGTGTCCCTGCTTATTGCTGAAGTCACAGGAAATCCATCCAGCCTCCTGGCTCAGTGCTGGCCATTGCAAAGGGCTTGGGAGTTCTCTCCCTTGCTGACCAGTCCCTCACCACACTTCAGCCTTGGTGCATCTCTGGCTCTGGAAGGAGAAAAGTGTTTCTGGGAATAAAGCAAAGGATTTTTCTACCTATTTGCCTCCCCCCCAACAGTGTCAAGTTTGCAAAAAATTCATGAGGGAGCAACTCAAAGAGGTAGAAAATGAGGCACTACAGCATGCCAGACACTTTCAAAAGCGCAGCTGGGGAAGGGAAAGACACGCTGAGTTTTCTTACCAAAGGATGGTGCTGTCTGTACATTTTGATGCTGATGCCTCATTCTCAATGAATTGTTTCCATGGTATGGGAAAGGTGAATGAGTAGATGGTGCTGTTGGAGCTGTGCTCACTGGGGCAGCAGCAGCTCTGGGGTGATTCACTCCGCAGCTGCAATCACCCCACTCAGGGCTCTCAGGGCCAGCTCCCCATGAGCTTGGTGATGCTGAGCAGAGGTGCACTGCTCTGTGTCCATGGGATAAGCCCAGGGTGACTGCAGGTCTGTGGAGTTGCCACTGCTCTGCATGAAAACCCAAAGGCGGAACTTGTCCTGTTGTATCTTTTGACTTCTGCCATTCAGCAGCACAAAGCATCTTCTGCCTTTGCTGGGTGTTCATTGCATCATTAGACAATAACTCACAAGAAGGGAAGGTTCCACCTGTATTTCCATTTTGCTTTCTTGCTTCTGCAGGTGGAACTGATTAACAAAGGAGCTCTTGATGCTCCCTTCACCTATATCCCTTCAACCACAAATGTGGACTTCTGCTTCACGGTTGAGCCTGAGCGGGGCATGATTGCACCAGGTGGGACCCAGACTGTTCAGATCTCCTTCCATACCACCGTGCTGGGGAGCTTTGAGGAAAAATTCCAGTTCAGTGTGGCTGGATCTCCTACACCTGTGATCCTGACCATCAGGTAAGGACTCTGGGAGCTTGGTGGGCACATCTGTAGCTGTCTCTGGGACATCTCCCACCTACCTCATTTTGGGGTTGAGCAGAGAAAAAAGGTGATGCCTGAGGTCTTAATCTCTGCTGTGATCCTGGCATTGCCTTAGTGTCAGGATGCCTCCTGCCCTGTGTGGTACCCAGGAGCTGCAATGACTCCTCCCTGCAGGGATCTCCCTCTGCCTTGGGCCATGGCAGGCAGTGGGATGGAGCAGCTCTGGGCAGCAGCTGCTCTGGGATGTCCCACCTGAACACCCAGCAAGGCCCCCAGGGCTTTGCAGATGGGCCAGCCTGGGGGATTCTGCCCCAGCAGCAGTGTTTTTAAAAACTTCCATTAATAATCCATCCCAAATGGGCAGCAGCAGCCTCAGCTCCCCTCTCATGGCCATGCTGTGGGGGACAAGCTGTGCTCCCAGCTCCTGTGCACAGAGTGCTCTGGTGCCTCCTTTGCACAGCCAGCAAAGGGCTGATGTGGGAGTCAGGAACTGTGCAGCAGGAACTGTGCCAAGGACAGGGGTACCATCCCATGGGCTGGTGCCATGGCAGGAGACAATCCTGGCCCAGCCAAAGGGAGAAGGGCTGATCATAGGGGAGGCAGAGCTCAGTCCTCAGCACCACAGCAGCGTGAGGCCTTGTCCCTGCCAGCCTGAGCCATGTGCTGCTGGGATAATGGAGTGGAAGCAGGAGAGCTGATGCTGGCTGCTCTGCAGCTTTGGAGCTGGGCTCCTGCTGTTGGGGGGCACTGGCTCAAGGCAGTAAAGAAATGAAAGCAATCTGCACTTGATTGTACCAATAAGATAAGGGAGATGGATAAAAAGGAACAAGGAAGTTATTATTTGGCAAGAGAAAAGTGGTGAGTAGGTCTGCCCATAGTGGAGAAACAATGATGCTGGCTTTGTTTTTGGAGGAAAAGTGCTGCTTTTTTAGTTTGGAAATCAAGAGGGAACATTTCACCAGTCCTTTCCTCTAGGATTCACCTGTCCCCTGGGTAGAACTGTTGCTGCTCTTTTCAGAGGATGTTTGGGGCTCCCCTGGATTCATGTCTCAGAACTGTGTCTGTAATGATTGTGTGGGTCAAACTCTCCTGAGAAAGCTCCTCCATGGGAACAGCAGTTCCAGCTAAGAAGGAGCAAAGCAGGGAACCTGTGGCTGGAAAGGCTGGTTACAGAAGTTTGTGGGGACACCTTGATGTCCATCCCATTGCAGCTGGGGAAACTGAGGCACGGAGCCATGTCTGGGTGTGTGTTCAGGGTCCTTCATGGGACCCCCAGCATCCCAGGGGCTTCTCCTGCCTGCCCATCAGTGGCTGTTGGCTGCTGGCCACTTGGCTTGAGCTGCCCCCTGTGCACAGGGCCCTGTGCTGAGCACACGGTGCTGTGTTGGTTGGAAACCCAGGGTGCCCTGAGCCCAGGTTTTGTGCCCCGAGCCACGACAGCCGGACCTTTGCAATGCCTTTAACCGAGCCCTTTCCTGCTCTGTCCTCGGCCTCCAGGGGCAGCGTCACTGCACCGAGTTTACACTTCGACCTCCCTGAGCTCGACTTCGGGGACATCTCCTTTGGTGAGTGTTGCCTGGGCTGGGACACAGCGTCAGGGATCTGTGCCTTCCAACAGAAAAGCATCCCTCACTCCTGGTCTGCCCCAGCAGCCTCTTCAGGCTGTGAACTGCTGCTGCCTCAGGGGGCATTTTGCCATTGTGAGATCCAATAGAACCAAGGAATAGAAAGGCAGTATTTTCTAGTGTCTCTGTCCTGCTTTAAAAGACAGATCCCCGCCATGTGTGGCGGTATCTCTGGCTTTGCAGGATGGAAAGCAAATCTCAGAGCCAAAGTGGGGATCCCCTTGCAGGCACAATCACAGTGAGCAGCATGGCTGTGATGTCCCTGTTTGTTGGGTGAGGTGGGACATGGTTCCTAATTGCTAATCTCAAACCAAGGCTGGGGTTTGCTCCCAGTTGAGTGGACTCTGAGCTGTCATGTGCTCAGTCTGTTTGGCCCAAACCAAGAGATGCTTTAAGGGTCCTGCAGAGAGAAACTGCATTAAGGTGCATCACATTCTAGTTCCTGATTCCATCCTCATTTCCTTTTGCTGTAGCTTCTTCTCAATGACAACTCACTGTTTATGTATCGTGAAAACAGTGGGAATGTTGGCAGACTTACCAGGGAATTTGACAGCTTGAATTCTCAGAGTAAATGCTGGGTCTGGGTGCACACTCATCACTGAGAGATAACTGGTGCTGGTTTGGGGCAGGGGAGGAAGCTCCTTCCCCTCCCAAAGAGAGAAGCTTGCAGTGTTCAGCAGGGCTAGGAGTGGGCATTTTCAAGGCTGCAGTCTGGAATCAGTGTCAAAGGGAACTCAGTGATGATTAATTCCTCATGCAGCTTCTCGGTGAGCTGTAGTTCAGAAAATAAAGAGCTCAACTCCAATCTCACTTTTATCCTGGCAGGATATTCCCACCAGGATCATGCCATAATGGGTGCCTGAATGGATATTTGTGTCCTTTCCTAGGCTTTCCCTATACCCAGAGATGTCGCCTCACCAACTGCTCCATGGTGCCCGTGACATTCAAGCTCCGCATGTCGGACGATGGCACGCAGCCGGCTGTTGACAGCCTTGATCAAATCCGCAAAGAAGGCGACCCATCCTGGAGGAAGGGAATTCATTTCTATGTGGAGCCAAGGGAGTTCACAATGAATCCCAGCCAAGGAACCATCCTCCCCCAGGGACACCAGGACATTGAGGTATGGGAAGAATCCAGCCGTAGATGCTTCAGCACCAGGGCTGAAGCTTCACTGGAGTGTGGGAGGGCTTTAGCTCTGGTGCCAGCTTTGAGCATCATGGCAGTGAGAGATCTGCACTGCTGGGAGGCCTCTGCTAGCTGGCTTACCCGGGATGTTCCTCAAGGAGCACTGGTTTGTTTCCAAAATCCTACACTGAGATCAATACCATATGGTCAAGTCCTGAAGCCATTCTTTTGCTTTTGAGAGCGATTTCTTTGATTGCAAGTGGGCAGAGCAAGGATGAAGGCAGAAGGTGGTTGTTAGAGAGATGTCATTGTATAAAGCAGTTAGCTTTTCTTCTTGGTCTCATTTTCCCTCTCCTGAGGAGCAGAAAAATTTGTGTTCACTGCAGGGATCTCCAGTGGAGACAAAAACCTCTGCAGCCATGTGTTGCGGTTCAAATTGATTTTATCGATTCCTTGTTCTGTTGTACACCCATGTTCTCCCTGAGTTGGCTCACGCCTGTGTTTTACCCTCCCTCAATGCTGTCCCTCATGCCGTTCCCTGCCCCTTGTTCCAGCTCTTTTCCCTGCCTGTCTAGGCAACCCAGCCCCTTTTGTTCCCAAACCTTCTTTGCCACTTGAACCTCGGGCCAATCCCTGATTGCAATACCCCTTTGGAATTCCCCTATTCTTGGAGACCCCATTGGCCATGTGACCCATCCTCTTTACCCTCCTACCCCCAGTGGTCCCAGACACTTGATGTAATCCCCTCACTCCTCCCCTGAGGATTCCCTATTGATTTGCTGTTTGTATCCACCCTCTGATTTGTATTTTTACAAAAGCCCTTGCACAGGAGTGTCCAGGGCTCTTGTGCCTCTGATTCCTTTATTTGGAATAAACCCTTCCTTGTGGAACTTCAAGACAGAGAGCCTCCTCCTTTCTCCTCTGCCTGGTCCCTGTGGTGGCTTGTCTCTTGCGCTGTACAGCAAGTGGCTCTGAGGGCTCTGCCTCTGGTAAATGCCCACCCTGGGGCAGTTCCCCACTCCTGGCGTGGTGCCGGAGTTCTAAGAGCCAGCCCGGGCTCTGGGTACCATGGCAGCCATGAACTGCCCAGCACCTGCTGGGCCACACTTTGCCCTCAGCCTTCTGCTGTAAAGCTGAACTCATTGTGTTCAAGTCAGATTTCCTCTGCATTTATGTCATTGTAGTCAGATGAGAAATTGACCCCTTAATTTGAATACAGTGGTGTGTAGAGCTTTAGTCTAATGTTTTAATGAAGCTGACCGATGCTGTGATAGCAAGGTGTGTTTAACAAATCTGCTATTGCCAGAAGGCTTTTGTTACTCTGAGACTGTGCTCTACACATGGACCAGCAGAAGAATTAAAGCCAAATCCTTCCTCAAGAACTGGAGGATGTCGCATGTGGGTAATGAGCTTTTGTAAGGAAGAATTTACTGTTCTTTTTTCTACCAGGTGACCCTGTGTTCCAACACCGTGATGGAATTCTACAGGAGATTGCTGGTGGACCTGGAGGGTTTTGGCGAGGGAGTGGCATCAGTGGTCATCACAGCCAGGTACCAGCCCTTCCTGGCCTCCCCCAGGCACTGCCTTGCACAGGCTTTGCTGGCTGCAGCTGCCAAGGAGAAGAGCTGCTTAATGGCCTCATGTTGTGCCAGCTGGACATGAGAACAGCAGTGCTTGGACAGCAGCCTGTGGTGAAAAGCCCCTGCTCACAGCCCAGCACAGTCCTGGCCCTTTTCTAAAGGGACCAGGAATGGTATCATTGATTGGCCTGGGTTTTGGTGCTTGAGGTGGAACAAATTTCCCGAGGGCCTCCTCTCCTTCTTCCTGCAAGAGGTGGAGTTGTGCTGGTTGTGACCACCCTGCATTGGTTTGGGACACACCAGGCAGCCTGCTGAGAGTCAGGGTCTGGTTCTGTTCATGAGGGCACATGACAGGGGAAAGTGGCTCCCAGCAAGAGTGGTGAGGGCAAGGTCTTATGAGGGGAAAGCAGCCTTGATGTGGCAGGTCAGCTCCAGTTATTCTCCTTCCCTCTGCTTCCCATTTTGAGCTTTAATGTTGTCAGAGTTGAGCCCAAAAGTCGTTGTTGCTGCAGCAGAATTCCACCCTGCTGTGCTGCTGTGGGTGTCAGTGTGATGCCCAGAGGGATGCAGCTCCCTGGTGCTGTTCCCTGTCCCAGGCAGAGCCATGCAGGCAGTGCCTGGGCTGCCATTCTGTAAAGCAGGTGGAGCTGGGGCCAGGCAGGGCCTGGAGCTGTGCAGTGAAGGAGCCAGGGAGCTGCAGGGCCTGGGAGGGGGTGGCTGATCAGCCCTTCTGTGGGGCAGCTGCTGTCTCGTGCCCTCCAAGGCTGGGGCAAAGAGCTGAGTTCTCAGGCAGGGCAACAGCACCATGGGAGAGAAGGGAGTCATTTGTACTGAGACACTGGGGTTGTGTGTTCCTTGAGCCTTAGGGAGCACTGATCCTTGTTGGGAAGGCTCCCCCAGAGCTCGTGGGTCACTGGGACTGTTCCAGGAGTCCTGTCAAGCCTTCTTGGGTAAAGGAGGGGCTGAGGCAGTTGTGGCACAAAGTGCTCTGCCTGGGGCACTGGGCAGCCTCTGGGTGCTGCCTCTCAGGGTTTGCCCCTCCTTGACAAGACATGTTGGAGTGGGAAGAGGTAGAAGGCAATTTATCCCTGTAGGGCTGTTCAATGTGCATTTGACAGTGACCAATGTGTTCTGCTCCATTGCACAATCTTTGGGGGGAAATGTTCTCCATTCTCTCAGTATCTCTGATTGCCCTGGGGTCATCTCTGTGCCCAGATGTCTCGTTCCTGAGCTCCAAGTGTCCTCCCCAGTCCTGATGTACGATGAGTGCCACCTGAAGGTGCCGTATGAGAGGAAGATCCTCATTAGGAATCCCAGCCACCTTCCTGGCTGCTACGGGCTCATTCCCCAGGTTTGGCATCACATCCACCTCCTTCTGTCAAATATTACTGAAGAGATTATTAGGGGAAAAAAGGGTTTGGATAAGAACTTGCTGGTTTCTCTTCAGCCTTAAAGATCTGCTGAGAGCAGGATCCTACCCAACTGTAAACTTTAGGAGGCAGTTGAAGCTCCTGAGGAAACAGTTGATGTTCTGGTCTTCAGGGTGTTTTCATGTGGGAGATCTTAGAGGGTTGTGAAAAGCTGCTGCATCCACAGACACCAATGCCTGTGCTGGCAGCCTCCTTGCAGGTTCCCCTGGGAGTGCTAAGCCTACAATTCTTGCATCTTGTGTGTGCCTTTTACCTTTGTGCTGGGGAGTTTGAAACGTGTGTGTAAGTTGCTGTTGCGGTGGATGTTAAGGAGTCTAAAGTTTCTCCAGAGGTGGCTCTGAAGTTGCATTTCATTCTGTCCCTTCCAGAAACGCAAGGAGGACTCTGCTGTGCTCTACTCCAGCCCCAAGCCCTGTGGGATTGTGCAGCCCCAGAGCACAGCAGAGATCCCAGTTGTGGTGGAAGTGCAGGCCCTGGGCACTCATCGCACCAACGTTGTCATCGGCGTGTTCGGGGATGAGAGAAACCCACTGGTGAGGGCAAGGGGAGATGTGAGCCTGTGTGCAGCTGCTCGTGGCAGGGTGCACAGGGACAGGGATTCTGCCGGGGAAAACAGGCCCAGGCTGCTGGGGAGAAGGACAGCAGGGATGGGGGACACAAACAGCTCCTGCCTTAGAGGTGGCAATCTCAGGGTCTGACACAGAATGGAGCTCGGCTGAGCTGGAATCCAGGGGCATTTGAGTTCATTCTTCTTTCAAATGCTGTTCACTTTGGAAACATCTGTTTGAAAATGTCATCCCTCTGAGCACAAAAGAGGACGTCAGAAGACTTCTGGGAACCTTGAGCTTTCTGTAAAAGAAAGGAAAGCTGGCATTTGAAGGGTGATTGCAAGGATTGAAACGTATATTAAAACATATGGAAATGGCAATGCCAAATTCCCTGGATGGCACCAGACATTGGAACCTGGGCCATTGTGGCACTGCCTGTAAATCAGTGAACAGGAAGGACAGGCAATGCAGGCTGCGCCAGGGAGCCTGAAGTTTGACCAAACAGTTGCTTTCAACTATCAGGCTGCTTCCCTTAGAGAGGAGGGTTTCTCCCCACCAGAAGGACCAGTTGTTTAACTGTCAGCCTGGTCTTAACTAGAGATTTCTTGCAAAGGTAAAAGCTTTGGGCCAATAATTTTTAGTTGGAAAGGTTCTCTTACCTTAATCCTTTTTGATTTGGAGGTGAACATGTAATTTTCTTTTTCCCCAAAAGCCCAGCATTTCAGCTGGAGAGCGGTAGCTGTCCCTAAAGAAATAACTTGAGCAAGGTTGAGCTGTTGAAGGTTTTTTAGGTTTCCCTGTTATGGTTTGTTTTGTGTTTTTTTTCTTTAAATCTTTCTTGCTTGCTTCCTGGAACAGAGAGCACAACTACGGAGCTCAGGACAGCTGGCAGAAATCTCCCCAAGCCCAAGGCTGGCAGAGCTTGGCAGGATCCCAGCACCACAGCCTGTGTATGTATGGATGGATGGATGGATGGGGAATGCGACCTGAGTCGCCTGGGAGTGTTGGGAAATGTCAACCAACCCCCCAGCAGTGTCAGGGGAACATTCCTGATAAATCCCTGGTGGAGCTGCAGAGTTTCTGGCCTTGGGCACTGGGGGGGCTCTGCTGGCTGGGCACTGGCTGGGTCTGCCCCTCGGTGCCTCAGATCTCACCTTTTTGCTGCCTTCTCTGTCTTTCCCTCTCCCACTGTGCTTTCTGCATCCCCACCAGGTGTTCATGCCTGTCCTCTGTAGTTGCTCAATGCAAGCAGTTGCAGCTGCTGCAGCAGCTCAGGGTCATCCCTGGGCTGCCTTTAGAACAGACCTGCTCCAGCCTGGATTGGGAAGGGCTGGATCCAACCATTTCTCAGGTCAACGTGCCAGCACCCACCCAGGGGCTGCATCCTGGCCAGGAGCTGCTCGTGCAGGTGTCCCTCCCTCCCACTGCAGGTCCCTGTTCATAGTTGTGTTCTTTTCCAGATGTGAGCCTTACCCATCTAAATTCCAACCCCAACCACCAAAGGGGAAGAGACCCAGTTTGGATTCCTCGGCATCTCTAAGGAGACGCTTGAGGATTAGAAATGTGGAGGAGGCAGCCACAGCCCTGAAAGAATTGTGGGGTTTTGCCCAATCTCCAGGAGCAGAGGTAGATTTTCTTGTACCCCTACTGCTTGTGCTGCCCCCCCAGCCTGCCAGCACCAAGTCCTGCTCGTGCTGACCTCCCTTTTTGCTGCCCTGCTGTGCTGTGCTGACAGTGGGCTGGGCAGCAGGGCCAGTGGCTGGACATGGGCTGTGTGGGAGGGAGAAATAGGAGAGTTTTCCTTGGAGAAGCTCACTCAGAACCTACAGACCTGTGCTGAGTGTGGGATTTTTTTTTTGCCTGGTTTTCTTCGCAAAGTAAAATGAGGCTTTTCTCTGCATCATCATGCTAAGACCTCCAGCTTCCTTCCCAGAGCCAGCTGGGATGATCCTGATCTCCATGGAGCCTCTTCCCAAGGCAGCCAGACTCCCTGTTTGCAGGGCTCTGCTTTCACCCAGAGCTGCTGCTGCACTGCTGGCCCTGAAGCTGTCTCACAAAGGGAGACTTTGCAAAGTGGCTGTCTCTTCCTCCCAGCACAGAAAATGGCATGTTTTCCAGGTGCCAGCACCAACTCCTGCAAACCCTCACCTGCCACGAGGCTTGGAGGGATTCAGGTGCTCCCTGGACGTGGCGCACGCTCCCCTGGGAGCGGAGAAGGCAGGAGGGAATCTGTCTCACTGCCCATTGTCAGTGTGGCCAGCAGGGCTGGAGCTGCCAGTGCCGCTGGGGGCCCTCAGCATTGGCCACAGAGGGGCCTCCCATCCCTGCAGGCCCATCACAAAGGGCTGCTGGAGCAGCTGCTTGTTGGAGAGGCCGTGCAGGACACGTTGTAGGGCTGCCCAAGGACGCTGTGCAGCACCTGTGGAGGGCACTGCTCCCCCTGGAACTCCTCAGGTGCTCCACAGGAAGTTTTTGCAGGCGCTTTTGCTGTAGCACCTTGAGAAAGCAGCATTTAAATCAGAGAGAGAGGGGAAAAGCCTCAGGAGTCAGATGAGCTGGGCTGGGCTCCTTCCCTCAGCTCCAAGAGCTCTCACTCTGAGTCTCCTCCTTTTCTAAAAGCAGGAAGTTTTGAAACTTTTTAAAGGCAAGTTGTGCATCAGAGAGAATTTCTACTGCCAGGAGACATCCCAGGTCACTTTCACGTAATGTACTAATTAATGCATTGATCTGTGAGTGTGGGAGAAGATTTTCCCCCTGGTCCCTGCACTGGCCAGTGGCATGGATGCAGGATGAGGTGAGGGTGATTCTGGCAGTGTTTGGGGAATAGGCCCCTCTGGCTACAGCTGCACTTTGCTCCAAGATGCTCTTCTGCATCCATTTCCATGCTCAGCACCTCAATCTCTCCTGTCTTCCACCCAGGCTTTCAGTATCCTGCCCCTGCCAGGTGTGCTGCAGCCAGGAGAGAGCCAGCAGGTCTCCTCCACCTTCTCTGGCCACCTCAGCAGCACCTGCAGTGTCCCGGAGCTGTGCCACGTGGAGGGAGGCCCCAGCTACGAGGGGCTGGTGCCCGGGGAGGCCTCACGTGTCAGCTCCTCCCTGAGCCCCCGGGAGATCAACTGTGGCTCTCAGGCCCCTCTGAGGGAGAGGTGAGTCAGCCTTCCATGGGCTCCTGCTCTGCCATGGGTTATTGTCCCTGCAGGGCTTCCCTGCTCCAAGGACTCTGAGCTCAGAGGTGCTGCATAGCAAGGGCCAGCAGCAACACAGGGAGGGCCACTCTGAGCTCCCTGGCTCCCAAGAGAGGAAGGACCTTCTCCTGTTAAGACACAACATCTTCTTCTCTATTTGAGTGCTGAGCCCTCCTGGCTTAGCTGCTGCCTGCAGGGAGCTGGGCTCTGGGCTTGCCTTGGCACTGCCTCTAGAGGTGGCTTGAAGTGCATGGTGTTGAGTGGCATCTTCTTCATCATCTCCCTTCTTCACCAAAACAGTGGCACTGTGGTATGGGCAGGCGTGGGGCACAGAGCAAACCTTGCTTTGGGTCCTGCTCCTGCCCCAGATGAAGCCCTTGCAATGCTGATCTGCCAGGGTTCTCCTTATGGTGGGACAGCAGCCAGAAAAGCTCATGTCCTTTAGGCTCCCCTGCATCTGCAGCCGTGGGCAAGCACAGGAGAAGCTCAGCTCCAGCAAGGCAGCCCAGCTCAGGACACACAGGCCAAGGGTGGAGCTGGGAGTGGAGGCTGCTTCAAGCCAGCCTGTGCATCAGGACTTCTTCAGGCCAGGCTGAAGTTGGTTTCATGGGGAGGAGAGGGATGAGGCTGCTTCCAATGGTTTCCATGGCAGCCAGCACTGGTTTGCTTGGTCACAGCTGGGTTCCAGCAGGAAATCTGGCTGACAAGAGCCTGCCTTGCAGGAGAGGAGTTCCTGCAGCCTTTGCTTTCTGACTGATAGCATTGTTCTCATGAAGGAGCAGGCTGGGAGTCATTAAAACCGAAGGTCACGGACACAGACTCTCTAACTAATTAAAGTTAGACAGTGGTGTGTTTATTAACACCGGCGGGCGGCACCAGAGCCGTCCCTAAAAGGCGCGACCGCGCTGCCCAAGGTTCTTTGCCCTCTCTTTATTGCCCAAGATCTTACATAGAATACATCTGCACAAGCCCAGCACCTCCCATCCCCGCTCTGTATTCAAATGAGCTCATTGGTCCTTCACACCTGTGCAATTCCTCCCTTGAATTTGGTCTCGAATTGGGTCTGTGGTCTTAAGGGATGAAGTCAGGAATGTCTTCATCAGGTCTCTGTGACCCTCTGCACGATCCAAGGTCCCCTGCTTAGTGACTGATTGACATCAAGCCCAGGTCCTAAGCATTGTTCTCCTGGTTTCAAGATGTTCTTATAACAGTTCACTTCCTCCACTTCCTTCTAGAAAGAAGCTCCTCATGGTAAACAATAGAACATTCAGCTCTGGCTTAAGCATCTCATAATCATTAACCTATGGTCTGCCTGTCTAACTTACATCCTGATCAATGGGAATTGCTTCTAAGCCTCAGTTGAAATCTGAACTCTTTAAAATCATGCTTCAGCTATGCCCAGGGGGAAGGGGGCTGAATGAGCTGAGTAAGAATTGTAGGAGAGATGAGCAGACGTCAGCAATCTGTGCTCTGCTCTAAACTGGGAAGCCAAGAGACAAAGGGCGTTTTCAGGCAGCAGCACAGAGAGCTGCTGGATCAGCCTTGGGCAGGGCCTGGAGGGGTCTGGCTGTGCCTTCAGAGGGAGCTTGCACAGTCAAGAGCTTATGATGGCAAAGCTGAGGTTTGGCTGGGCCTGGAGGTCCCCTTCCACCAATGGCCTCACTTGGGATGTTCCCAGCCTCTGTGGGTTGAGGAGAATTCACGGAAATGGCCTCAGGGCCAAGGAGTGAAGTGCAGAGCCAGCCAGGACTAGGGAGCCCAAGTTTCTGGTAGGGACTCTTAGCCATGTTTTCTATTTTGTCTGCAGAAGGGAGCTGAAGCAGTCAGCTAAAAAGCTTGAGGAGGAGGCAAAAGCCTTAGAGAAGGAAGAGAGGCGGAAGGATGAAGAGAGGCAGAAGAAGGAAAAGAAGGGTGTCTCTGTGGGAAAGCAACCTCCAAAACCAGAGAAGGGGAAAGCCAAGACCCCAGAGAAGAAGGAAACCAAAATCCCAAAAAAGGAAACCAAATCCCCAGAGAGGAAGAAAACCAAAATCCCAGAGAAGAAGGAAACCAAAATCCCAAAGAAGGAAACCAAAATCCCAGAGAAGAAGGAAACCAAAATCCCAGAGAAGAAGGAAACCAAAGCATCAGAGAGGAAGGAAACCAAAATCCCAGAGAAGAAAGAAACCAAGGCCCCAGAGAAGAAGGAAACCAAAGCATCAGAGAGGAAGGTAACGAAAATCTCAGAGAAGGAAACCAAAATCTCAGAGAAGAAGGAAAGCAAAGCATCAGAAAGGAAGAAAGGCAAAGCATCAGAAAGGAAGGAAACCAATGCATCAGAGAGGAAGGAAAGCAAAATCCCACAGAAGAAGGCAGCCAAAACCTCAGAGAAGAAGGAACCCAAAGCCCCAAAGAAGAGGGAACCCAAAGCCCCAAAGAAGGAGGAACCCAAAGCCTCAAAGAAGGGGGGAACTGAAATCCCAGAGGACCCAGCTGAGCTGGAGAACTCTTTATTCTCTATTCATGCAACTCATTTTACACAGTTTGAAAAGCCTTGTGTGCAACTTTAGTTAGTTCAGAGATTTCTTATCAGTTATTCTATTATTGGTTAATAAAATAGATTTTACTTGTGCATCAGATCTCTCTATTGTATTGTTTACCTGTTCTCTTCACTGATTCTCATGGGACAAATCCCTTGTTGTTGCAGGTGCATTTGTTTTTCACCCTCAGAACAGATTGCTCACAAAGTCTCATTCTCACAATGGCTTCACATGGGAACTTGTAACTGCTTAGCTGCACTCAGAAGTGATGACAGGCCAGCTATTAACATGGCAGAACAAGGCCTGATTTCATAGGGCCTTTCTTTTATCATTATTCTACCTGTCTATGACATCTCCCCCTTTTCGTTCATTTAAAAAAGGCTCCTATGTTCTGATGTTGAAACAGCTCACTCTTGTGAGGGCATTATCTCATCAAGGTTATCACTGGTTATCTGTTAGATATGGGATAAGATAGATAAAAGACCAATTACAATCAACAAAACTTACCAAATTCTATCAAGTCATTGACACAGGGTTTTGCAGCATGAGAAAACAAAAGAATAATGTCCAATGTCTCTCAGGGAAATGGAAAGAAATGACCATTGTTTCCAATGAGTTGAGAAGTATGAGAAAGTTCTGAGCTGGAAATGCTGATCTTTGACATCACTGAATGTCCTCCTGGGTGCTGGAACAGGGAATAACTGGAGAAGGTTCGTAGGAGCTCTGTACCGTGAGGATGCCAGGAGGCTTTTGTTGGCAAATTGCCTCTGTCAGTGTCCAGACACAGCCATGTCTGGGCAGTCCTCCTCCTGTTCCTGCCCTGGCCACAAGGGCTGCAAGGAAACCTTTTAAGCAAAGGCTGCAAGGTGATGAGGTTATTTCTCTTTGCACTGGGCCTCATTTTTTCAGAGCTGATCAGTATCTGATGGAATGAACAGGTGACTGCTTTGAGCTGCTGCTGGTGAAACACAGGCACATCTTCTCCTGAAGTTATGAATCAATCAGGCTTCACTGTGGTGAAACACTCAATTGGGATTTAGATGTGATGATCTTTTTTCCAAATTTCTCATGTAAATATTGCATTATTCAAAATGATTAGTCGTCCAAATTTCTCATGTACATATTGCATTATTTGAATGTTCTTATGGCATTCATTCCTTTTCTTTATTGTTTTTTAAGAATGAGATGCATGTCTTTTGTTATGAGTATGAAGAAACATCATAGCAAAATAATACATGCAGTGGACAAGAAACTTAGAGCAATTAGGAATAATATGGATCCAAGAATCAGGAATATTTCAAATAGCAGACAAAGCTAACAACATAGGTGGAATTAGGTAAATAGCAATCTCTGCAATAATGTACCATCATCCCAGAGTCTGCAAACAGCTGACAAACCTCGATTCAGGGGGGACTTGGAGAATTATTTCCAGATAATAATTCCCAAGCTGCCTTTAAAAAGAGTTCAACTGTGATATCTAGAGAGTCAAATTGTCAAGTCAAAACAACTCAAATCTAGTTTTGATGCAGAAAACATCTGGGTCTGTTGGCAATTCCCATCCAGGAAGAGCAAAGGCCTGGCCACCACCCAAGCTCTAAGTGGGAGAGAATTCCCTAAATGTCATTTAAAACAAGGCTCTTGAGAATAGCACTTAGGAGTAAAGGTCTGGGGGTGACAGACTAATGAACCATGCAAGAGCTGTCTCCTCCAAAATTCCCTCAGCACAGAGATGCTTTAAACCCAGCAGAATGTTGGAGTGGTTCTGTAATAATAATTGGGGCTGCATCTGATTAGAGTAGATGTCACAATACCATCAGTTTAGAGGAGGCTTCCCACAAAGCTGAGATATCATTTCTTGGACCTCTGAAAAATACTTAAAAATGATGAGGCAGCACTGGGTCAAACCATAGAGCCAGAGTGCGGAGCCCAGCCAGAGGGGTAGTCTGGTCTGAGAGATACATAAGCAGCTAGAGAACAAAAGGAGGATCCTGAAATGACACGTGTCTTGTAGATAATTACACCAAAAGATGGTAAAGCATATGAAAATCTGGCTATAAAAACAGTAATACAAAGATTGATGTATTTATGACAGAATAAATGCATCAAAGGAAAACACTGAACAGCTCACTAGTGACATTTATGATACATCAGATTAAATAACACTCAAACCTGACAGAAATTTATTTGGACAGTGCTAGAGCTTAGCAAGAGGAACTTAAACTCAGCCCTAAAAGGATTTCAAATTAAATTCATTATCACCTTAGTAGAACAAAAAGCGCACTCAAGAGAACTCAAAGTTAATTACTATTAATACCAAACATAACTGGACCCATAAAAACTGGAATAGAACATTGTTCAAATTCAGTAATACTGAAACTTAACAGAAATTAAATCTACAAAATTTAACAAAAAAACCTTTGCCTTATTTAATTTAACAGAATGTAACTGAGCATTACAATATTGGGCTTTAATTTAACAGAATTAAAATGAACATCCTTAAAAGTTACAGATAATGGCATGATGTAATTTTGTCCAAGGTTATTAACACAAAAAAACTACTTAAAGGTGAATAAGCCATAAGTGAAATAACAGCATGATGGTGCACTGGAGGGATTCAAGTTGTAACAAGCATGTTAAAATTATAAGTAAATCAGTTATGAGAAAAACCCACGGTAACTGCAAATTCCATGGAAACAGAAATTCAGTAAGACTTTTTGAAGCACCGGGTTACTAGAAAATAAATATAATAACGTGCAATTTAGCATATTGCTGAACAACCCAACAGCTTTTTGTGACTGTATCTGGCATCATTTTATATGGCACATTTGTTAGCATTCTTGTTAAAGAAATCAGACCATGTTAAAATTTGATAGGCAATAAGGCGTTGCATTTACCGCTTTTCAATACAGTTGATAGTTATCCCTAGGGATAGTTACAGGCTTTGTTAATTGCTGATTTGTCTTTTTGGTATGTGTTTGTGGTCCGGTCAATTTCTGGCCAATTGTTTTTCAGTCACCTAAAGTAAAATTTGACACAGTATGTGGCCTTGGAGGACCCCAACAGGTCCAATTCTTGGGGTCCCTCTAGAGTATTGGGCAGCATTTTTGTCCACCTGTCCCAAGTATCTGCCAGGTTGGGTCTCTTACCTGTGGTGCGGAGGAGCTCTGAGTTATAGACGGGCCAATCATCTGCTACAAAGGTGTCACGGTTTGACGCTGGCACAATGCCAGTGCCCCCATGAAAATACATTCTCCCTGGTGTCTGCTGTGAGATGTGACCAGGAATAGGGCAAAGCAGGCTCCAGTTGAGGAATAAAAGGGGAAAAAAACCCCAACTTTATTAACTTACAATATATAAAAGAAACACACACAGAACTCAGGATGAAAACCTTCCAAACATTCCTCCTCCCCCCACCAAATTCCCAATACATCACAGTAAGACAAAACCTTGGACTCTCAATTCAGTTACCACCCCTCAGATCACCAACTCTCAGTCCATCACCACCCTTTAGATAATCAGTTCTCAGTTCATCAAGAAGAGAGGAGTCCCTCTTGTGCCATAGGCTTCCCCTGGAAACACAGTTGAGACCTTTTGTGTTTCCATGTCACACGTGGCACTGCCTGGAGATCATTTGCCATCGTGACATCTTCCTTTCATGCCCAGTGCTCTCACCACTGCACATGGACCAGAGCTGCTTCTAGGGTTCCCCTTTTAAGGATGCTTTGCCCAGTTCCAAAAAAAGCACAGTCTCTCACTTTCGGGACACCTGTCCCTCCCAAATTCAGCCCCTGGGGCCGAGGGGTCTCAAGAACAAAGATCTTCTTCTTCCCTGAAGATGGAGAGCACCACCACCCTCCTCACCCATTGTCTCTGTTCACGCACTCCTTCACATAACATCACTGCACTCTCTTGGCTCCAAGCCATTGCCTCCCCCTAGATGCAGTCTCTGCGTCACAGGAAAAAAATGGTTCTGTCCATGGCTATACAAGAAAAGTCCAGCCAAAGGCCATTCCATCACCTCCTCTCAACGAAGATTCTTCTCAACTTCTCTCGTGGCCCATTTCCTCTTCTCTCATCTCTATCTCTCTTCTCATTCAACTCCAGGAGGATCAGTAAGGTTTCCATCATCCAAGAAAAGGGTTAAAAATCTCAGGCTCTGCCTGTCCAGAACTCCCACGCTGCCATGCCAGGCACCTTCTCGCTGCACCCCCCTTCTCCTTTATGGCCGGCCGTGCTGCCTGCATGTGATACCGAATTTCAAGCTGGCACAAGCACAGGCACAGGCTCACTCTCCTTCTCTCTCTCTTTCTCTCTCTCTCTTTCTCTCTGGGGGGCTGGCTGCCCGATGACTCTCCAGTGTTCCTCCACCCTTCCATCCTGCAGGGGCTTTCACCTCCCCTCTCTGTCCAAGGCCCGGCCTACCTCACGCGGCTGCATGGCTTCCCCTCCCCTGCCAGCCCGCAGCCGGGCAGGGCAGCTCTGACCTCTTTCACAGACAGAACCCAAGAGAGCTCCCCCTGGGAGTTCCCTGCTTTTAACCCCCTGTGTTCTCAGAGGCCTATCCATGTCCTCAGTGGCCACACCAGGTGCCAATATTCAAATCTGAGCACCTATTGGTTTGACAACAGCATCCCAAAAAACTCGCGTCCTTTTCAAACCAGGACACTGGCGGAAAAATATTGCCATTTCTTGAAAGTACTCTAATGACGCAGATAATAAAGATTTGCTTGTGTATTATGAAACCAACAGGTATTAACACCTGTGCCAATTTCGAGGCAGACATCAGCTGTGTGCCCATGAAGAGGCAGTGCCACTTGTGCCCTGAGGTGCCCTGAGCTGGGATTGGATCTCTCTGAGAGCACCTGAGGGAGAGCAGAGCACCTTGCAAGCTGCAGGTCCCTGACAGCCCCACAGGGCTCCTGTCCCATCAACATCTGCTCTGCTCCAGTCTGAAACAGGGCCCAGCATGGTGCTGGGATCATCAGAGAGCTGAGGTGTGTGCTGGAATTCAATGGCCTCCCCATCCCGCAGCAGCCCTGCATTTCCCTGCTGCAGCCTTGGTCTCCAGCACAGCCATGGAGGCTCTTTGGGCTCTGGAGTGTTGCTGCAGCCCCCAAGGGCAGCTGAGCTCTGCCTTTGGCACAGTCAGGCCTGGCCAGCGCAGGCCATGCTCAGCAATTGCTTGTGTGTGCCTGGCCTTGCTGTCAGCCCCGGCAGCGGCTGCGTGGCCCCTTTGTGGCCCTGTGCTGGCCCAGCCATGGTGGCCCAGCCCCTGTGCAGGCCCAGCCCAGGCCAGGAGCATTGCGGCTGGGAACGGCCCCTGTGCCGTGGTGCCCACAGCAGCCTTGGGGCTCTGTGCCCCATGGCCTCCCTGCTGGGCAGCCTCTGCCAGCTCCTGCAGAGCCCCTGGCACCTGTGGGGCTGCACAGACAGCCCTGCCCCGGGCTCTGCCGGCCTCTGGGCCAGCAGAGAGGCAGCCAGGGCTGGCCATGGCCGGGAACAGGCCCTGAGCCCCGCAGGAGGATGGAGCTGGGCCACAGCCAAACTCAGCCCAGGCCAAAGCTGGGCTCAGCAGCCAGGGCTGCCAACACATGGGCACAGAGGCTGGCGCTGACAAATGTCCTGGGCCCCCTCCCTGCTCTGTCCCTGCCACCAAGGGCACAGAGCAGCCTCCTCTCTGGGCCACTTGCCTGTTTGCAGTGCCTTGCACAGGCGCTGGCCCTGCCCCACAAGGCCTGGCCTGAGTCCTGCCCCTGCACGCTCAGCCAGGCTGAGATGGACACTGATGGTTTCTGGGCCAGGCTCTCGGAGCCCAGCCCAGCTCCCTGCAAGCTCTGCCAGCTGCCCTGAGCTCTGGGCAACACCAAGGGCCTCTCTGAGCCCAGCCCAGCCCAGCCGGCTCTGGCCCCACAGCCCTGCTCAGGCCAGGCTGCTCTGGGCCCTGGCCCCACGGCCTCAGCCCCTGCCAAGGGCACAGCAGCAGCTGCAGCTGCCACAGGACTCAGCCCCAGCCATGGGGGAAGGTGCTGGGCCAAGGCCAAAGGAGGCTCCCTGGCTGCCCTGCTCCCCTTGGGCTGAGGTGCTGAGAGCTCTGCAGCCCCTGCTGCCATCCCATCTGCCCAGGGCAGCACCAGAGCCCCGGCCTTGGGGCCCTCAAGAGCTGCTCCTGCTCCAGGCCCAGGGCCCATGCCAAAGCTGGGACAGCAGCCACAAAGCTGTGCCCATTGCTGTTCATTGCTGCTCCCATGGGGATGGATCCTCAACCACTTGGGGGTTGCTGATGAATTTCACTACTCCAGAGGCCTCTTCTTTCTTGAGCTCTTCAGTTCAGGAATTCACTGAAAAAGGCTCATAAACATTTGTTCTAAAGACCCAAACAAGAAAAGCCCCATTGAATAATTTTAGTTTTCAATTCTTCTGTGGTTAATTAGACACATTTCAGAAGTGTATTCAAAGTGAATCTGCTGTATTGAAAAAAAAAAAAGCAGAGATAACTGTTTTGTCCTGGTTTTTTTTCTGTGTTTATAGTTTGGTATCAGCAATTTTCAATTGATACTGACCCCCAGCAACATCTAATGCAGTCTGAATAGATAAGATCAGGACCCTTAACGGCTGACAATCAATCAGACTTTGTCCCCACCCTCTCTCCACCATTTCCCTCATCCAACCCCTGGCACTCCTATGGATCAGGAATGGTGTGGCCAGCAGGACCATCACACTAGGATCTTTTCTCCTGAGAAGCTGGGAAGCTTCAGCTTTTCCATGTTTTGCTACTTTGGAATGCGATTTAGAGAATTGTTTACGCCCCAGGTGAAATTGTTCCTACTTGATGACCAATCACACATCCAGCCCATTTGGGACTCTGGTCAGTCACAAGATTTTATCATCATTCCATTCCTTTACTTCCTAGCCTTTGGATGAAATCCTTTCTTCTATTCTTTTAGTATGGTTTTAATATATAATTTTCTTTTAATAGAATATATATCATAAAATAATAAATCAGCCTTATGAAACATGGAGTCAAGATTCTCATCTCTTGCCTCGTCCTGGGACCCCTGCAAACACCACCACAGAGGACCAGGGCAGTGATTCTTCCCCTGTACTGGGCACTGGTTGGGCAGCACCTCGAGTGCTGTGTCCAGTTCTGGGCCCCCCAATTTAGGAAGGACACGGAGGGGCTGGAGCGTGTCCAGAGAAGGGCAACAAGGCTGGGGAGGGGTCTGGAACACAAGTCCTGTGAGGGAGCTGGGGTTGTTTATCCTGGAGCAGGGGAGGCTCAGGGGAGACCTCATCACACAGAGCCTTCAGCTGTACCAGGGGACATTTAGGCTGGAAATTAGGAAATATTTTTCACACAAAGGGTGATTGGGCATTGGAATGGGCTGCCCAGGGAGGTGGGTGAGTCGCCATCCCTGGAGGTGTTTAAGGAAAGATTGGATGTGGCACTGAGTGCCATGGTCTGGGTGACAAGGTGGTGTTGGGTGCCAGGTTGGACTTGATGCTCTCCAAGGTCTTTTCCAGCCTGGTTGATTCTCTGATGATTGTGACACTGCAGGGCCCTGGGGAAGCAAGGGGCCATTGTGACACTGCGGGGCCTGGTGGCACTAAGAGGACCATGGTGACACTGTGTACGACATGGCAGCACAGAGCCAAGGGGCCACTGTGACACTGTGGGGCTGAATGGAAGCAAGGAGTCCATGGTGACAGTTTGGGTTCTGCTGGAACCAGGATTTCCCTCTGCTCTAGTGCAGTTCACTAGGTAGGTTTCTTGCTACAGCTATGGAGAAATATTTCAACAAGCTTCTAGGAAATACATATTTCTATTTGAAAGGGTGCCTTTTATTGCTGTCCTATTACACAAGAGGTGATTGTAGCATTCTGTGATTGATATTCATCCAGAGACTTTTTAAGGAAGTCTAGCCTGGTCAGAGAAGCTGTGCCTTTAAGTCTGACCCAGTGTGGACAACCTTGCTCCACATTCCCCAACCCCATCCTGTCTCTCCTCACTCACCTGGGACCTGCTTTGCTCAGAGAACTGGCTGCACAAAGCCAAAGAGCGGCTTTTCTTCTTTTATTTTTTCAAGCAATCTAAAACTCTTTGAGTTTCCCCATTGCAAACAGACACCCTCCTCAAGTGTGTGCCAAGCCCAAGGTGCCACCAAGACCACTCCAGACCTGCCCTGGGCCAGCTGTGAGGGTGGATCATCATCCCAGCCTGCACTGGGCCATTGCAAGGGACTGTTGCCATGGACACTGTACTGACCCCACTGCTGGCTTTGGGTGCCATGGCAACCCCCATCAGTTCAGGTTTCCTTGGAAACCAGCCCAAGGAGCCATTTCTGCAGCCAGGTTCCATGGCCCCTTGCCTGCAGAGCTGTTGCTGCCCTGGGCTGCCATGGCAACCCTGAGGACAAAGCGGTGCCGGGGCTGTTCCAGGTACAATTGCAGTGACACTCGTTGGTGCCACCAGGTGCCATGGCAACGGCCACAGGGACCCGTTCCTTAGATTGGTGCCAAGGCAACCAATGCCCGGAGCCAGACCTTGCTCAGGGCTGGTGTCAGTGCCCAGGGCCAGAGGGGATCCCTTGCTGGGGCTGTGCCATGGCCACCTGCCCTGTGCCGCGCTGGCCGCTCGGGCACCAGGAACCGGCAGCCAAGGGCACTGCCAGGGCCAAAGGCCAGGTCAGCCCGACAGAAAGGGGCAGCGCTGGGCACTGTTTCCATGGCAACCGGCACTGGGGGGGACACCTGGGTCACCTGGCCTGGCAGTTGCCATGGAAAGCCCTGGCAGGCACTGAGGGCACAGCCCCTGGCACTGAGACACTGCTGGGCCGGGTGCTGAGCACAGCGCTGAGCACGCAGAGATGGTTTTGTTCTTGCTGAGCTGCAGCACAGCCAAGCCCTGTCCTGCCCCTCGTCCAGCCACGCTGGGGAGGGGCTGGGGCTGCGGGGGAGCTTGGCAGGGGACACAGCCAGGACAGGTGACCCCAACTGACCCCGGGCACAGCCCAGACCAGAGCACATCATGCTCAGGGCATGAAGGGGGGGAACAAGGAGGAAGGGGGAATTTTGGAGGGAGGGTTTCTGCCTTCCCAGGTAACACTTAGGCAAGAGGGGGCCCTGTTTCTCCAGTGGGCAGGGTCACTACCAAAGACACAGACACCAACTTAAGGAATTGTGTTATTTATATCATGCACAGCTGCAAAGAATTACAAAAGGATAATCTCAGCAAAGCACATCATCATTAGCAAAGAATTACAAAAGAAGCTCAGCAATCCATCAGAACTCATCATTACATTTTGATGACTAACCCCTTGGTGAAACACTAGAGGTGTTTGTGGCAGACAAAGATTCTGGCTGACTATCAAGGTACAACTTACAGACACCAGTAGTACTTTAGTGACACCGCTCTTCATCCATTTTTCTCAATCTCATTTGAGTTAGGAACAAGAATTCCGTTGTCCATGGAGCTGGCACCATGGTAATTCCAGAATAATGCCCCCAGGCCCTTTGCTGTTCAGCTTTACCATGCTGTCTGTGGCTAACAAGGCCTGGGGGGGCCCTTTCCCCTCGGGCTGGAAGGGGCCGGGTCCCAGTCCCTGAGGGGCCCCCGGGCTCCTGGATGCAATTCCTGTGCAAGTCCCTCAGTGTCACAGCAGCCTTCCCATGGAGCCCCGTGGATCAGAGCATTTCCCAAAGGGGCCCTTGGGGCAAACAGGGAGATTTGGTCTGGCAGCATGTGGAAAACAATATCCTGTCAGATCTACTTGTTCTCACACAGAACACTTGGCTGCAGGGACACATTCCCATTGTTCCTGCCCAGGTTTCAGGACTCAGAGTTGTCTTTCCCAGGAGCTGCTCCTTCAGCTGCCTCGGGAGGGCCATTTGGCCTCCGGACCCACACTCTGGCTCCATTATTAGGGCTGCTGGATCCAAACCCTTTATCTCCACAAACGGTGGTGATTGCAGGTGGATCTCCTTTTTTCACAATCCTTCTTAAAATTGCAATATTGATAATTGTGCTACCCTGTCATGGGGTTGACTAATCCAATCCTGGTCACTATTGTTTAACAGAATTACTGTAATTTCTCCTGGATATTCTGCATCAATTCCTCCTGCCATGAAAGGAACACTTTGCAAGGCCAAGCTCGAGTGAGCAGTTATCAAACCAAAGTGTCCTGGAGGAATCTGAATTCCTGTTTCAGTATTGATAGATCTCATTTGCTTTGAATTTCTCCTAATTAATTCCAATGCATGAAGGCCCAGCCCTGCAGCCTCTGGGCTGGCCCTGCCAGGGGCCATCACAGCCAGAACAATTTCCCAGGCAGCCCAAGTCTCACTGCCCATGGTTGGATTTGCAAACTGGGGGCAGCCATGCACAGCCAGGGGGTTTCCATTTCCCCAGTGGGCCATTGTTAAGGGCATGGGCATCTCCCACATCTGGGAGATGGGTTCTCCATGGGCAAAGGTTCCCATCTCCTCATTTTGTCAACTGCTTTTTAAACAACCCCTTCACCCGTGCAACCAATCCTGCAGATTGTGCATAGTCTGGTACATGAAAAACCCTGCAGGCTTAATCACTGAATTTTTCACAGGAACAGACAAAGCACTCTGCATCACAGTATCAGCAAACCCTGTAAAAACTGCCAATTTCCTCGTTTCCTCCTTTTTTCATTGTATACCATCTCACAAAGTTGACCACTGAAATCAGGGTCCTGGCCAATCCTGTTCTGCAGGGTATTTAGTGTTACATCCCTGAGCGGCCAAAGCTACCAAATTAGTATTGTCAGCACTACTTCACATTATTATAATTTTATATGTAGATATACATTTGATATAGATAGACAGACCTAGACATACATATAAAAATATATAACAAATATATATGAAGGTCTTATTGTACTATAAATACATATATAGTTATTTATAATACTGATTTTTCCCTTGCACCAATGCATCTGAGCTCAAGATTAAAACCTTCTTCTGTTGCTCCACGTGGGAACATTGCAACAATAATTGTTCCTTCTGAAGGTGCTGTTTCCAATGTACTCTTAACAAATTCATCTTTCTCTGCCCAAACCCACAAGTTCTTTTCCTTTCCATGTGCAGTTTTTGGATGCATTTGAAGCCATCCAGGGGTTCAGCCTCTTTTACCCGACTGCCCCACTGCTCACACGGTTTAACCTTCCAACCAAAGGTTATCTTTGTATCTGCTCCCTAATGAAATATGCATGGTCATTAGCACTGTGATAGATGTAGCCACTCTTTAGTGAAACATGTATTGACCTTTGTGTATTTAGAACCCAGACCAGGCCATGAAATCTGACATCTGGCCTTGTTTGGGGCTGAATGCTCAAAGTCACCTCCGTTGGTTCCTCCTGGGGCCCTGGCTAGGCTTTGGGAGGGACCCAAGAGGAGGATGAAACCAGATGTTGCCACACTAGAAGTGCGGTTCTGACCTCAGCCCACTCCAGAGCCAGGGAACTCCAGGGAAGGGCTTCCCATCTGGGAATCTCTGATGGCACTGATTCCTCACATTTACATTGAATAAGTGACATTTTGTTGGGATCTGGCCAGATTGTGCCAGTTTTTTTTTACCAGTGGGCAGGGTCAGCACCAAAGACACAGACACCAACTGAAGGAATCAGTGTCATTTCCTGCAGCTCAAAGCAGCAAAGAATCACAACAGGAGCAGCTCAGCAATGCACCCAACCATCCCCACCAAAGATTGCCTGCAGTGACTGAGAAAGATCCAGCCCCAGTTACCCTCAGCCTTTACCATCGCCCAGACCCACACAGCAGCTGGGGAAGCTGTCACAGCCAAGGGCTGCAGAGCCACTCCTGGGCACTGGCAATTCCTGCAGGTGCCTCCAGCCACAGGTGAGGCTCCAACCCCGCTGGGAGAGGGCCCAGCTCTGACAGTGCTGAATGGACAAACTGACAGCACTGCTAGTGTGGCAACATCTGGTTTCATCCTCTCTTGGGTCCCTCCCAAAGGCTGGCCAGGGCCCCAGGAGGAACCAAGGGAGGTGACTTTGACCATTCAGCCCCAAACAAGGCCAGATGTCAGATTTCATGGCCTTGTCCGGCTTCTAAATACACAAAGGTCAATACATGTTTCACTAATGAGTGGCTACATCTATCACAGTGCTAATGACCATGCATATTTCATTAGGGGGCAGATACAAAGATAACCTTTGGCTGGAAGGTTCATCCAGAGGCCACCTTGGGCTCAGGGCCTGCTGTTCAGGCCTCACTCAGGGCTGCTGTCCAGGCCTTGGCACTTCAGGGACGTGGTTTAGGGCTGGGCTTGGCACTGCTGGGTGAGCGGCTGCACTGGGTGAGCTCAGAGGGCTTTTCCAACAGAAAGGATTCTGTGATTCCATGATTCTATCCACTGCATTCAGTTGGGCTATTTTAGCAGCATTCATTTGCTCAGAAAGTCTCCTCTTGCCCAGCTCCTGTGGCCTGAGGCTTCAGCTCCTTCAGCTCCTGGTGCTGAGCTGCTCATGCTGAACGAGACGACTCGGAGAGAAGAACACAGTCCATGCAATTCCTTCTGGGACACGGAGAGGGGAGGCTGTGCAAACAGGAGCATTGTTTGCTGTGGCCTCCTCTCTGCCCTTCACGCCTTTCAGCGCTTTGAACCAGCCCAGAGCTTTCTCCAAGAGTGCAATGGAGCAGCTGTTCCTGCTCCTGGCTCTGGCTCTCTCCAGTCTCTGCCCTTGCCTGCTTCTGTCCCTCGTGCTGTGCCCTCTGTTCCCCAGGGCTGGCTGGCTGCTGCCCAGGACTGTGGCACTGGCCCAGATCCAGTGCTCCAGAGCCTCCTTTCTGTGCCCTTGGAGCTGCCTGGGCACAGCAGCCTTTTCCATCTGCAAGCTCCCCATGGACAGGGAGTGCCCAGCTCCATTCCTTACACAGCCTCCAGGAGCCCAGGGCTGCCATCTCAAGTCCCTGCTGGCACTGGGGGCTCCCAGGTGCCTCAGGCTGCTGGGACACCGCTGCACACGGGAGGGAACAGGGGCAGGGGCTGTGCTGAAAGTCAGCTCCATCTGCTGCTGCTGCTGCTGCTGCTGCTGCTGCTGCTGCTGCTGCTGCTGCTGCTGCTGCTGCTGCTGTGGGGTCATTTGTGCAGCCCTAGCCCAGAGTCAGGGATCAGATCCTGCCAGTCTCTTTAAGCCCTGGCTGCTCAGAGTTTGGGCCTTGGAGCCTCAGGTGGGCAAAGGCAGCTGCGCCTGGTCCCTCTGTGTGCCCGTGTTCAGCAGTGCTGCTCCATCAGTCTGTGCCCAGCAACGGGGAAAAGCCTCAGCCCTGCAGGGCCAGGAGCTGCCGGGCTCTGCCTGAGCAGCTCAGCCAGCAGGAAGGGAGCTGCTCCACATGGGAACCAGGAGCAAAGGACATTCCTTTGATAGGACATGTTTTCTATTTAAAGGAAAAAAAAAGGAAAAAGGAAAAAATAGGTAAATTGTAAAAGATAAGAATAAAATCCAAGTGTGAGAGAAAAAATATAACATAATGTTAGTGAAAAAAACAAAACATAAATGCAAAGTTACATTCTTTGCATTAAGAGGTACATGATCTTTTGAAAAAGAGAACTCAGTTATTTACATTGTAAATGTGCTGATGCCATGGATCCATCTTGCTGACTTCAGCACCCTTTTTTAAAAGTTTTTGAGGTTGTTTCCAACATTGTTAAATTCTGGGTGAAGCAATGGGAAATTGCTTTGTCCCCTGCCAGCTCCAAGCAGGACGGGGAATGGAAACTCTGTCAAAGCCCAAATCCTTTAGAAGATGCCCTTCCTTCTCAGCCTGGAAATGAGCTGCACATTCCCGTTGAAACTGTCAGGGGTTTTTTAAAGACACAAAGTCCCACTGACAGCTTTTTGCTCTGGTTTGGCAGTGCAGAAGGGCAATTCTCCATCCACCAGCTCCAGACTGCACTGCCTCAGGAGCACGGCCCACTCGCCAGCTTTGGCCCACTCGTGGCACTTCTAGAGGAGGAAGAAAGTGCAACTGCACAATTCCAGCCAATCAAGAAGGAAGAATGGGACAGACAAAACTTCCTGGGGAGATGCAGGCGTTCAGCTGGGACTGTGGAGAGTTTGGGTCCTTGCCAATTGGATGTGTGTCCCCAGCTGCAATCTCTGGGCCTGCAGCAGAGTCTCACTCAGCTGCCAAAGCAGAAAGCTCAGGCGCTGTGCTCGCAACGGGCTCGTCTGATGCAGAGCTGTCAGAGCAATGTGAGGGCAGAGCCAGCCCAGCTGGGCCCAGGGCTGAGCCCAGCAGAGCCCTGGCAGAGCCCAGAGCAGCCTCAGCAGCCGCAGAGCCCGGCTGCAAGGAGAGAAAGCAGAAACCGCCCGTCAGCTGAGGGCTCCTGTGCCCTTGTGCCAAGGCCTGCGGTGCCCAGGCCGTGCTGGCTGTGCCCAGAGCTGTGCCCAGAGCTGCCCATCCCTGCTGCCTTTGGCAGCAGAGCAGGAGGGCAGGACATGTGCCCAGCCTGCAGCCAGCCACGGCATATCCAGCCCTCAGCAGCTGCCCAGAGCAGGATGCTCCTGTGCTCGCTGCCATCTCCCAAAAGCTCTGATCCCACCCTGCCAAGCACACAGGGACCCACCTCACGCCAGCCACGGCTGCAAGAAAAGCTGCTCCCAAACCATGGCCTCAGCCTTCTCCAAGGGCACGGCCCATCCACGCCACAGCTGCTCCCAAGCACTTCCCCATCCACACTGGACCACCTAGAACGCTTCCTCTGGAAAAACAAACAACACATTCTTGAAAAGAGATTAGATGCAAAAAGGGAAAGCAAGAAAAACGGTAAAAACTCTGATCTCTGTCAGGGCCTTGAGGAAGGCCCAACTCCTACATGGTAGGGAAAAACCCAGCCATGGCTGAGGGAAGCCCACACTTTCTCTCTTCCCCCCTGCACTGCCCCCAAAATCACGGTGATCCCAAAGCAAACAAGGGCAGCTGAGCAGCCCAAGCCCTTCCTTGCCTGCACAGCAAAGCAGCCCCTGCACAGGTTCTGGAGTCCCACCTCTGCTCCCACCATGGGGCTTTGTTTGTGTCGGGCTGGCTGCCCCAGCCCCAGCCCCAGCCCCAGCCCGGGGCACGGTGGGTGCTGGGGGCTGTTGGCAGGGCCAGGAGCCCACTCCCATTTCGTACCCAGCCCAGCCCATCCCCACAGCCCTGCCAAAAAGCAGCTGGGCAGCGACTGAAGGATGAGCTGCATCTGTCCCAGCAAAGGGGGAACCTTTGCTTCCCAGCCAGGCTGGCCCATGCCCAAATCTGGCAGAATTTCCCCAGCTGGGGACTCATCTGCAAATTCCCTGTGGAGTTTGGCTTTGAAGAAGATGCCAGAATCAAAGTCCATCACCTTCAGCCTCCAGGGGCCAGGCTGAGGAAGAGCTTGTCATCCTTGGTGTCATCCTGGCTGTCTCCAGCAGCAGCAGCAGCAGCAGCAGCAGCAGCAGCAGCAGCAGCAGCAGCATCCCTACCCGGTACAGCTCCTCCAGGGGCTCCCGCTCCTTCCCTGGGGGGAGACCAGGCTCTCAGGGCTCTGCCCAGGGCCCCAGCTGTCAGGGAACCAGGACAAGCAAAACCAGCTTGGATGGCGGCCACCAGTGCTGGGCAGAGCAGCTCAGCTCCAGCACAAGGGCTGCGTGTGCCCATCCCATGGCCCCGGTGCAGTGACACAGGCAGCACAAAAAGGTCTGGGTTCCTCTGCTTCTCATTGCCAAGGCATGTGTGGAGCTGGAACTTACCAGGGCCCTGGATACTCCAGGGACCTGGAGAACCATTGCCAGCAACTGGGAAAATCCTAGGTGCACCATCCACCCATAGATGAGGTCTCAAAATTTGCCCCGAAAGTGGGTCCAGCTTTTAGAGGCCAAAAAGAGCAAGTCCAAGTGACTTGATGATATTTTTAGCCCAGAAAGCCCTGCTGCTGATGGCACACTTCACAATCAGCAGGAGACACAGCTAGGCCAAAGCCCAGACCTCTGCTGGGAGCCTTTCCCCTCAAACACCCTTCAAACAAACCTCCATGCAAGTCAGTTGGGAAAGTTTCTTCAAAGGAGACCTTGCTGGCACACAACTACACAGGGTTATGGGAAAGATTCTAAACCAGCCACTCAGGAGTCAAAGAGGCAGCACTAAAAGTCCTTGTCATGAGTTTGTAGCTAAATCACACTTTGGGCGAGTTGAAGGAGTTTGGAATGAACTAGAGAGAAGACCTCTGAATTTTTTAGATGATGCCATTGCTTTTTCTTCTCTTCTACAGAGACAGGAAGGGTGAGTTTGGCTCCCATCTCCACTGCATGGCTCACAGGGCCGCAAGACTTGTAGTTCCAAGAGCTTTGAAGGATTTCTTGGCCAAGAAGACACGGCCAACAAGGATATTTATGTTTTGGAGCCAATCCTTCAATATTTCCTCTTAGGGACTCATGCTCTCGGGGTCTCTCGCTGCTCAGAGTGACCCCGAGATAAGTTAGAAAGTCTCTTTTCCCAGCCCGGTGGTCGAAGAAGGAGTAAGAGCTCTTCATTTCCCGGTCTCAAGGTTGTTTCTTGTATCTTATCTATAAAATTCTTTCTCCTGTCCTGCCGAGGTCTGCTCAGCAAGACAGTCTAAGGCACTCTGCCTCCCCCGGGGCGGTGTTATCTTTTTATACTAAAAACAACTACCTGTACAATATTTACAATTACTTTCCCATACCTATCATCTCTGTTAGACTGTGAGCATCTACTCTAAACCAATCGAAAAGTGCCAACATCACAGCAGAAGATGGACGCCAAGAAGAAGAAGGAGAAAGGCTGGACATGCCCAGATTCCTCCATCTTGCCCCCTGAAGCCCCATTCTAAAAAGCCCCAAAATCTATTTTTCCACTCTGTGAGAAATTCCCTTTCATTTGGTGGCTTGTCATTCTTCATACAAGGTTGGGAATTGTTTTTTCCAAGGGCTAAATCAAAGGCACAGGGGTCTTGGCCTCTGTGCCAAGGTCTCTGAGCCCTCTGACAGGGTCTCGAGTCCTACAGGGCAGCCCGAGGAATTTCCTGGCTTCCCACATCATGCTACAGTGGAAGCTTCCTTAGCCAATCATGCCATGACGCAACAAACCTACAGCACTGCATCCTAAACTTCTTGTTTACTGTTGTAACTACTTTGATTTTTTCTAGATCTGGAACTCTAAAACTCTAAACTTTCCTCCACTTCAACTTTCCTCCCCGTGTCTCTGCTAGAAACTAGAAATCCGCATTCTGGCTTCTAGGACCTGAGTTCGGAAGCCCTTTCCAAGGTCTCAGATCAAATGCTGTGTTTAATTCTGAGCTTTGCTGACAAGACCAAAGGTCTGACATTTCTCTGGATTTGGCTTTCCAACAACACTGAGATGCTGTTAGTTGCAGAGTGCCCGGGATCTGTCTTGCAAGTCAACTCTGGCAGGAAGAAGGCGGCTGCCAGGGGGCTGCTTGTGGCCTCTGACAGCCCCATTGCTCAGGGCTTGCCAGTGCCCCAGCCCCTCAGGCCCTGCCCCAGCCCGGCCAAGCTGCCCGGCAGCAGCGCCGCAGCCCCACAGCAGCTCCAGAGCAGCCCCAGCCAGAGGCACCTGGGAGCCCTCAGCAAGGCAGGCAGCAGCAGACGGGCAGGAGGGCACGGATGGCGCTTCCTGCCTGGCACAGGGCTTGTGGCCATCTCCAGGCACCGCTCTGGCAGGGATCCCTGCAGCTCCAGCCCCTGCCCAGCCGCTCTGTGGGCAGCACAAAGGCTTCAGCAGAGCCACCACAGGCCAAGGGGCTTCTGGCCATTTTCCCTGCAGCACTGCATGCATGGGCACCATGCTAAGTAGAAGCAGGCTTTTCTCCACTTTCCCTATGCCCTATGAACCCTGGGCAGCAAAGAAAATCTCCTGAGAGTGTGTATATTATAACATGGTATATATTTACATCGGGTAAAAAATAGAATGGAAGAAAAGAAAAATCTTAAAGAAAAGTAAAAATCCCCACTGGCTCAGGCTGCCCCAGCAAAGAGAGCCTCCCGGATCAGCTGTCCTCAGAGCTCCAGCAGTGCAGCCAGCCGAGCCGTGAGAGACGAGGCCGAGTGATCCATGCCCTGTGCAGCTGGTCGTGCAGCCTCTGGAAGATGGAAGATCGCCCACTGGCTGTTGCTCGGAGGACATGCAGTGTTTCAAGTGCCAGCTCTGACACGGCACTGCTCATGTCCTCCGTCAGGCGTTCCAGGGCTGCAAGAGAGAGGAACAGAGCCATGGTCAGATGCCGGATCTGCGGGGAGCCGAGGAGAGCCCCCTGCCAGGGCCATCGCAGCCGGCTCTTGCCATGGCCAGGAGGGAGCAGGGAGCAAGGGGATCAGGCCGAAGCTGCTGGCCACCAATGGCCCACGTGGCCCTGAAATCTCAGTGTGCTCTGCCCCCAGGAGCAGAGCCCTCCGCAGCCGGGGCAGGGCTTGCAGCTCTCCCCCTGGCAGCCCCCGCTGCCAGCCCGCTGGCCTCACTCACCAGTGCAGATCAGCTGCAGCTCTTGCTGCTGCCCCCTCAGGTGCCGCCCGGCCATGCCTGTGAACACAGAGCCTGTCACGGCGCCAGCGGCACAGCTCCCTGCCAGCGGCGCTGCCGGCGCTGTGGCCACACGGGCTGCTGGCCCGGCAGGGCTCAGCCCGGCCCTTGGCGCACGCTGCCGCCCCAGGGCACGGCTGCCAGAGGGCGGCAGCAGCAATGCCCAGCCCAGGCGGGGCTCCACGGCGCCGGGCCCGGCTGGCGCTGCCGGGGCAGCAGGCGGGGCCGGGGCCGAGCTGCGGCGGGCTGGGGAGGGAGCCCGGGCTCGTGGCTCACCCATGAACCTGATGGCCGCCTCTCGCAGGGGCTCCTGTGGGCTCTGCAGGTAACGCAGTGCCCGGCGCAGGTGCTCGGCCGCTCGGCTCCTGTCCTCTGCCAGCTGCAGAGAGCGGCAGGAGGGAAGGGTTGGCGCGGGCTCAGCCCCTGGGCCGGGCGCTGCCTGCGCCCAGCCCCAGCCTCCCCTGCCCGCACAGCCCTGAGGTGCGGCCAGCGGCCGCTGGCCAAGGGCTCCCGAGGGCAGGGGGCAGAGGGCCGGCTGCTGCCCGGGGAGCCGCGGTGCCGGCCCGCAGCCCCGCCGGGCCGGGGCTCCATGGGCACCCGGCTCGGGCCCACGGGAGCCTGGAGAAGAGCCCCCGCGGCCTCTGGCTGCAGCAGCGGGCAGGGGCACAGCTGCCTGGCCCCGCACACTGAGCACCGCCCTCAGGGGCCTTCTCCAGGCCGAGCCTGGGCGTTCTCGGCTTCTCTTACCAAGCATTCGCCAAACCTCCATGTCTGATCCACCTGGAGCATTTGTTCGAGATTCCGCCTCTTCAGGAATCCGGCTGCAGAGTGCAGCGTTTCCCGGGAGGCCTGGAGAGCAGCAGAGACGCGGTCTTGGCCCCACAGGCCAGGGCACAGGAGCATCCCAGTGCCACAGCCTGGAGGAGGCTGCAGCCCGCAAGGTGCCAGGGCAGGAGGCAGCCCAGTCCCCTGCCAGGGGGACAGCAGGTGGCCACAGGTCCTCACCTCAGCAACAATCTCATTCTCATCATGGCAGTGGACGTAGAGTGGGACCAGGCTCTGGCGCACGTGGGACTTCAGGGCCTTTCTTCCATCTTCTCTTAATAAGTCCAGCATCTCTTGAAAGACACACATGGAGCTCAGCTGCACCCGGATATCATCCTGTAGGAGAGGAAGGGCAAAAGACCTCAGCATCAGCTGCTTCAGGCCCTCCAGGGCACAGGCCTGCATCTGCACAGGGCACCAAGTGTGCGGGCAGCAGCCGGCGGCCGTGGCTGTGGGCACAGAGCCTTACGTGGTCAAAGAGTGGCAGGAGCGCCTCAGCCAGCTGCAGGGCAATGGGGGTGGCAATTGGGGCACCCCCAATATCCAGGAGCAAATATCGCAGTAGAAGAATGGTCATCCTGATCATGTGGCTATCATTTTCCTGCAGGAGCTCCACAAGACTTTGGGTCAGGCTCCCCATTTTTTCAGCCTGTGCAGAACACAAGTTTGTGAAAGGCCAGTCTGCTGCCACAGGGCCCAGAGGCCAAAGGCCTGTCCCAAAGCACTGGGGCAGCTGAAGCGGGAGGCAGGAGAGCTGGGAGCAGCTGCCCCAGGGCCCCAAGCCCAGGCAAGGCCAAGCGACTGCCTTGCCCGGCCCCACGCTGCCTGCACGGCTTCAGCCACTGCCCCCTTCTCACCATCAAGGGATTCTTGCCCAGCACTACCAGGCCTCTGAGTGCCAAGTAACGCCTGGCCCTGTGCTGGCTCTGCAGGTTCTGTGCCATGATCTGCAGAACAGTGTCACTGCATTCCCTCAAGTCCAGGCACTCGAGGACCTGAAAGGCACAGGGCAGTGACAGGGAGCCGGCCGGCAGGAGCCCGGAACCGCACAGGGCTGGGCCCAGGCAGCAGCACAGGGCACGGGCACCGTTCTGGCAGCTGTGCCTACGAGAGGGCAGAGAGCTGGGAGGCAGCGCTGGCCTTGAGGCTCACCTCCACAAGGAATGCCAGGGCAGGGAAATCCCAGTATGGCATCTCTTGGCCCAGCATGGCGAGCAGGTAGAATGCAATCCCGGAACAAAAGTGTAGGGCTGAATGGGAAATTTCTCTAAAAAGAGGAAAAAGGAAACAAGAGCCTGAGCCAGTGGGGCAAATCTCTCCCAGGAGTGACTCACAGAGTTCTCATCTTTCCCCACCACCCTTCCAGCAAGGGGACCTGGGCCATTCGGGATTTGCTTTCTCATGGGCACCCTCCTCTCCCAGCCTTTTCCAGTCTGCTTGGCTGTCCCGCAGTGACAAGGCCCTCTGGCCCATGACCATGGAAACTTTGCAGGACACCCCAGGCACAGAGCACAAATGTCAGAGGCAGTGGGGAGAAGGGGCTCTCACCTGGCCAGCAGAGCCACGGCAAAGTGGTGGGTGTCAAGAGAGAGCAGCGTGTCCCAGCCACACCTGCGTTCCATTGCCACCACCACATCCTCACAGCGGAGAAGGCAGAGCAGGGACTTCAGGGTGCGCACTGCAAACCTGTGTGCACAGCAAAGGCCAGGTGACGCTGGCAGCACTGGCTCCTTGGCAGGCCACGTGGCAGGGACAGGAGGAGTGGCATGGAGCACCTGTTGGGGCTGGTGGCAAGGCCGTGCTCTTGCTGGCATCCCTTCCAGAAGGCATCGACCTCCTCTGGCATCTCCAAGGTGCTGGAGAACACTTGGAAGAGCAGATGCACAAATAGGCGGGGGAAATACACCTTCAGTATCCGTGGCAGACAGGGCACCTGCAGGATCTTCCACATCACCACGGTTGCCTGCAAGGGACAAAGGCCCCCGAGACAGCGCTCAGTGCCCAGGCGTCCGTGTGGCAGGGCCCGAGCGTGGCAGGGAGAGGCCCGCAGAGACCGTGGCAGGGGGAGCACGGGGCCTGCTGGGCCTGAAGCTGCCCCTGGGCCAGGTTTCAGGCCAGCGCCTGAGGCAGGCAGATGCAGCAGGGGAAGGAGGATGGAGAGCTGCTGGAGAGGCGGCCTTGGGGCCAGCAAAGGCCACTTGCAGAAACTCACAGCCAGGTTAAAGACAGCCGTTTGGTCCCCATCGGAGGTGCACGTGCTGTGCTCTGGCCAGCTCCCCAGCACATCCAGGAGGATCAGCTGTGCCAGCTCGGCAGTCCTGGCTGAGCCCATGATGGTCTTCCACATGGCCATGGCAGCTCTGGGGGGTCAGAGCTCTGTCTCAGCAGGGGGGTCTCAGCCACAGCAGCGTGGGGAGCTGAGCTGGCTGCCAGCTCTGCCTCTGCCCACTGGCCCTGGCCAGCAGCAGCCAGGCAGCCCAGGCCTGTGGGGACAGAGCCCTGAGGGGCAGGGAGGGAGCATGGCAGCAGGCTCAGGGGCTGACGTGCCAGGGCTGGGAAAGGCAGAAGCCAGAGGGCCCTGGAAGTCTCTGTTGCTCAGACACCTGCAGCAGGCTGTACAGGCTGATGGGCTGGGGAGGCCTGAGCCCTCTGGGCAGGTGGGCTCCATACCTGTCACAGGACGGGGCCACACGCAGCAGCGTCAGGACTACGTCATCTGGCTGTGCTTCTGTGAGATCCAGCAGGGCCTCGTCCAGCCTGGGTTCAGCACAATCATTGGCCACAAGCCACTGGTGGACGAACCTCACCATGGCGGGCACCTGGAGAAGGCACAGGGAGACTTGGAAAGCTGCCAGGGGAAGCAATGTTCCCATTTTGCCCAGAGAAGTGCTTCCCTTCCCTGCGCACTGCCATGTGGCCTCAAAGGCTCACAGCAACCAGCACTCATGGCTTGGGAGGCCAAGCAATTCCTGGGAGGATCAAACCCTGCCCACAGGCTGCTTACTTGGTTTGGATAGTAAAAACGTTCCTCTACAAGTATACACAGGAGGGCAGCGCTGGGCTTGGTTTTGAAGATGGGCGAGTATGGTCTGAGCCCAGTGCCCATGGCCATGGTCTCTTCCTCCTGCATTCTCCTCATGAATTTGCAGATGAACTGTAGGAGAAGGGCAGGAAGCCGGGGATGTTGCATGGAGTGCTGCACACACGGTGCTGGGCTGAGCAGGGACAGCAGGCCCAGCCCAGGTGGGGGTGGCTGCAGGTACCTGCGCTGTGCTGCGGAAGCGGCCACGGCTGGATTCCTGCTCTTGTGTGCGCTCCAGGGCTGCATCTGGCAAAGAGGGAGCGCAGCCAGAGCTGAGGGGCTGCGGGAGAGGCCGGAGAACACAGGCCAGCCCTGCGCTGCCCAGGCAGGGAGAGCCCCGGGATGGCCCAGGGGATGGAGCGCGGCCACTGCAGGGTGTCTGCCCAGGCCCTCTTCCATCCTGTCCATGGGCATTTCCCCAGGGGATAGGATGGCATGGCATGGCATGGCATGGCATGGCATGGCATGGCATGGCATGGCATGAGGTCAAGCTGGCTGCAGATGCCAACCCTGTGGCCCAGCTCTGCCACTCACCCTCCTGCGGTGGCTGGAACGGCACCACCTCCTCGGTCTCCTGTGCTGGGGCAGCTGCAGGGCCTTCTTCCTCCTCCTCCACCCAGGCCAGCTTGGGCACTCTCGGGGGTCTCTGCTCCATATCTCTGACTGGATTTGTGCCTATTTGCAGCTGAGATGCCTTGCAAAAGCTCCAAGTCACCAAGTGCTGCCTGGAAGGCACCTCCAAGACAGAAGCCTCAGGAAGGCTGCAGGATGGCAAGTCCTGCGCGCGGTCTCAAGGGCTCCTGCCACAAGGACAGGAGACTCCTGTCAAGGATTGGGCTCTGGCCTCGAAGGCTCCTGCAGAAGAGAAGCCTCAGGGAGACCACGGGTCAGCAAGTCCTGTGGTCTGGCCTCGAGGTCACCTGCAGGAATAACGCCTGGGAAAGGCTCCGGGTGGGACAGGAACGAGGGCGCTGTGCGGGGGCTCCTCACGGCACCGCTCTGTCCCGTTCTGCCCCGTTGCCTGTTCCCAGCAGCCGGGCAAGCTTCTATTTCCCACGTGTCACAAAGGGCCCTTGGACACCCGTTCTATGCCACAGTGACCGTGCTGCACCGTGTCACAAAGGGCCCCTGCACACGCTGCCCCCTGCCCTGGGGCCGCCCCCAGCCCAGCCAAAGTGGCCCAGGCTGGAAGGAATGCCTGGCCCCAGGTGTCTAAGGCAGCCCCACAGGATCTTTAGGAAGGGCTCAGAGCATCAGCAAACGCTGCCCTGCTCTGCGGGCTCAGGGCAGCAGAAGGAGCCCCAGGGCTGCCGACGCAGCCGTGCTGGGAAGGGCACGGGGCCTTCCAGGGAAGCTGGCACTGCCTCCTTGGGACACCTCCCGGCCGGTGGCCATCCTAAACCCACGGGTGTGACACTGACAAGGAATGTGTGGGCCAGGGCACGAATGCTGCTCTGAGCCCTGGGGCGCGGGCAGCGCTGACAGCAGCAGCTGTGGCAGAGTCCCTGCCCAAGCAGAGCTGCCACCCCCGAGCCCTGGCAGCGCTGGTGCCCGTCTCCTGCCCCAGAGACCTGTGCCCCCGGGGGGCTGCTGTGCCACAGGGAGCCAAAGCCCACGTGCATTGGGGGCTGATGGCAGCAGCACCTGCTGGAACTGCTGGCAACACTTGGTCTCTGTCAGAAGCTCTTACTCTGTGCTGGAATTATTTTCTCATTGAAGTCATTTCCTGCACCACAAAAACATCTTGGCCATGAAGACTCAGAATAATCTGGCATTAAGGAATCCTCACTTCAGGAAAGTTGTACTTGCCATTGCTCAGCTCAAGTAGTTATAAATTTGCAAACTTTCCGAATTTATTGGGATGGCCTGAGAATGTGACTGGTCTACAAGTTTGTGTCCCATCCTGAAGCAGCTATTCATTTGCCTTATCATCCATTGAATGTCACTTTAGAAAACATAACACTACACAGAGCCAAAAAGAAGACCATTCTTTGATTTGCAAATGGATTTTGATGAAGGGATGATAATCTCCTAATTTTCTTAAGGAATAAAAACTCTCAAGGAATGAAAGACCACTCAGTGTTACAAGAGTAACCCAAACAAATGAGTAGATGGCAAAAGGGCTGATCCTCCCACAGTACAGATCTCTAAGTGGCCAATAAAGTACAGCTCTTCCCTCTTGTTCCCTGCAGGGGAAAGAGGACCATGAATAGAAATAGTCACAGATATTCTTTCTGCCCTCCATAACCAAAGCTGTGCCAAAGCATAGATGCTGCCTTCAAACTGACTCAAATTCCAGCCCAGACCTCTCACCTTCCAGACAACTCCTTCCCCAACACCCCACCGACACCAACGCCCCAAAATCCCACAGAGAAGTCCTCAACACCTCACCAGGAGCCCCAGCTGTGCCTGTCCCTCTGCAGAGCTTTCCCAGCCTCCAGCAGACGCCCTGGTTCCCTGCACGTGCCGTGGGCTGGCACTCAGGAGGATCTGCTCCAAGGCCTTCCCCGGTGGCAGCTCAGGCTGCCAGGCCTGTGGTTCCTGGATCCCCCTTCCCAGCGAGCCTTCCTGGGCACGGCTGTTCCATGGGCACCTCTGCGCTCAGCTCGGACTGCTCCACTCAGCCAGGGCTGCTGGGAAAGGATCCAGAGCAGCCTGGCCAGCTCTTTCTCCAGCTCCCTCTTCACTCTTGGGGGAGGTAGAACATGCCACAAGAAAGCAACTGGTGCCACAAGGAGTGGGCAGCATCAGGCAGCTCTGGGGAGGCGCCTCAGCACTGCTGTATCCTGAGGGAACACTGCTGGCCATGCCCTGTGTGTATCTGCAAAAGCTTCCAATCAGCTGCCTCAGCTTCCAGGGCCTCTCTTGGCCAGCATCCTGACGTGGATGCAGGGCTGCTGCCAGGCACTGCTGGGACCCAGCGGGACAGGAGCGGCTGTCTCGTGTCCATGGAGCAGCCCTGACACAGCCAGGGCCATCCCGAAAGCAGACAAACGCTCCCGGGTCAGCAGAGAGGAGCAAGGAGCACTGGGCTCCTCTCAGGGGATCTCAGCTGGGCTCACTCCACCACACGCCCCCATTTTGAGGCCTGCTGATGCCCAGCTGCCAGAAATGCCCACCTTGTTCTCTCCAAGATGCACAGGGAGAGCCAATGAGCAGGACATCTTGGGAGGCCTTTTCTGAGGCCAGGGACACACCAAGATCAGCCAAGGCTCTCCACGCTGCCTGGCCCACACATCCCAGCTCTGTGCTGGCCCTGGGCCACAGCAGCTCCCACCAAGCAGGAGGCAAATGCCTTTTGCCAAGAGTTGAAACACAGCAGACAGGAAAGATGTGAAAAGTGTGTGTGCAAAGGCCTTTTAATTCACAGCTCTTACAGAGAGCTTTGGGGCTCATGGCTGGACAGAGATGCTCCTGCTCACACCTCTGTCCAAAGGGATTGAACACACCCTGCTGCAGGTGCTTGGCTTGGTCTCTGCAGGTCCAGGTGGATGCCAAACCTGCTCTTCACAGCCTTCTCCCTTGCCCTGCTCCTCTGCCAAGTGCAAGGGGCCTCAAGGACTGAAAGGAGCACAGAGAGCCAAAGGGGGACACTCACACCTGCCTCACTGGGAGCTCCCTGGGAAGCACTTTCCTTGAGAAGCAAGCCCCTTTCCTCCAAAGGCATTTCCCCAAATGTGTGGCTTTCCTGGGGAACACCAACACACTCTTAAGAAAAGCTGGCAAGGCTGAATGACTCCAGGTCCTTTCAGGACGGGCACTCCAGCTGTAGCTTGTATTCCCCCAAGTGTGTGTCCAGGTGGAGGTTCAGAGGTGCAGCCCCAGGCCCTCTACAAACACAAGCTGCCCGCTGCCTCTTCCCCTGCCTCAGCTCCTGCCTGTGCTCACAGCACCAAAACCAGGCTGTTCCCAGCCAGAGCCCAGAGCCCTGTCCCCACAGGATGCTCTTGCCAGCACCTTCCAGGACTCTCTGCTGTGCACACAGTGCTTTTCATGCCCGCTCCCAACAGGCTTTGGAACACAGAGCACAACCCGGCTGGCTCTGCCACCAGCACAGCCCAAACACAGGCGGAGGAAGAAGCAGCAGGGGTTGATTTGCGGCCATGCCCAAGAGAAACTGGAAGGGTGCCCTCCCTCTGCTCTCCCTTGGTTGGCTTTCTGACTGGCTCTGAGCCTGGGGCTGCCATTCCTCACTTGTGGGGACCAGAACCACAGCCGGGATCCCGGCACTGCCTGGCAGCGCTCCGGGCACCGGCACGGCCGCGTGTCCGAGTCTCGGGCACCGTGCTGCTGCTTCATTTGCCCTTAGGCACACCCAGAGCTCCCTGCTAAGCCCAGATGGTCTCTGGTTCTGCCCTCTTCCTCATCCTGTGCAGGGATGGAGCACTGCTGTGCTTTCAGGAAGCTGTTCTTGAAACCTTCCAGCATTCCAAGCTCCTTTGCCCTCCGTGGATGCTTGCCATGGAATCCCTCTCAGCTGGGTTCAGAGCATCCTCAGGTCGGCTCTTCCAAAATCCAGGGGCTCCAGGGTGCTCAGCAAGATCGGGAACTGCACAGTGCTGTACAACTGCGCCTTCAGCACAGGAACCTTTCCAGCCTGACCTGCCCTCATTCCTCTGTGTCTGTGCACAAAACACGGCGTGGAAGAGAACGGCAGGAGGGGCCTGTGTGTCCCAGGGCCCCGGATTTGCATCGCTCCAGCTCCACAGAGATGCAGGTAAAGTGAGGAAGCCAAACTGTTTATTAATGGAAGGCGAAGCAGAGGGATGAGCTGGGAGGGAAGAAAGGGGATGGGCAGGGTCTGAGGGCTGGAGGGAGGGAGCTGTCAACAGGGAGGGAGAAGGCAGGAGCCATGGGAGCTTCCCACAGGCTCAGTTGTGCCAGTCATCAGCTGTGCCTGGAACTCCAGCTGATCCCCTCTGGTCTCCAGGTGGTCTCACCTTCCAAGGGATCTGGAGGTCTTAAAGAGACACTGGTTCTTCTGAGCCAGCAGATGAAAGTTCTGCAGCTCTTCCCTCAAACATCACCTGAACAAATGTGCTTATGCAGGAGGGGCTGTTGTCTTCACTCAGGGCTCGAAGGGCTGGAAGAGAGAGGAACAGAGCCACGGTCAGAACCTGCATGTGCAGGAATCCAAGGAGACCTTCCTGCCAGAGCCATCCCACCCAGCTCTTGCCATGGCCGCAAGAGAGGAGAGGCCAAGGGGATCAGCTGCAAAGTGCTGGCCATGAATCCCCCTGCCCACATCCCTGAAATCTCTGTGTGCTCTGCCCACGCCACCCCTGGTCCACACAGGGAGCAAAGCCCACCGCAGCCAGGGCAGGGATTGCAGCTCCTGCCCAGGCATTGCAGCTCCCCCAGCCAGCCCCCGCTGACAGCCCACTGCCCTCATCACCCTCATGGAGGGCCTGGAGCTCTTCCTTCTGCCCCATCAGGAGCACCCAGGCAATCCCTGGGAACACAGGCTAACCAAACTAAGGCTGCCCTGGCTATTATCCAGTTTGCTTTATGGCTTAATGAGGTGAGGAATTCATGGATCTTTAACTTCCTCTGGAAGGCAGGCACATGGATTCAGAGCTATCACACACTAAGTGTATGTTTTTGGGGTTACTTTAATAATGGTACTTACTGTGAGGAAATGACACGGGGGCAAATTTTTTCCCAGCCCTTCCCCCAGCTCTTTGGGTCTGCCCCACCAGTTTTCAAAGGGTTCAGATCCACTCTAAATGCTAATGATATCATACAGTGGCTGGTGTTGCTGATAGGCCTGTTACATTTAGCATTCAGAGATAAGGGAAGATTAACCTGGATAACCACGCTGACACCTACCCCAGAGACCAGGGATGCTGCTGCCCCAGAGCCTGACCCTGCCCCACAGCCCACCTCAGAAATGAACCACCCAGGCTGGATGAGGGTTCTAATGAAAGAGATGGGCCAGGTGCTGAAGGAGTACATTTCCACAGCTGGTGAAAAGCCATCCCCCTGCCTCAAAGAGGGAGAGTCTGATGGTGCAGCAGTGGAACCCACAGATGTTACAACTGTCCAGGTTCCAGCTGAACTGCAAAGGCAGTCACAGCCAGCAGCAGTGGCCCTGGTGGAAACAAGGAGATCTAAGATGAAATCAGAGCACCCAGATGAGGATATGAAAGGAGAGCCTTCCCAACACCCAGGAGAGGCAACAGTTGAGGTCATCACCGAGTCCCTGACGTACGAAAGTCTCCGTAATCTGCACAAAGACATTGTATGACAGGGATGTGAGGCTTATACAACCTGGCTACTTTGGGTCTGGGACCTTATGGGTACAGGTGTCCAGCTGGATGGTGGTGAGGCAAGGAGTTTGGGACACTTGACTCAGGACTCAGGTATGAATCTGATTTTTGTAAGGGAGCCAAGGTCCCTTTCCCTCTGGGAGTGGCTTTTAATGAGTGTCAGAGAGAGGTTTGTCCACAGGGAGAGAATGCAGGACCAGCACCATAGAATGCGCTGGAAGACTCTTGAGGAAGGGATCCAAGAGCTGAGAGAAGTGGCAGTATTGGAAGTACTCTTTGGGAGGGATGGACAGCATGATAATGACCCCAAGAAGGTCAGGTGCACAGGGCAAATGTTGTGGAGTCTGGCAAATCTGGGGCCAGCTCAATACACCACCTTTATTGCAACGATTAATGCCGATAACAAACGAGAGACAGTGGGTTCTGTTGCCAACAAGCTTAGAAATTATGAGAGTGTGATCAATGGCCCAATGCAGGCTCATGTCTCTGTTGTGGTCCAAGAACTCAGAGAGGAGATGAGGGAGATGAGGGAGGAGGTGAGGAGGAACAGTTCCCACATTGCACCAGTGTGAGTCACAGGCCCCAGAGTCAGAGCCCAACGTTCCCCAGCTAGAGAGAGAGGGTACAGCCCATGGGCTGACCTGTGGTTCTTTCTGCGTGACCATGGGGCAGACATGGGAAGGTGGGATGGGAAACCCACTTCTGTCCTGGCAGCACGGGTGCATCAGCTCAAGGAGGGAAACACTAATCGAGGGAACTCAGTAAAGTGAAGGTAGCCCCAACGTTCCATGACTGAGCTGCTGGGTATGATCCGTCAGATCCCCTGGAAGGAACCTCGACCATGTATGCCCAGGAAAGAAATAATAACCAGGGCTAGGTGGGGTCCTGCCTCTAAGCAGGAAGAGATACGGGAAAACCGGATTTTCTGGACGGTGTGGATCTGATGGCCTGGGGCATCAGAGCCACAAAAATGCGATGCCTTAGTTGATACTGGTGCGCAGTGTACCCTGATACCATCGGGACATGTGGGGGCAGAACCTGTTTCCATTGCCAGGGTGACAGGGGGATCACAGCAATTGACCCTGTTGGGAGCCCAGGTGAGCCTGACTGGGAAGGAGTGGCAGAAACATCCTATTGTGACTGGCCCTGAGGCCCCGTGTATTCTGGGCATAGATTTCCTCCAGAATGGCTGTTACAAAGGCCCAAAGGGACTCGGATGGGCTTTTGGCATAGCTGCTGTAGAGGCTGAGAACATTAAGCAGTTGAACACTTTGCCTGGACTATCAGAAAACCCATCTGCAGTAGCTCTCCTGAAGGTGGAAGAGCAACGAGTGCCGATTGCCACCTCGACAGTGCACCGCCGGCAATATTGAACAAATTGAGATGCCGTGATCCCCATCCACAAAATGATCCCGGAGCTGGAGAGCGAAGGGGTGGTCAGCAAAACCCACTCACCCTTCAACAGCCCCATCTGGCCTGTGCACAAGTCTGACAGAGAATGGAGATTGACTGTGGACTATCATGGCTTGAATGAAGTGACTCCACCGCTGGGCGCTGCTGTGCCGGACATGCTGGAACTCCAGTACGAGCTGGAGTCCAAGGCAGCAAAGTGCTTTGCCACTATAGACATTGCTAACGTGTTTGTCTCCATTCCTCTGGCAGCAGAATGCAGGCCTCAGTTTGCTTTCACCTGGAGGGCCGTGCAGTACACCTGGACCCGACTGCCCCAGGGGTGGAAGCACAGCCCCACCATCTGCCATGGACTGATCCAGACTGCACTGGAAAAGGGTGAGGCTCCAGAGTACTTGCAGTACATTGATGACATCATTGTGTGGGGGCACACATTAATGGAAGTATTTGAGAAAGGAGAGACGATCATCAGGATTCTGCTATCAAGAAGAGTAAAGTCAAGGGACCTGCCCTGGAGATCCTGGGAGTGAAGTGGCAAGACGGACGGCATCAGATTCCCACTGAGGTCATCAACAAAATCACCACGATGTCTCCACCAACTAGAAAGAAGGAAACGCAAGCTTTCCTGGGTGCCATAGGTTTTTGGAGGATGCACATTCCCAAATAAAGTCAGATCATGAGCCCTCTCTACCTTGTCACCTTCAAGAAGAACGAGTTCCACTGGGGCCCTGAGCAGCAACAAGCCTTGCCCAGATCAAGCAGGAGATCGCTCATGCAGTAGCTCTTGGCCCAGTTAGGACAGAACCAGAGGTGAAGAACGTGCTCTACTCTGCAGCCTGGAACCATGGCTTGTCCTGGAGCCTTTGGCAGAAGGTGCCTGGGGAGACTCAAGGCTGACCACTGGGATTTTGGAGTCGAAGCTAGAGGGTCTGAAGCCAACTACACTCCCACAGAGAAGGAAATCTTGGCTGCCTATGAAGGAGTCCAGGCTGCCTCAGAGGTGATTGGTACAGAAGCACAACTCCTCCTGGCACCCCAACTTCCAGTACTGGGGTGGATATTGAAAGCAAAAGTTCCCTCTACGCACCATGCCACCAGTGCTACATGGAGCAAATGGATTGCTGTTATCACACAGCGCGCCTGTATTGGAAGCCTGAATTGCCCTGGGATTCTGGAAATAATTACAAATTGGCCAGAAGGTGAAAACTTCAGTCTCGCTGATGAAGTGACAAGAAGTGACACATGCTGAAGAAGCTTCACCATACAACCAACTTCCAGCTGAAGATACACGCTACGCTCTTTTTACTGATGGTTCTTGCCACATTGTGGGAATGAACCGGAAGTGGAAAGCAGCCGTATGGAGCCCCACAGGACAGGTCACAGAGGCCACTGAAGGAGAAGGTGGATCAAGTCAATTTGCAGAACTCAAAGCTGTTCAACTGGCCCTGGACATTGCAGAAAGAGAGAATTGGCCAAAGCTCTACCTTTACACTGATTCATGGATGGTAGCCAATGCTCTGTGGGGATGGCTGGAGAGGTGGAAAGAGGTTAACTGGCAGCATGGAGGAAAACCAATTTGGGCTGTTGATGAATGGAAAGACATTCTCAATTGGGTGGAGAAGCTGCCTGTGAATGTCCGCCATGTAGATGCCCATGTCCGCAAGAGCAGAACCAATGAGGAGCACCAAAACAACGAGCAGGAAGACCAGGCTGCAAAGATAGGGGTGTCCAAGATAGACCTAGATTGGGAACACAAGGGAGAGTTATTCCCAGCTCAATGGGCCCATGATGCCTCAGGCCATCAGGGCAGAGATGCCACCTATAAGTGGGCACAAGACCGAGGGGTGGATCTAACCATGGACAGTATTTCTCAGGTTATCCATGACTGTGAGACGTGTACTGCCATCAAGCAGGCCAAGCGAGTGAAGCCCCTATGGTATGGTGGGCAGGGGTCCAAGTACAAGTATGGGGAGGCCTGGCAGATTGACTCCATCACACTGCCCCAGACACGCCAGGGCAAGCGCTGCGTGCTGACCATGGTGGAAGCCACCATGGGATGGTTGGAAACCTACCCTGTGTCTCACACCACTGCCCAGAATACCATCCTGGGCCTGGAAAAGCAAATCCTGTGGAGACATGGAACCCTGGAGAGAACTGAGTCAGACAATGGGACCCATTTCAGGAACTGCCTTATCAACACCAGGTCCAGAGAACATGGCATTGAATGGATCTATTGTATCCCCTATCATGTACCAGCTGCTGGGAAAGTTGAATGGTTCAATGCATTACTTAAGACTACCCTGAAGGCGCTTGGCAAGGGAACTTTTAGAAATTGGGAAATGACCTTAGCAAAAGCCACCTGGATGGTCAACACCCAAGGGTCCATCAGTTGAGCTGGTCCTGCCCAGAGGGAACCCCTGCACACAGTGGATGGAGAAAAGTCCCTGTTGTACACATGAAAGGTATTTTAGGAAGACTTTTTAGGTTACTCCCACCTCAGGCAAAGACAAACCCATCTGTGGGATTGTTTTTGTTCAAGGACCTGGTTACACTTGGTGGGTAATGCAGAAAGATGGGGAAAGCCATTGTGTACCACAGGGAAACCCAGTCATAAGTGAGAGCTGTGTGTAAGGTTTCATTGGGATGCAGATGGAAATAGAATAAGGCATGGATAATGTCCTAGACTGCAAGGTAATGTGTGTGTTCAATTCCCATCTGTTAGAGGTGGGCCAGTTATCATCTGTTAATTGGGCAGTTTTTCTTTATCTCTTCCACAAACCAATCCTGCCTCTCGGAAGACATCTGCTGTTAATGGGCCATTGAGTGTCACTGCATGACTGATAAAATTACATCTTCCCATTGTGAGATGCTCTCCCCAGGGGGAGGAGCCAAGCATTCCTGCCTGGATACAATCTGAGATTTTGGGACACCAGAACAGTCTTTCCACTGGATTCCCAGAGGAGCACCTGCCCCTTCCACTGGATTCCCAGAGGAAGACCAGGCCCATCTACACCACCACTGGATCTTCAGAGGAAGACTACACCCTTCTACAGGATCCCTGCTCCAACAGAACCACATCTGTCACAGGAAGACTGCAGGAGGACTGCAGCCACTATTTTCATTGCACTGCTAGCAACACCCTGACCCACAGTGTGTCAGGTCATATTCTGATTCTATCAGTGTTGTTTTGTATTACTGCATTGTTTATTTTATTTTGATTTCTTTGCTAATAAAGAACTGTTATTCCTGCTCCCATATCTGTGCCTGAGAGCCCCCTTAATTTCAAAATTATAACAATTCAGAGGGAGGAGGTTTTACATTTTCCGTTTTGGGGCAGCTCCTACCTTCATTAGCAGACACTTGTCTTTTCAAACCTAGACAAGGCAAAGGTTTCAAAGCCTCTGTTATAAAGCAAATAAAGTTTGAAGGAACAAAGAAAATAGGAATTTGGGATGTTCTGTTAGTTCCAGAATCAGTGTGAAATTTCTTAGGACAGGATTTACAGGTGCAGTTTGACATTGGAATGCTCCCAGAGAAGGGAAAATGGTAATTAAGTGTGGGATCTCAGCACATCATTCCCGATGTCCAGAGATGCCAGGAGAACCCTTGGGGGGTCTCGAAAATCCTGGAATGTTGCCAAGAGTGTTTGGTGGCTTGATTTTGATCCATCCACAGATGTAACAAGAGTTTGAGGGTATGAGAATCACTTTAGAGTGAAAAGTGTAAAAGGGACACATTTAGAGGGTGAAATATAGACTTTAAGGTTTTTGGTACAGGGGGGTTATGGAGACAAGATGGAGGGATCAGGGCGTGTCTTGTCCTTCTTCTTTCTTCTTCTTGTCCTCCATCTCCTGTGGTGATGTTGGCACTTGGGGATTGGTTTATGGTGAAGGTGCACTTGCTAACATGGGTGAAAAGTATTGGGAAATAAAGGTAAATATTGTGTACGTAGATTTTAGTATAAAAAGACATGACCGCCCCGTGGGTGGTCAGAGAGTGCCTGTGACTGCTTGCAGATCAGACCTCTGTTGGGCAGACTGAAAATTTTGTAGATAAGAAATAATAAACAACCTGAAGATCGAAAAGCTGAAGAGTCCAGACTCGTCCTTTGAATTGCGTGCCACCCAAGAACCACTCTACCCGTGTCGGGGCAGAGACAGACAGCCGGACCCGACAATTAAGCTTCTCCAATAAGAGAAGAAAATGAGGAGAAAATTCATGACATGATGTGAGCAAAAAACTGAGGTAAATTAAACATGAAACCTATAGTAATAAAAGTAGTTAATGAAAACCATCCAGTTTGGGTATGACAATACCCACTTTCCCTGGAGGGGAGACAAGAACTGCAGCCGCTGATCCAGGACCTACTTGAGGACAGGACCTTAGAACCATAAATGTCCCCCCATAATACACCCATATTACCAGCAAAGAAGTCAGATGGGACTTACAGGCTTGTCCAAGACTTGAGAGAAGTGACAAAAAGAACTGTGAATCCATATCCGGTAATGCCAAATCCCTATACGCTCCTAAGTAACATCCCAGTGGTTTAGCGTGATAGACCTAAACGATGCTTCTTGGGCATACCCACTGGCAGAGGAAAGTGGGATATATTTGCTTTTGAATGGGAGGACCTCGATCCTGGGAGGAAGCAACAGCTTCAATGGACTGGGTTACCCCAAGGGTTTTCTGAATCCCCAAACCTCTTCGGTCAAACCCTAGGAGAAGTACTACAGCTCTTCTCCATTAAACCTGAGATGTAGCTCATCCAATATGTAAATGATTTGCTTTTCTCAGGACAGGAAGAAAAAGAAGTTTGGGAATCCACCATGGTGTTGTTAAGTTTTCTGAGGCACCAAGGAGTTTGGGTATCAAAAGGGATTCTCCAATTTGTAGAGCGAGAAGTAAAATACCAAGGACATGTGATTTGTCAAGGGAGCTGGTGGCTGAACCCTGAGAGAATTACGGGGATAGTCTCACTCCCATGGCCAAAAACTAAGAGAGAAGTCAGAAGGTTTTTAGGCCTGTTGGGATGTTGTAGGCTATGGATTGAAGGATACACGCAGGCCATCCAGTTCTTGTATGAAAAGTTAGCAGAAGAAGAGATTAGCTGGGAAAAAGACAATGAACAAAAGTTTGAAGCTTTAAAGCAAAAAATAGTCAGTGCACTGGCACAGAGTCTTCCTGCCTTAGACAAACCCTTCTATCTGTTTGTGGATATAGAAAAAGGGGTAGCACATGGAGTGTCAGCCCAGGACTGGGGAGGATCCAGGAAACCAGTGGCCTATTTATCAAAACTGCCAGACCCTGTCAGCCGGGGGTGGCCAACCTGCATTCAGGCTGTGGCAGTGACTGCCCTACTCATAGCAGAAAGCAAAAAATTACCCTTTGGGGGAAAATTGAAGATATATATCCCAAACTCAGTAAGCAGTGTCCTGAGCCAAAATGCTGAGGAATGGCTCACTGATTCCCAAGTGCTAAAGTATGAAGCCATCTTAATAGATAATGGTTTAGAGCTGATCGTGAGTAACCAACTCAACCCTGCCCAGTTCTTGTATGGAGAACCAGATGAGGAACTAATACATAATTGCCTAGAGGTTATAAACTATCAAACTAAAGGAAGAGAGGACCTAACAGATCAACCACTCCAAGGTGGAAAATGACAGAACATCGATGGATCTTCACGGGTAATAAAGGGGCAAAGGGTATCGGGGTACGCTATAGTGCATGAAGGGATGGTGGCCACAGAAAAGAGAAAGTTACCTTCCAACTGGTCAGCCCAAGCGTGTGAGTTGTATGCCATAAAGCAAGCTCTGGAAATATTAGCATGAAAAAGGAGAACAAAATATACAGACTGAAAATATGCTTTTGGAACAGTGCATATCTTTGGAAAAATTTGGGAAGAGAGGGGACTATTAAATTCATAGGGCAAGTGACTGATTCATGAAAAATTTGTCTTAGAAGAGTTAGAAACCTTACAATTACCAGAGGAAGTAGTGGTGGTATATGTTGAAGGACATCAAAAAGGGGCACAAGGGAACAATTTTGCCAATTTAGAAGCTAAAAATGCAACTGAATCAGAGACAGAAAAACTAATAATAGTATTAACCCCCATGAGAGAAATGCAAAAAGTCCCTGTATTCAGTGGGACAGAAGAGGAAGAACTCCTTAAACTAGGAGCCAAGAAAGATAATGAAGGGAAATGAGCAGATGGAAGGAAATAATAATAAACCCCTTGCCAAGAAAATGCTAGAAGGCATACATGGAACAACACATTGGGGTACACAAGCGCAAAGTGATCAATTTCTAAGGGGCTGGGGATGCACAGGAATTTTCAGAATAGCTAAGCAAGTAACTGAACAGGGTATGATATGTCAACAAGTGAATAAGAAAATGATGAGGAAAACACCCAGGGGAGGGCGAGAACTGGCCTTAAGGCCCTTCCAAAACATCCAAGTAGACTTTATTGAGCTTTCCAGGTACAATGGTGGAAGTTTTTCCCAGTGATAGCAGATTACGGGACTCATTGGGTAGATTGATACCCACTGTGAAAGCCAATGCCAATGTTGTGAGTAAAACACTTCTGGAATCAATCATTCCCTGATATGGGATGGCAAACAGGATTGATTCAGACCGGGGAACTCATTTCACATCGAAGATATTGCAGAAAATTGTTCAGGCCCTTGGAGTAAAATGGGAATTACACACTCCGTGGCATCCACAGAGTTCCGGTCAGGTTGAGAGAATGAATCAAACTCTTAAAAGAGCTCAAGTTAAGCTAATGATTGAAACCCAAATGTCATGGATAAAATGTCTCCCTTTGGCCTTATTAAGAATTAGAACCCAACCCTGGTCAGATCTGGGGGTGTCACCCTATGAAATGATGTTTGGGTTTCCCTTCCTGACCTCACCCCAGAAGGCTGCCACCCATGAGGAAGGGGAAGCCAATGCCAAGAAATAAGTGATGTCTATAGCACAAACCTTAGAGGGGCTAAGACATAAAGGGGCAGTTCCTCAAACTACCACCCTGGATTTCAGAGTCCATAATATTAATCCCAGGGATTGGGTGATGATTAAGCCATGGAGAGATCAGCCTCTAACTCCCCAGTGGGAAGGTCCCTTTCAGGCACTGCTCACCACCGAATCGGCCGTGCGAGCTGCAGAGCGGGCATGGACTCATGGCAACAGAGTCAAAGGCCCAGGAGAAGAACCCAAAGAGTGGACTGTAACATCCAGGCTGGGTGAAACAAGATTGACTCTCAAGCAGAGACTGAAAGACAACCAGGAAAACACCAAGATGCCCAAAAAGCAGTGTCAAGCTTCCACCAGCCAGCTCGAGAACTGTCTTCCTGTTTCAATGGGTGATAATTACCAGCAGCTGTTGAGGGGAAGTACACAAGGGATTGTAAAAGGTAATGGGACAGCTTCTTTAAGAAAATCAGACAAAGGAAGGAGGGCAAGGCCGGGTTGGCCCCTTTGTTTGCTACCAAGAAGGCTCCATAGCCCTGCTGTGGGTAGCAACCCCATGGGCATGGTAAGGTAGGGACAAAAGGCCATTCCAGACCTCTGTCATTCCTCAGTTGTCTTTTAATTCAACAGGGACTGGAGGGCAGGACCGAGTTGGCCTCTGGACTCACCCCTAAGATGCACCAACTATGGGTAGCAACCACATAGGCACGGTAGATGGGAGTCAAAGCCACACTGGACCTCTGGGATGCCCTTTTGTCCATTCCAAATAAGTGTGTCTAAGGAAAACCTGAGATTTTATTTTCCTGTTCCCACTGTCCTTGCCCACATCAACAGATGCTGGTATGACTCATTCAAGAGACAGAAATTTTTTCACTTAATTGTTCAAGCAAAATGACTTATAGAAAATGAAAAGGGGGTTTGTTATAGATGAGTAATCCTATGGTTGACTCTCACAATTAAGGGGTGAATGTTAAATATATGTTAAGAGAAGTTTTGTAGATGTACAGTTATCCTTCCCCTCCCCCTTGCATTGCTATCACAGGATGGCCTCAGTAGTTGGGGCATTTGGGAGGGTTGGCTTGTTCCTATGGCAGCACCTGACCTCCAATCAAGGTGTGAGACAGTGATCTCCACCACTGGACAAAGAAGAAGGAGTTGATTGACAAGACTTTGGGAGGGGCTGGAGGTATAAAAGGCAGAACATCCATTCTGTAGATGAGCACATGGTGAATGAATCCTTTGTTCCCAATGTGGTATCCTTTCCTTTCTTGATTCAGTCTTCTGTTGTATTTTTATAAGGTCTAAATAAAGCATTTAAACTTTTGAAAGTAAAAATGGTTTCTCACATGGGGTTGGGGAATGTGGGCCAAGGTTGTCCACACGGGGTCAGCTCCAAGGTACAACTTCAATGATCTGCCCAGACCTCCTTAGGAGAGACCTTGGATCAATATCAATCACACAATGCTGCAATCACCTTTTGTATAATAGGAAGAACAATAAAAGACACCCTTTGAGATAGGAATACATATTACTAAGAAGCTCTTTGAAATATTTCTCCATAACTGTAGAAGGAAATCTTCCTGATGAACTGCTCCAGACCAGAGGAAATCAAGGCAGAGCCATGGTTTGTCAGGACTTGCTTGATCCTAATGAGCCCTGAGGTGCATTTGGAGCTGAGTCTGGAACCTCAGGGCTCAGGAGGAGATTGCACAAACCTTTCCAGGAGTCAAAGTCAGAGGAAAAACTCAAAGTGTCTCAAGGCATGAATGGGCCCCACTGAGGTCCATCTCCAACACAGGCTCCTCATGGAGTCCTTGGAGGAGAGAACTGAAGGCCAGGATTGCAAAAAAACCTCTCCGAGATTCAGAGTGGAAAAGAAAATCCAAACTACCTTAAAAAACTTGGGTACCTCAAAGTATTAATGAGCCCCACTAAGTGTCCATGCAAAGCCTCTCCAGGGACTAATTACAGCAGATAATTGGGGCCATCATGCACAAACCTCTCACAGAGTCTGTATCAAAAGGGAAACACCAAGTACCTTCAAATACTGAAGTACCCTGAAGTATTAATGAGCCCCACTGAGTCTCCTTACTGACAAAGCCTCTCCAGGGACTAATTACAGCAGATAATTGGAGGCCAGGATTGCACAAACCTCTCAGAGACTCCAAGGCAAAAGCCAAAGCCAAAGTCCTTTGAAAAACCTGCAGTCCCTGCAGGGAGCATTCAGGAGCCCCCAGGGCCATTGCTGAGCAAGGCTCCCCAGGGACTCCTTGCAGCAGATCCTTGAGGCCACTGGGATGTGGGCTAGGGGGGGATGCTGAGGGCAGCACAAGGGGCTGACAGTGCCCAGCCTGGCTGGGGCTGTGCCAGGAGGCCCCAGGGCCTCAGCACAAGGTGTCTCCTCCCAGCCCTTGCTGGCACAGACCCTGCTGTGCCCCAGGGCACCAAGACTTGGCTTCTCTTTGTCCCCACCTGTCATCACTGCCTGCAGTTCTCTGCTCTGCCTGGGGCCTGGGGACACTTGCTCAGTCGTGTCCCTCTCTGGGACCCATTAAAAGTGCAAGAAAGTTTGGAGTTGGATTCTGCCTTGGAGTTCTGGAGAGGTTTCTTCAGCTCCCTCTCAGGGACTGATGTCCAGGGCCTGAGCACAAAGCCCCAGAGGCTGATTAAAGTCCTTGTGCTGTGTCTGTGCTGCTGAGCTGGGCTGGGCTCCTGGCCCAGAGGCAGCTCCTGGTCACCAAGAAGAGCTTCAAAAGCACATTTCTCTTGATGAGCAGCTCTTGTGCCAGCCCAGCAGGGCTGGGGCACTGCCTGCAGCCAGCCCGGGCACAGCACAGAGGCACAGAGAGCTTCAATCAGTCAGGGCTGGGAAGGGGCTGAGAAGTGCCTGGGGCACAATCACTGCCAGCCCTTGGCACAGGAACCTCTGGCTGCAGGACAATGCAGCTGCAGCTCCTGGAGCCATCTCCTGCAGCTGGAACATGCCAATGCCTGCAGAGCCTGTGAGTACATTCTCTGCTTGTCTCTTGTGCAGAGCAGCCAGGGGTGCCCAGGGCTGTCCTGCAGAGCAGGGTCCTGCAGCCCAGGGCGCTGTGCTGGGGCAGGGACTCTGCTGCCTGCCAGGGACAGCTCTCAGCCAGCCCTGGCAGCTGCTGCCAGCACTGGGGGACATGATCTGGGTGGCAGGAGACAGCTGGTGAGGCTTGGGAGTGTTCTCCTTGTGTGGGGAGGATGCTGCATTGTTCAGGACTGCTCCCAGCATGGCATTGAACTGCAGAACATTTCCCAGTAGGTTATACAGGGAGTACAGCAAGGCAGGGGATGCATAAAAGGGAAAATCCTGCTTTTTTAATCTACTGCTGCTGGTTCCTGAGATGGGAAATTGCCCATAGATATTCATCTCTCAGTTAAGACTGAGAAAAATAAAAAGAAAATTTCTCTCAGATCTGAATAAATTCCGCAGTGACAGAAATCAGCCCTTACAGGCAGCCTCAGAGCTGCTTTTCCAGCCTCCTCAGGGTTGCTCTGACGTTGCCATCAGAGCCTGCAGAGCCAGAGCTGCCCCTGGGCAGTTCCTGAGCTGGGAGGGCTCTGCAGGGCAGAGCTGAGCCCCCAGGGCTGGGCTGGGCTCTGGCAGCACTGGCAGGGCCCAGCCCTGGGCACAGGGAAGCAGCTGCTGGCAGGGACAGCTCCAGGCAGCAGAGCCCTGGGCAGGCAGTGGGGGGAAAGTGCCCCCAGCCTGTGCTGGGATATTTCAAGTCCTCTCCAAACCCAACTATTCCATGATTACTTTTCTTACAGATCCCCATGCCAAGGCACAGCAAATGTCGAACAGCAGCTGCATCAGGCACTTCCTGCTGCTGGCATTGGCAGACACGCGGCAGCTGCAGCTCCTGCACTTCTGCCTCTTGCTGGGCATCTCCCTGGCTGCCCTCCTGGGCAACGGCCTCATCATCAGCGCCGTAGCCTGCGGCCACCACCTGCACACGCCCATGTTCTTCTTCCTGCTCAACCTGGCCCTCGCTGACCTGGGCTCCATCTGCACCACTGTCCCCAAAGCCATGCACAATTCCCTCTGGGACACCAGCAACATCTCCTACACTGGATGTGCTGCACAGCTCTTTTTGATTTACTTCTTCCTTGGATCAGAGTTTTGCCTCCTGACCATCATGTGCTACGACCGCTACGTGTCCATCTGCAAACCCCTGCACTACGGGACCCTCCTGGGCAGCAGAGCTTGTGCCCACATGGCAGCAGCTGCCTGGGCCAGTGCCTTTCTCAATGCTCTCATGCACACAGCCAATACATTTTCCCTGCCCCTGTGCCATGGCAAAGCCCTGGGCCAGTTCTTCTGTGAAATCCCACAGATCCTCAAGCTCTCCTGCTCACACTCAAACCTCAGGGAACTTGGGCTCATTGCTGTTAGTGTGTGTTTAGCATTTGGCTGTTTTGTGTTCATTGTTTTCTCCTATGTGCAGATCTTCAGGGTTGTGCTGAGGATCCCCTCTGAGCGGGGGCGGCACAAAGCCTTTTCCACCTGCCTCCCTCACCTGGCCGTGGTCTCTCTGTTCCTCAGCACTGCATCATTTGCTCAAATGATGCCCCCCTCCATGTCCTCCCCATCCCTGGATCTGGCCCTGTTGGTTCTGTACTCGGTGGTGCCTCCAGCCCTGAACCCCCTCATCTACAGCCTGAGGAACCAGGAGCTCAAGGCTGCAGTGGGGAGACTGAGGACTGGATGCTTTCAGAAACATTAAACTGCTGGCCAATTTCTAAAGTTAAGTTGAAATGAAAGTAATCTTATTGATGGTTTGATTGTGGCTTTTTTTCCTTTATATTACTATATCTTGTTGTCCACAAAGAAATGTCATTGTTTGTGCCATTTCTCATTTTGTTTCTCTCCACCCTTCCCTGTGGCCACAGACTGTGTCAATGATGAGCTATTCCCTTGGTGGGTTTAAAGGAACTAAAGCAAATCCCAGCAGTGTTTTCTGCAGAGATGCCCTTTTGTTGCCTTCTCTGGAGCTGCAGCAGCAATGTCTGTGTGCAGAGCTGGGGCAGATCAGTGCTGGCCCAGCAGCTGTGCCCAGCAGCAGCAGCAGCAGCACTTGGTGTTGCCAGTGCTGCTGCCGTGGCCCTGCCCCGCTGCCCTGGTGGCCCTGGTGTTGCTGCAGGGCCTGAGTGCTCTCGGGGCCGGGCACAGCCCTGGGGGTGGCAGTGCCGGGGCTGCAGCAGGGACAGGCCATGGGCACTGCTGGGGCAGCGCTGACGCCTCAGGCCAGGCCCTGGGGGCTCCAGGCTCCTTGCCCAGGCTCTCTCAAGAACACGGCCAGGCCAATGCTCAGCACAGAAACCCCCGTGAGCAGCCCCAGGCTGGCCGTGGGCAGGCTGGGGGCAAACAGCATGGCTGGGGCTCTGCAAGGGCCCTGGGCCAGACGGGAAGGAGCAGCAGAGCAGGGGCTGATCCATGCCCAGTGCGCTGCACAGCCCAGGGCAGCGTCCCAGAGCGTCCTCATGCAGCTGCCAACAACATCCCCCCTCTGCAGCCCTGGCCTCTCCCCCAGCTCACACAGGTGCCCCATCCTTGCAGGCACAGACACGGCAGCACTGCCTCAGCAGCCCCTGTTTGCATTGCACACAGCAGGGGCAGCACCCCCATGCTGTTGCTGTGGGGACATGAACCTGAGGGAGCACAAATGCCATCAGCCCCTGGGGCCAGCAAGGCCTGCGGGACACCAGGGAAACCACTCAGCTTTGTCCTGGCCTCTGCACTCAGCCAGAAAGTTTGTTCCCATCAGCTGGGAGTTTCCTGTGCCACTGCAGACGCTGTTGCTCAGAGCCAAGGCTGCCTGGCAGCCACCCCCAAACTGCCCTGAGCATTTCCTTGGCTTCACCTTTGCCTTCTTTGCTCTTCTGCTTCAAATTTCTTCCCATTGCCCAGCCCTGTTCCCTCCCTTGCAAACAGCCCATCCCTGTTTGCCCTTTCCTCTCTGGCCCCACTCCCCATTGCAGTTCCTGACTTGCCCCCATGGGAACGTCCCTTGGGCAGCAGGATCATCCTACAAGTGCTGCAGGAATTGTCTGCAGGCTCCTGCAGTGCCTGGTGCTGCTCCCTTGCCAGAGGCACCCCAGGCCAGGGGGGCACATCTGGGCTGCTGTGTCTGGCTCTGGGGCTCCCTGTTCTGGGCAATGAGGAGGAGCTGCAGAGGCTCTGCAGGACTGACAGGATGGGCTTTGGGGCTGCCAGGAGAAGCTGAGGGACCTGGGCTGTTGGAGCTTCTGAAGAGGAGGCCCAGGGCTCATCCTGCAACTGCTCCAAGGGTGGTTTCAGAGAATCACAGAATCAACAAGGCTGGAAAAGACCTTGGAGATCATCAAGTCCAACCTGTGCCCTGACACTGCTTTCTGTCCCCTGAGCCTCCTCTTCTCCAGATTAAACAATCCCAGTTGCCTCTGCTGCTCCTCACAGGACTTGTGTTCCAGACCCTTCCCCAGCCTTGTTGCTCTTCTCTGGACACGCTCCAACCCCTCCATGTCCTTCCTAAATTGGGGGGCCCAAAACTGGACACAGCACTCAGGGTGCTGCCCAACCAGTGCTGAGCACAGGGGAAGGATCACTGCCCTGCTCCTGCTGGCCACACCACTCCTGATCCATAGGAGTGCCAGGGGTTTGATGAGGGAAATGGTGTGGATAGGGTTGGGACAAAGTGTTATTGATTGTCAGCCATGAAGGGTCTTGATTTTCATGTCTGTTCAGACAGCATTAGGAGGTGCTGGGGGTCAATATCAATTGGATATTTCTGATAATCAATCAATAAACAGGAAAAGAAAACAGGTCAAAACAGTTCTCTCTGCATTTTTTTCAAACCAGTATATTCAATTTGAATACAATTCTGAAATCTGTCTAATTAGCCACAGAATAATTGAAAATTTGAATTATTCCCAAGGGCTTTTTTCATTCAGGTGTTTTGAACAAATTTTTGTGAGCTTTTCTCACTGAATTCCTGAACTGAAAAGCGCAAGAAAGCAGAGGCCTCAAGACTTGTAACATTCATGAGTACCCTCCAAGTGGCTGAGGATCCATCCCCATCAGAGCAGCAATGAACAGCAATGGGCACAGCTTTGTGGCTGCTGTCCCAGCTTTGGCATGGGCCCTAGGCCTGGAGCAGGAGCAGCTCTTGAGGGCCCCAAGGCTGGGGCTCTTGTGCTGCCCTGGGCAGATGGGATGGCAGCAGGGGCTGCAGAGCTCTCAGCACCTCAGGCTGAGGGGAGCAGGGCAGCCAGGGAGCCTCCTTTGGCCTTGGCCAAGCACCTTCCCCCATGGCTGGGGCTGAGTCCTGTGGCAGCTGCAGCTGCTGCTGTGCCCTTGGCAGGGGCTGAGGCCGTGGGGCCAGTGCCCAGAGCAGCCTGGCCTGAGCAGAGCTGTGGGGCCAGAGCCGGCTGGGCTGGGCTGGGCTCAGAGAGGCCCTTGGTGCTGCCCAGAGCTCAGGGCAGCTGGCAGAGCTTGCAGGGAGCTGGACTGGGCTCCAAGAGCCTGGCCCAGAAACCATCAGAGTCCATCTCAGCCTGGCTGAGCGTGCAGGGGCAGGACTCAGGCCAGGCCTTGTGGGGCAGGGCCAGCGCCTGTGCAAGGCATTGCAAACAGGCAAGTGGCCCAGAGAGGAGGCTGCTCTGTGCCCTTGGTGGCAGGGACAGAGCAGGGAGGGGGCCAGGACATTTGTCAGCGCCAGCCTCTGTGGCCATGTGTTGGCAGCCCTGGCTGCTGAGCCCAGCTTTGGCCTGGGCTGAGTTTGGCTGTGGCCCAGCTCCATCCTCCTGCAGGGCTCAGGGCCTGTTCCCGGCCATGGCCAGCCCTGGCTGCCTCTCTGCTGGCCCAGAGGCCGGCAGAGGCCGGGGCAGGGCTGTCTGTGCAGCCCCACAGGTGCCAGGGGCTCTGCAGGAGCTGGCAGAGGCTGCCCAGCAGGGAGGCCATGGGGCACAGAGCCCCAAGGCTGCTGTGGGCACCACGGCACAGGGGCCGTTCCCAGCCGCAATGCTCCTGGCCTGGGCTGGGCCTGCACAGGGGCTGGGCCACCATGGCTGGGCCAGCACAGGGCCACAAAGGGGCCACGCAGCCGCTGCCGGGGCTGACAGCAAGGCCAGGCACACACAAGCAATTGCTGAGCATGGCCTGCGCTGGCCAGGCCTGACTGTGCCAAAGGCAGAGCTCAGCTGCCCTTGGCGGCTGCAGCAACACTCCAGAGCCCAAAGAGCCTCCATGGCTGGGCTGGAGACCAAGGCTGCAGCAGGGAAATGCAGGGCTGCTGCGGGATGGGGAGGCCATTGAATTCCAGCACACACCTCAGCTCTCTGATGATCCCGGCACCATGCTGGGCCCTGTTTCAGCCTGGAGCAGAGCAGATGTTGCTGGCACAGGAGCCCTGTGGGGCTGTGTGGTGGTTTGACAGGAAATGTGTTTTTTGGGATGCTGTGTTTTTGGCCAATGGATATTCAGATTTTAATATTGGCATTTAACCTGGCCATTGGGACATGGACATGCCTCTGAGAACACGGGGTTAAAAGCAGAGCTCTCCCCTGGGAGGGCTCTCTTGGGTTTCCGGCGGAAAGAGTTCGGGTCTCTCCCCCGGCCCAGCTGCTGGCTGGGCAGGGGGAGGGGAAAGCCATGTGGCCGGGAGAGGTAGGCCTGAGCCCCGGGGTGGAAGGGTGGAAGAGAGAAAGAGAGAGAGAGAGAGAGACACCGGGAGCCATCGGGTGCCCCCCCTGAGAGACAGAGAGAGAGAGAGAAAGAGCCGCTGCCTGAGACTGTAACCTTGAAGCTTGATAAACATGGGCCTGTGCCGGCAGCACGGCTGGGACGGAGAAGAGGGGGGGGTTCAGCCGGCCGCTTGTAGGAGCTTTTAACCCCTTTTTGGAAAATGAGAACTTTACAGAACATTGACCTTTCCTAGAAGATAGAGTGGAAGATGAGGAAGGAATGTGCAAGTGTGAGAGAGGTCTGGGCAAGTGAGAGATAGTAGAAGAATAGAGAAGAATCCTAGTGGGAGGAGATGATGGAGTAGCTTTTGCTGGACTCTTTTTGTATAGCCATGGACAGAACCATGTTCCTTGTGATACAGAGACTGCATTCTAGGGAGAGGCAATGGCCTCAGAACCAAGAGGGTTCAGTGTTGATGCCCCTCGGCCCCAGGGGGTGAAAAAATATGGGGGGGACAGGTGTCCCAAAGGAGAGATTGTGGGGACAGGTGTCCCAAAGGAGAAACTGTGCCTTTTTTGGATCGGGACAGAGCATCCTTAAAAGACAACCCTAGAAGCAGTTCTGGTCCGTGTTCAGTGGTGAGAGCACTGGACATGAAAAGGAAGAAGTCACGACGGCAGATGTACTCCGGGCGGTGCCACGAGTGACACGGAAACACACGAGGCTTCAGCTGTGTTTCCAGGGGAAGCCCATGGCACAAGAAGGACTCCTCTCCTCTTGATGAACTGAGGATTGATTGTCTAAAAGGTGCTGCTGGACCGAGAGTTGGTGATTTGAGGATCAAATGTATTGTGTTGAAATTTGGTGGGGGGAGGAGGAAATGCATTTGTGAGGTTTTCATTTTCCCTGTGTGTGTGTTTCATTTTATCTGTAGTTGTAGAGTAGTTAATAAAGTTCTGGTTCTTTTTTTTCCCTAAGTAGGAGCCTGCTTTGCTTATTCCTGGTCACATCTCACAGCAGAAACCAGGGAGAAGGTATCTTCATGGGGGCACTGGCATTGTGCCAGTGTTAAACCATGACACCGAGTCTCCTTTCCTGGGATCCGAGGGCATGGGGAATTTACTGCCCGGCCATAGCTTGGGGGATTGTCTGAATTCTGGGGGGGGATACAAGCTCCCCAATATCTCCTGGGATGATAGGCTGGGTCAGGAAAAGCTGTGAATCCTTGCAGCTGACCCAGAGCACCCAGGTCAGCTTGCAGTCACTCATGGTTTCTCCTCTTTGTGCTAAAGAACTGCAGCGAGAGAAAGCTCTGCAGAGGAAAGCAGAAGTGGATAAAATAGCACTGGAAAGGAAGCTCATACGGAGGAAAAGGTGAGTAAGGCTTCCATGGGTTCCTGCTGTTCCATGGGTTATTGTCCCTGGAGGGCTTCCCTGCTCCAAGGACTCTGAGCTCAGAGGTGCTGGATAGCAAAGGCCAGAAGCAGCACAGGGATGGCCATTCTGAGCTCCCTGGCTCCCAAGAGAGGAAGGACCTTCTTCTGTTGAGACAGAAGATCTTCTTCTCTATTGGAGTGCTGAGCCCTCCTGGCTTAGCTGCTGCCTGCAGGGAGCTGGGCTCTGGGCTTGCCTTGGCACTGCCTCTAGAGGTGTCTTTAGGTCCATGGTGTTGAGTTGCACCTTCTTGATCATCTCCCTTCACCAAAACAGTGGGATTGTGGTATGGGCAGGTGTGGGGCACAGAGCAAAGCTTGGTTTGGGTCCTGCTCCTGCCACAGCATTGCAAGTCCTTGCAATGCTGATCTGCCAGGCTTCTCCTTCTGGTGGGACACCACCCACAGAAGCTCCCGTCCTTTAGGCTCCCCTTCAGCTGCAGCAGTAGGCCAGCCCAGGAGAAGCTCAGCTCCAGCAAGGCAGCCCAGCTCAGGACACACAGGCAAAGTGTGGAGCTGAGAGTGGAGGCTGGTTAAAGCAAGTCTGTGTATCAGCACTTCCTTCAGCCCAGGCTGAAGTTGGTTTCATGGGGAGGAGACAGATGAGGCTGTTTCAGATGGCTTTCATGGCAGAGAGCACCGGTTTGCTTGCTCACAGCTGGGTTCCTGCAGGAAATCTGGCTGACAAGAGCCTGTCTTGCAGGAGAGGAGTTCCTGCAGCCTTTGCTTTCTGACTGATAGGATTATTCTCATTAAGGAGCAGGCTGTGCCCTGAGGGGTGCTGAATGAGCTGAGTGAGAATTGGTCGGAGAGATAAGCAGATGTCAGCAATCTGTGATCTGCTTTAAACTGGGAAATCAAGAGACAAAGAGCATTTTCAGGCATCAGCACAGAGAGCTGCTGGATCAGCCTTTGGCAGTGGGCTGGAGGTGTCTGGCTGTGCCTTAAGAGGGAGCTTGCACAGCCAAGACCTTATGATGGCAAGGTTCAGGTTTGGCTGGTCCTGGAGGTCCCCTTGCACCAATGGCATCACTTGGGATGTTCCCAACCTCTGTGGGTTGAGAAAAATTCACGGAAATGGTCTCGTGGTTCTGCCTGGCCTCAGGGTCAAGGAATGAAGTGCAGGGCCGGCCAGGACTGCTGAGCCCAAGTTTCTGGTGGGGACTCTCAGCGATTTTTTCTGTTTTGTTTGCTGAAGGGAGCTGAAGCAGCTGGCTCAAAAGCGTGAGGAGGAGGCAAAAGCCTTAGAGGAGAAAGAGAGGCGGAAGGAGGAAGAAAGGCGGAAGGAGGAAGAGAAGCGGAAGAAGGACAAGAAGGGTGTCTCTGTGGGGAAGCAACCTCCAAAACCAGAGAAGGGGAAAACCAAACCCCCAGAGAAGAAGGAAACCAAGGCTCCAGAGGGGAAGGAAACCAAGGCTCCAGAGAGGAAGGAAACCATGATCCCAGAGAAGAAAAACAAACCTCCAGAAAAGAAGGAAACCAAACCCCCAGAGAAGAAGGAGACGAAAATCCTAAAGAAGGCAACCGAACCCCCAGAGAAGAAAAACAAACCTCCAGAAAAGGAAACTAAATCCCCAGAGAGAAAGGCAACCAAATTCCCAGAGAAGGAAACCAAAGCTCCAAAGAAGGGGGAAGCAAAAGCCCCAGAGAAGGGGGAACCCAAAACCTCAAAGAAGGATGAAACCAAAGCCCCAGAGAAGGGGGGAACCAAAGCCCAAAAGAAGGGGAGAACCAAAGCCCCAAAGAAGGGAGAAACTGAAATCCCAGAGGACGCAGCTGAGATGGAGAACTTGATCCAGAGGTTTCAGATCTATGAGTCATTGCAGCAGAATTTCTCCTACTGGAACAGAGTTCAGGGTACTGTGCAGATACCTGTGATCCAGAAGGGAAACAAGTTCCAGCATGCAGCTGGAAACCAAGGTCAGAAGACCAATAAGCCTCAGGAGAAGGTGAAGAAGAAACCTGAACAAAAATGTAGAGACCAAAGCAATCTTTAGTCATCTCAGCTGAAGATGCAAAGCAAAGTTACAGAGGGGACAGTCAGATGATGATGTTCCACAATGACTGGGTATCATCTGTGCTGATGGGGAGGTTACCCCTTCTTGGGACTCAGTTTTTTCAGGCAGGGAAAGATTATTCTTTAATCACTCAACTCAGTTTCTACAGTTTCAGACCTCGTGTCCAACTTTATTTAATAGATTTCTTTCTAATTACGCTATTGGTTAATAAAATATATTTTACTTGTGCATCAAATCTCTCTATTGTATTGTTTACTTGTTCTCTGCACTGATTCTCATGGGACAAATCCTTGTTGTTGCAGGTACATTTGTTTTTCACCCTCAGAATAGATTGTTAACGAACTCTCATTCTCAAAATAGCTTCACATGGGAACTTGTAACTGCTTCTCTGCACTTAGAAGAGATGACAGGCCAGCTGTTAATATTGCAGAACAAGGCCTGATTTCATAAGGCCTTTCTTTTATCATTATTCTACCTGTCTATGATATCTCCCCCTTTTCATTCATTTAAAAAAGGCTCCTATGTTCTGATGTTGAAACAGCTCACTCTTGTGAGGGTATTATCTCATGAAGGTTTTCACTGGTTATTATCTGTTAGACAACTGAAAGGTGAATAAGCCATAAATGAAATAACAGCATGATGGTGTACTGGAGGGATTAAAGTTGTAAAAAGCATATTGGAATTCTAAGTAAATCAGTTATGAGAAAAACTCATGGGAACTGCAAATTCCATGGAAACAGAAATTCAGTACGACTTTTTAAAGTGCAGGGTTACTGAAAAATAAATATAATAACGTGCAATTTAGCATATTGCTGAACAACCCAACAGCTTTTTGTGACTGTATCTGGCATCATTTTATATGGCAAATTTGTTAGCATTCTTGTTAAAAATATCAGACCATGTTAAAATTTGATAGGTAATAAGGCGTTGCATTTACCGCTTTTCAATCTCTCCAGTAACTGTAAAACTATATAAAACAATCAGAATTTAGTCAGAAAACGAAATAAACTTAAAAAAACCCTATAGCAACACGTTTTCAAGGCGCACAAACACAGTAGGTAAGGCTCCTGCCTCCTATCAGACAGAAGGAATCAAGCAGCTCTGCGCCAGAGCAGGGGCCTGTGCCGCCCACAGGGCAGAGGGAAAGCCCTACAATAAAGGGAAACTATGGGGAGAAGAGAGGACATTTAAAGTGCAATGACATAACTACACATCAATAAAGCTTCTCTTAATATTCACACAATAGTCATCCCTTCATTGCGCGGGCCAATCCTCTCATTATCCATGGATCCCAGCAGGGCCCTGCGGCCGTGAATGCGGCCCGCTCTGGGCTCGCCTGGCTCGGCCGCCACAGCGCCCCCGGGGCCGCTGCACCTCTGCTCCCCCAAAACACCCGCGGGGAAAAGAGCAGGGCAAAGGCAGCAACACAAAACAAACTCTAAAACCCGCGCACAAAAAGATAAACACAGAAAAGGCACAAGCTGCATTTTATTTCATCTTCTGCCAACACAGTCACTGACTGAGAGTTGCATTTCCACGGCAAAGATCTGCCTTTTGAGAAACTTCAAACACAGAAATATCTTTTTTACTAGATGTGTACAAGGCCAGGCCTCATTGGAGGCACAGCTTTTCTCACAACTCTGCATCATCTTTAACTGAAAAAGAATTAAGCAGTATGGTCATGAGTCTGGCATCTCAGCCAGAAAGGCCAGGTATTAGAGGGAAGAAGTCAGCCTATAAAATCTGATTAGTTTTCCTCTTCCATTGGTCTGTCAAGAATGTTAATCAGAATGTATCTCTACATGTTAACATGAAGGTGTTTGTATTTACAGAAGCAGTAATATATCTATAAAGACTTTTGAATTCTCTTCAAGGACAAGAAAATTTGAACCAATAATCCTTTCCTAATAGACAGGTCCAGTTTAACTTTTCACTGAAGATGTTAAACCCAAGGGTAGTTCATGTAATGCTGTCCTTACATGTCGCTATCTTCATGCACAACAGCCCATCTTTATTCTTCACAGCTCACATTTAGATGGTTTTCTAAAGGCATTGTCTTTCATTTTAATTGGTTAGTAATTTACTGCAATTCGCTTCATTGGTTGGTAGTTGCTAAAGTACATGTTAGTCAAAACCTTTCCTCCCTAACGAGGTTTACATTCTTGTCTCCTGGATAGAAGCTGTGGGTAGAAGTCTTTCTTCTTCTTTCTTCTCCTTTCTCACAGGAACTTGTCAGGCTAGCTGTTAGCTGTACTTAGCTGAAGCAGCAGGCCTGAGCCATCATTTTACAAGGGTAACAAAGCTCTTCTTTTATACGGCTTTACAATATTGTATGTAACAATGTTGTATGCAACATTGACATATGATTATTTCAATCTTAAAGAATAATCTTAAATTTCTTTCCCGTGAATTTTGACCTTTGTAATATTTGTGTATGATATATTTGGAGTTAAAATCTGGTTTGAATCATCCCTTCATAGAATCACAGACTCATGAAATCATCAAGGTTGGGAAAGCTCCCTGAGAGCACGGAGTCCCAGCTGTGCCCGATGCCCACCTTGTCCCCAGCCCAGAGCCCTGAGTGCCACCTCCAGCCCTTCCTGGGACACCTGCAGGGATGGGCACTGCCAAGCTCCCTGGGCAGCCCCTGCCAAGGCCTGAGCAGCCTTTCCATGGGGAAATTCCTGCTGGTGCCCAGCCTGAGCGCAGCCTGAGGCCGTTCCCTCTGCTCCTGTCCCTGTCCCTGGGAGCACAGCCCGACCCCCCGGCTGTCCCCGCCTGGCAGGGAGTTGTGCAGAGCCACAAGGGCCCCCCTGAGCCTCCTTTGCTCCAGGCTCAGCCCCTGCCCAGCTCCCTCAGCCCCTGCTGGGGCTCCAGCCAGGATAGCATCCTAGTGCTATACAAAGAGCAGTGCCGTAGGTGCCTTTATCACCACATTTTAATCTTTCATAAATACAGAAAGACTCGTCAGAAAGCACTAAAGCCAAGTCAGCAGCAAAAGTGCCAATGTCCTCTGCAAAGCAGCGCGGCCCGGGCCGGGCCGGCCCCAGGCTCGGAGCCGCGGTTGCCCGGTAACCGCGCCCGGGCCCTCAGCGTCTGTGACGGCGCCGTGGCCTCAGCGCCCGCAGCCGGCGCTGCTGCTCATTCGCACTCGGCATTAGCCAAGCGAATGGTTCGCAGAGATTGGTCTCTACGAGTCCTGTGATTTCGCGGAGAATTGGTCTCTGTGAGCAACTCGGAAACTCGCACAACATTGGTTTTTGCTAGGGACTCCTAAATTCACAGAACATTGGTTTCTGTGAGGGAGTCCTGAACTTACAAAGCATTGGTCTTTGTGAGGGACTCCTAAATTTGCAGAACATTGGTTTCTGTGAGGGAGTCTTGAAGTTGCAAAGCATTGGTCTTTGTGAGGGAGTCCTGAATTTCGTTTGAAGGTAAATATTGACTCAAGTTGTACTTTCTGGTTTTTTCACATCTCTGCTCTGAAAGAGAATGACAAAGGGAAATACAGGATGGGAGAACTTCAGTCATCTGGAGCACTGATTCCTGGCTGCAGATTTGGTGCCAAACATTACACCTGAAAATTACTCCTGCTACTTGAGTGTCCCTAAGAAGAACGAGATGCTTAATGTCAGTGCCCAGGACCTGCAGCTGGCTGATTCCCACTTGTACTATCGCTGAACACAAACTGTTGAGACCCTGGGTTTTTCCCTTTGTGGAGGAGCAGCCCAGAGGTGGGGCCGAGGCTCTGGCGACATCGAGCACTGCCTCGGGGCCCGGGAGCGAACCCAGCCCGCTGTGTCCGGGGACCGAGGGAGCACCGGGGCTGGAACAGGCGGGGACCGAGCGGAGAAACGGGCGGGGAAACGGGCAGATCGAGGGTGGAACGAGAGGGAAGCGAGGGAGCAACGAAGTAGGACCGATGCGGGACCAAAGCCCTCCCAGCGCCACCGCCCCGGGCCCCGGCCCGGGCCGGCCCCAGGCTCGGTGCCGCGGTTGCCCGGTAACCGCGCCCGGGCCCTCAGCGTCTGTGACGGCGCCGTGGCCTCAGCGCCCGCAGCCGGCGCTGCTGCTCATTCGCACTCGGCATTAGCCAAGCGAATGGTTCGCAGAGATTGGTCTCTACGAGTCCTGCGATTTCGCGGAGAATTGGTCTCTGTGAGCAACTCGGAAACTCGCACAACATTGGTTTTTGCTAGGGACTCCTAAATTCACAGAACATTGGTTTCTGTGAGGGAGTCCTGAACTTACAAAGCATTGGTCTTTGTGAGGGACTCCTAAATTCACAGAACATTGGTTTCTGTGAGGGAGTCCTGAACTTACAAAGCATTGGTCTTTGTGAGGGAGTCCTGAATTTCGTTTGAAGGTAAAGATTGACTCAAGTTGTACTTTCTGGTTTTGACACATCTCTGCTCTGAAAGAGAATGCCAGAGGGAAATACAGGATGGGATAATGCCAGTCTTCAGTTTGGTGGCATGTACAGCTGAGGGGATGAACCATATATGGTCTGCTGATGGTGCTTTTTGTCTCACCGAAGAAATGCAACATTTCCTAAATATACTAGTCTATCCATTTTTTCCTATAGTATTTATTTAAACTACTTATAGGTGAATGAGTTCTGTTCAAGTTTCAGGGGGTTGTTATGATCTAGTTATTAAAATTATTAAGGAGATGCCCCTGGATTAAGGTGCAAAACATGACCATGTGCCAAAGTCAATAGTTTGGATTTTATGGAACAGTAAATGTGAGGAAGAGAGAGGGATAAAGAAATAGCAAAAGGAGGGGGGGAGGGAGGGAGCTGGGAAGGGGGGAAGAAAGAGAGCAACAGAGAGAGATTTAGTAGAAAATATCACCATTCCATGGATCCCATCCCATTCAATCCTCTTCTGGTCTTCTCTGTGGTGAGGCCTCACAAAATGGAAGACTCCAAAGGATTAATGCAGATTTGGGCAAGGTGGCACTGCCCAGGTAGCTCCCTGGGGTGGGGCAAGTTTGGCTCTGTCTCTTGCTACTCTCAAATAATAGAAAATCTTTAGCACTAGGATATCCTTTGAGTCTGCCCTGAATTGGGTTGTGGCTTTTCCGATCTGTTGTGTTACTTTGCATGCCCTGCAGTCGTCTGGTGCAAGGCCTCAGGAATGGCTCTGGGGGCACTTTGGAGGTCTTTGATGGGTTATGACACCCCCTCAGCTGCCCCTCATGGGAAGGTCCCCTGGATGTGGCCTTCTGGGGCTGGGGGCTTCTAGAGCTGAGCCAGTTTGCCTGAGGGAGGATGGGTGTCCACTGCCCCTTAGCAGAGGTTGTGCCACACGCCCAGAATTTCCTCCTCCCCCCTCTGTTGATGGGAGGTTTGAGTGCAAACCTGGCCTCAGCAGACGAGTCTGTGGCTATGACTTCCCCAGCCTGAAGGCAGACAGAGCTGGTTTTCAGCACAGCTGCTGGGTCTGGCTTTAGTGGGGATGTATTTTTCTCCCTCAGCCTTGTTCACTTCTCCCCAGACCTGAGCTAATGGGATGCTAGTGTCAGCTTTATCTTGGCTCAAGTTTCCTTAGGCAGCTTAACTCACAGTGCCAAGTTCCAGTCAGGAGGCATTTTCAGGGAAGGGTGGGCTTGGGGGTCTCAGCTTCTCTATACAGTTTTGTCACAATGGGCAAAAAGTCCTTTATAGCAATATTTAAACCATTAACCATAACACTCCAGTCTCTCTCAAGTCCTGTGAGGAGCAGCTGAGAGAGCAGGGGTTGTTTAGCCTAAAGAAGAGGAGGTCCACTCAAGCTGTTTTTAAATAATATTTAAGCTACAGCTTTGATTGTTCTAAGTATTTTTAATGTTGAGCATTTTAGCTCCAGGTTTCAGTATGATCCATCTTTGAATTGCACAAGGTAACCATGTAGTTCAAATAAAGTCCAACTAGAGGCCTAACAATACTAGCTGCTTATGCCAAACAAGCACATAGCTACTTTCAAATCATAGAAAATCTTTAGCACCAGTATATGCCTTGAGTCTGCCATGAACTGGGTTCTGGATTTTCAGAGTTCCATTGTTGTTCCTTCCAGTTCTGTTGAGGGACTGTCACTCATCTGTGACATCATCACTTCACAATGGCATCTGGATTCCCAGGAAGGACACCAACACCTCGACTTTTGCTTAGGGAAGGACTTAAGCCTAATACTGTGAGTAGCCCCTGGGGCTGTGTTAAGGCTGGAAACTGCCCTGGTGTCCCTGCTCTCCCTGCCCCTGTTGTCCAGCAGTGCTCTGAAGCTGCAGAGCCCCTCCCCAGCCCTCTGTGCCATGCTCCTGTTGCTGGGGCTGTCCTGGTGCAGTAGGGAACACTGTGGGATGTGTCAGGGACAGCCCAGCGCCTTGCCTGGCTGTGCCAGCAGAGCCAAGTGAAACCAATGCACAGCTGAAGCCCTCAGCATGGGCTTCTTTCCTTCCCCTTTGCCACAGCAATTCCTTCTGTCAGGCTGGGCACTCACCTGTGCTGCTCTGACCAAGCTGCCCTTGGGCACCTGGGCATGTGAGGGGGAAAGCTCAAACTCTGCCCCAAGCCTTGAGAGCCACGGCTGGTCCCAGCTGGAAGAGCTTCCAAAGCAGCTGTTCTCTCCCAGCTCCTGGGTGGGCACAGATGCAGCCCTGCAGGCAGCACTGGAGCCAGGGCCACAAAGGTCCCTTGCTGTCTGCAGCTCACTTGACTGAAGATGCCCCACTGCTGAGGCTCTGCCAAGGACATCCCTCTGTTTTCTTCTCTCGAGGGCTCTGTCAGCCCAGACAGAGAAAACCAATGCTAACTAACAGAGAGAGCTAAAACTTGGACACATTCCTGTGCACCTCACTCTTGGTCCAGCTTGTCTTGCTTGCTTCCCTTGGACTCAGCCAGCAGTGCTATCTCCTGCCTGGGAGTTTTGAGTGTTGTGCAGGGGTGGAGTTCAGGCAGTTCTGAGAGCTCCTCCCCACTCTTTGGAAAGGTCACTGCCTCAATCCAGTGAAATGTAAGAGGAAACAAATGCCCAAAGAGCAGAAATCCCCAAACATGTCCCATCAAATCACAGAGAGACTCATGGGACAGAGCCATGTGGCCGGAGTATGTCTATTGCACTCTGTATTATTAATTTATTGGTGCTAAGTATTTCAGCAGGCAACTTCCAGGGTTTCCAGAACTGTCCTAGTGGCTGTGATCACAAATTATTCATCAGTGCCACTTGTTCAAGGAAAGCCTTTCTGAGCAAGCACATCTCTGACATTCTTGCTGTTTGGTTTTTTTTTTTGGTTTTGGTTGGTTTTTTGTTGTTTTTTTGTTTTTGCATTTCAGCTGCTTCCCTCTAAGTTCCAGAGGGAGAAGTTTGTCAACTCAAAGCAGGAGGCCAGCACTGGGGGGAGTTTTCTGCCCAGAATTGGCCCATGTGTCGACATGAGTGAGACTCGTCCAAAGGTAGCCTTTTCCCGCTCTTTTCCTTTCTGTTTAACATGAAGTTTGAAGAGGGTGAGTGCTTGTGACAGGCTCGCCTCCAGCAAAAGACCTCAGTGTCCAGGTGCTGTTGTCATTGCAAACTGCTGGGAGTGGTGGACTGGGAGTCCTGATCTGCACTAAGCCAACACAAATGACCTCTGCTGAAGCTGCTGGGCTGTGCTGGAGTGTAGCTGCCATTGCTAAAACCAGGGGGGGAAGGCTGAGGACGCAAAGGCACCAAATTGCCATTTGCCATTCTCCTGCTGAAGGAGCCACCTCTTGCTTTGGTGTGGTCACCATCAAATGCTTGGGGTCACAGCATTCCCTCCACAGTGGCAGCGTTGGCCTTTGAGGCCGAGGACCTGCAGGAATGACTTCAGCTTTAGCAAAACAAATTGCATTACTGCTTTGGGCTGGAACAATGTGTTGGGACCCTGAGGGGGTGTTAGATTTTGCAGGCTGCCAGATGTACAGGGGACTGGCCCTGGGCAGAAGGGAATGGATGTGCTTTACCTGGATCAGTGCCTACTTAGAGTTGTGTTTAAAGCTGCTTTTCTGGCAGGACTGGCTCAGTAGAAAGCACAGTCCAAAGGGGTAGGTGACCGAGGTGGGCTGTTGAGCAGGAAATTGGCAGCAAGCGACACGGAACACAATCCAGGTTAAGGATTGCCCTGGAGAGGGGCCTTGGGAACACCTCAGGGAAAGGCACAACTAAGGCCCAGTGTGCTGCAGCCACTCCCTTCAGCAGACTGTGTCTCCTCATGGAGTCACACACAAGACCTGCTTGTGTCTCTGGTGTAACAACAGTGTGACTGGAGAAGGCAGACAAAGCAGGGCAGAGCCTTCTTAAAGCAATGTCTCTGCTCCAGAAGCATTTGCTGTTGTTGTGTCTTTCCAGACATGCCTCTGCAATGGTATTAAATAAGATGGCAATAATGACAAGAAAGCACCCATTTAAAGCTAATGGAAAAAGGAGATACCAACTCTACTCTTACCCAAGTCGCTGAGAAAATAATTGAACCTTATCCTCATTCAGCATTGTCATTCACTTGTCTTCTATCCTCATTCACTTGTCTTTTTCCTTACTTCATTTTTGCCTTTACCTGACTTCCTGACTTTATTTTTGCCTTTCCCTCTGTTAGAAAGGCAGTAACTTTTAAATGCAATGAAAGGGGACAAAATCATCCAAGCAAAAGAAAACTGTTTATTAGCAACCACACAGAGAGGCGTGTGTCTCCCTGCCCCCGAAAAGGAGCAAACACACCCTCCAAGAAAAAAGCAATCTTTGTATCCCCTTTGTACCCAGCTGGGACAGTCCCTGGCCCCTTTTCCCCGGAGGGGTACTCAAGAACTTCCATTCTCTCTGACCACCAACTTTTCTGTCCCCTCTCCTCTCATCCTCCTTCCTTTTGGTCAGGTCTTCAGCCAGTTGGTGCTGCCAACTCACAGCAACACCCAACACACCAACCTGAACAAATCCAAACTACAAACAACACATAGTACCAACAAATTCCATTCTTTCACTTAAAAACCTTTTGGCTTCAGCCAAATACCACCTCATCTCTCACACCTCCTCTAGTACTGTTCTCTTCTTACTGATGCTTAAGTTCTAGTTCAAAACAGGTATTTGCAGTTGGGTGGGCCTCAGTTTCCCTGTCTCAGAGTAAAGGACATCCCAAAATTGAATCTGATGTCAATTTGTGGGTCTTACTTACTCCATGAGTGCTCAGTCAGTGCTCCAGTGGGCACAGGGCTGTGCTTAAGGAACGTGCTGCCTGGCATTCTGGAGAAGGAAAGCTGGAGAAATCAAAAGAGCAACTTGGCTTGAGCCTGCTCTAAGCTGATCAAGCAGTTCTTGATCAGCTCAGAGCAGAGGTGGGTGAGCCAGAGTTTGCCCAGTGTGTCCTGGGCACACATGCTCACCCAGAGTCTGTGCTTCACTGGGGATCAGTGTAAGGGATCCTTCATGAACTTTCCTCCCAGCAGCTGAACCTCTCCCTGCTCTCTCGCCTCTCCAGCTGTCACCAGCTCCCCCGAAACGGAGCATGTTTGGGGTTTCCCCACGAGAGCTGGTATTTCAGAAGGTCGTTGCTCATGAGGTCTCTGAAATGGTGCTGTCTATCATGAATAAGGACAAGGTAAGTGCTGGCACCTGGAGCTTTAACACTGTGCTGGAAGAGGAGAGTGCTGTCATTCCCCCAGTGTACAGCAAAGCAAGTTATCTGCTGCAGCACATCCAGAAGAAAATGGCTCAGCACCTTTGTTCTGCAAGTTGTGGAAATCTTCCTGTGCTGGGAACTGTCCCCTGATTTTGGCCATGCCTTGATGGTATCTATGCCAAAGGAGTTTCCTGCTCTTGAAAGCTCTGGATTGGTAGGAATGTTGAGCCTGTACAGTTCTTACCTGCTCTCATGCTTTGCCTTGAGCTATACCACATCCTGGGTTTCCTTGGTTAATCTTGGCTCCTGGTAGGAATCTCTGCCTCTCTCAGACTGTTTGGCTCCCTTTGTGCAGCTCACAGTCAGCTCAGGGGCTGAGTCTTCTCCACTTTATGCTGGAATCACTTCTCATTCATGGCATTGGCACTGCAGGAAATGTGTTCTGAAAGAGCCCTGCAATCAGAGTGATGGAGCAGAAGCAGTGGGAGGCCTTTAGGTGCCACTTCAGGCTCCTGCTAAGTTTCATTCAGCTCTGCTCAGCTTTTCCAAAAGCAACACGGTGCTCTGCTTTCCCTTTGAAGAACCACAGCACATCCAACGCTCCTGGAGGTTTTCACCTTCACTTGTGATTGTTTTGCAGTTTCCCAAGAGAGTTGAGAGGGAAAAAGTTGAAAAATGTCACCAGTTGTGTTCCAGTGTAAAGAGGAAAACAGAGACCATTGGAATTTCCGTCAGGGAAACATTTCTCAAATGAGCCTTGTGCCAAGAGTGGGCTGGTGGGAAGAGACAGGAGGGAGTCCAAATCATCTGGTTTAGACTTTCTGAGAGCATTTTGGTGCTCAGGGGTTGATGATATCTGTGTGCTAGAAAATGCATGTGTGCTGTGTCTGTGAATCCCAGAGGGCAGCACCTGGCCTGCTGGCTGCAGGCAGGAATGCCCAGCAGCCCAGCTTGCCTGCACAGGCAGCAAGAAGCCCTGGAGAGCCAAGATTGGCTTTGCATACTGGAACCACACTGTCACTCAGTGCTGGTCATGTTTCTCCAGGCAGAAAATGCCTTTGAAGCCCAGAGTCAATAGGCACAGCCTGTCTGTGTTTCCATCACTTTTGGCAAGCTGAATGCTCTCATGGTTTTATGATTCCTCCTTGCTGCTTTACTGCCCATTTAAATTCTCTTTGCCATCTCCTTGTTTTAGGGGTTGCCTTGCTGTGTTCCTTCTTTTGCTTTTCAGGTTTGCTTTTCCTCCCAGTAAGGCCACAGGGTTTGGTCTCCTCTCTTGCTGCTCTGCCTGCATGACTCTATCCCCAGAACTGCCCTGCCCAAACCTGATCTGCTAGAAGGGAATTTCTTCCTTCCCGCAGGACAATGTGCTGGTTTGCTTTCAGGTAGCACATTCCCCCTCTGGACCATGATTGCATGGCTGTGTGCAGGCAGAAGCCAGCAGGTTTTTTGACCTTGTTGAATTTCAGTTTATCACCAGCTGGGGGCTCTGTACAAATCACAAATGGGACAAGACTGCTGTGGAACTGCCTTGAGCTGTTTTATTTTCCAGCATCACTCTCATTACATGATTATGACAATGGGAAGATGCCAGCAGCTCACATCCCAGGCAGCAGACCAAGAACTTAATGTTACAACTTACTTTACAAGTTTTTTGACCAATCACATAAAGCAAAAGCACATTGACAGTAGTTCCATCCAACCACTATAAGCACATGTACCTTTGGTTAAAACACTGCTTGCTTATTTTGAATACAATATCTGCTTGTAAGCCTTAAAACACAACGCACAGAGCTCCATTATTAAGCTTCAACTTTCCTAATATCTTGCTAGATAAACTTTTCTGTAGCTTAGGGAGTTATTCTAGACAAGCATTAATACACAGACCATTGTTCTATTTGTCCTTGATTCTCTACTTTTTAAATAATTTTTCTGCTGACCTATCTCATGGCTGCTGCTTAGCTCTAATCACAGTTCTGCTGTCTCTGGGGCCTGCCTTTTGCAGCTTTCCCAAAACCCTTTGATTTTGTGGATTCCCACACAGATGACTTGGTTCAGGTGCTCTGTCTCCATCCTGCTGGTGCTGACCTGCTCGGCCCTTCCATCCCACCAGGCACTGCCCAACTGCCCCTGGCCAAAATTCTGGACCCAGACAGAAGGGATCTGAGTTCACCCATGTGAATGATGTGCCTGCACCTGCACAGCTGAAAGTGCTTTGGAAAAGGGGCCAAGGAGGGATGTCAGCAGGGCACGGACAGGTCTCCTCTCATCCTGTTTCCACAAGTGGCAAAATTATTGTTTCATTGTTGGGAAGGATGAAAGTTTGACAAGAAAGTCTCACAGATACGTATGCTTAGCAGAGAGATTTTTAAATGTGGAGTCTGATGAAGGAATAGAGTTGGAAGCAAGTTTTGATATAGAAGAAAAGAATATCTGAGCCAGTCTTACTGGATAACCAAGGAGCCAAAGGGTGTGTTAGTTAGAAGGGGTTTTCATGGCTTAGAGCAAAGGATAAACCCACCTCAAACAAGAAAATGTTTTTACCAAACAAGAAGATAGCACAGGCAAACAAGCCTGCTGATGTGGCAAGTAGAAAAAAGGTCTCAGAATTTTCCACTGCAAGAAAACTGAAAAACAATTTCTAGCTTAACCTGTAATGTACTAACTTTTAGTGATTGCAGAATAGTAACATGAATGTGGTAATGATAGTAGTTATGATAGGCTATAGGTAATAGTTAAGGTATAGATTGGTTCTCCTGTATGAAGATGCTGAGCAAAGAGAAGTATATAATGGATTGTAACCAAAATTAAAGGGTCTCCAGGCTTGCCTGCAGCTGGGGCTGACAGCTGTAGGCACAGGCTCTGTCACCCACGACCCTGAACTGCTGAAACATCTTGGATGGAATGAACTGCATTTTGGAGAGCTGCCTGGAGTCCCACATGCCTCATTCAGGCTCTTACATTTCCTGTCTTTGCTGCAGGTTCCTCAGGTGGTGAAGGTCTCCATGGAGAGCTCCCCTTACTTCCAGCTCTCGTGCTCCAGCGATGTTTTCCGTCTGGTGCCGCCGGGCGCGTCTGCCCCTGTGCGCATCCGCTTCACCCCCGGCGGGAACAAGGTGAGGCTGGAGGAGCCAAAACACAGAATGATCTCCACAGCCACTGTTTTCCCTGCACTCTGGGGATAGAGCCCATTGCATGCTGTGAGCTGGGCTCCAGGCCCTGGGCAGGCAGCCTGCAGCAGCCAGTCACACCTTGGCACTGCTGGCAGGCGCTGCAGCCAGGCCTGACAGGCTCTGCTTCCCCTCCCTGCACATCCCTGAGCATTGCCAGGGGAAGATGCACAGGGAACAGTGAAAATGAGGGCACTGCAGCCAGGCCTGACAGGCTCTGCTTGCCCTCCCTGCACATCCCTGAGCATTGCCAGGGGAAGATGCACAGGGAACAGTGAAAATGAGGGCACTGCAGCCAGGCCTGACAGGCTCTGCTTCCCCTCCCTGCACATCCCTGAGCATTGCCAGGGGAAGATGCACAGGGAACAGTGAAAATGAGGGCACTGCAGCCAGGCCTGACAGGCTCTGCTTGCCCTCCCTGCACATCCCTGAGCATTGCCAGGGGAAGATGCACAGGGAACAGTGAAAATGACAGAGGGCTGTTGATAGATCTTTGGCCATCTCTAGGTGTGACAGTGTTCACAGGGTTTCTTGGATGAGGGAAGAGATGAGGATCTGACTCCATGTTTCAGAAGGCTTGATTTATTATTTTATGATAGATATTACATTAAAACTATACTAAAAGAATAGAAGAAAAGGTTTCATCAGAAGGCTAGCTCAGAATAGAATAGGAAGGAATGATAACAAAGGTTTGTGACTCGGCTCTCTGTCTGAGCCAGCTGGGCTGTGATTGGCCATTAATTAGAAACAACCAACATGGACCAATCAAAGATCCACCTGTTGTATTCCACAGAAGCAGATAATCATTGTTTACATTTTGTTCCTGAGGCCTCTCAGCTTCTCAGGAGGAAAAATCCTAAGGAAAGGATTTTTCATAAAAGATGCCTGCAACATCTAGGTCCAGTGGAAGGGATTTCATTATGATGGAAAACAGCAGAGGAACAAAGAGGTCAGAGAGCTTTCCTCCTTGCTGACTGCCAACAGCATCCTGCTGCCTCTTGGCACTGTTCTTCTCCTGCCTTGGTTGGAGAGGCAAAGTTAGAGGGGAGTTCTGAGCCAACTGATGTTTCTGCACCAGGCCAGAGGTGCAGGATCTCTTTGGGTACAGCTGCTTTCTCATCTTCTTTTTGCTGCTTAGAGTCAGTTCAACACTTTGTCCTATTCTCAGACAGTGGGAATATAGAAACCTAAAGAGGAATGTCCTGTGTTCCCCAGCTCCATGTGACCGTGTTCCCAGGGGTCTTAGGATGAGGGAAGAGACAAGGGTCTGACTCCATGTTTCAGAAAGCTTGATTTATTATTTTATGATATATATTATATTAAAACTATACTAAAAGAATAGAAGAAGGGATTTCATCAGAAGGCTAGCTAAGAATAGAAGAGGAAGGAATGATAACAAAGGCTTCAGGCCTGGACACTCTGTCTGAGCCAGCTGGGCTGTGATTGGCCATTAATTACAAACATCCAGCATGGGCCAATCACAGATCCACCTGTTGCATTCCACACCAGCAGATAATCATTGTTTCCATTTAGTTCCTGAGGTCTCTCAGCTTCTCAGGAGGAAAAATCCCAAGGAAAGGATTTTTCATAAAAGATGTCTGTGACAGCTCCATGTTCCTTAGAAGGGACTTAGGAATTATTTAACATCATTGAAATTTAGAGTAAAAATGGTGGAGGCCTAGGGCATTTCTCTGGATGACCCAAGTGACAAAAGGGCTTAATGCCACTGAGATAGGTTTTGCAAAGTGCACTGGTGCCTTTAAAATGTGACACATTAGTAGAACTTAGTGTTCATTTTAGGGTGGAAAAGGTAAATTGATGCCCTTGAAGGGTTCTAGGAAATGGTTTTTCTTCTGCCATGGGGATGGCACTAAATGTCCTGTGCTGAGCCAGTTTCTTTTCCTGCAGGATTATTCCCACGAGCTGGTCTGTGTCACTGACAATGAAAGGATAGTTGTGCCAATTCGGGCCATTGGTGCCCGAGCTACCCTGGACTTCCCTGCCCAGCTGGACTTCTCCAAGTGTCCGGTCAGGTACAGAACCCAGAAGACTCTGCTGGTGCACAATGTTGGTAACCAGGCAGCTCGGTACCAGCTGAGCACCCAGAGCTGAGGATCTGTCCTTGTGCACATCTTGGTTTGGAAAGACAGGAGTCTGCTAAGGAAGGCAGGAGCCTCTCCTGAAATGGGGAATGTAAACCCTCCCACCCCTCCAAATTGCTATAAATTTTAAATTCAGGGGGCTCTCAGGCAAAAGTACGGGAGCAGGAAATAGCAGTCCCTTAATAGGGAAAAGAAAAAAAAAAGGATAAAATCAACAATGCAGTACACTAGAACAACACTGACAGAGTCACAACCCAACCTGACACCCTGTGGGGTGTTGGGAGCAGTCCAATTGGAAATGTGGCTGCAGCCCTCCTGCAGTGTCAGGGGTGGTTCTGTTGGAGCAAGGGGCACCTGTAGAGAAGGATGTATTCTTCCTCTGAAGATCCAGTGGAGGAAGAAGAGGCAGCTGCTGTTTCTCTTGGGAATCCAGTGGAGAAAGCCGTGCTGGTGTCTCAAAAACCTCTGGATTCTATCTGGGTAGCAATGCTTGGCTCCTCCCTCTGGGCGGAGCATCTCCCAATGGGATGTTATAGTTCTTATCAGTCGTGCAGTGACATTCAATAGCTGTTATCAGCAGATGTCCCCTCCCCAGGAAGGAGTGATTGTGGTCACTCAAAGAGAGAGATAAAGCAAACTGCCCACTTGACAAAGGTAGTCTGCCATACAGATGGTAATGGAAAAGATCTTGCATTGCAATCTGGAACACATGGCAAGAGACAATCCTGGCCCAGCCAAAGGGAGAAGGGGTGGTCATAGGGGAGGCAGAGCTCAGTCCTCAGCACCACAGCAGTGTGAGGCCTTGTCCCTGCCAGCCTGAGCCATGTGCTGGCAGGATAATGCAGTGTGAGCAGGAGAGCTGATGCTGGCTGCTCTGCAGCTTTGGAGCTGGGCTGCTGCTCTTGGCAGGCACTGGCTCAAGGCAGTCAAGAAATGAAAGCAATCTGCACTGGATGATAGCAATAAGATAAGGGAGATGGATAAAGAAGAACAAGGAAGTTATTCCTTAGCAAGAGAAAAGTGGTGAGTAGGTGTGCCCATAGTGGAGAAACAATGATGCTGGCTTTGTTTTTGGAGGAAAAGTGCTGCTTTTTTCTTTTGGAAATCAAGAGGGAACCTTTCACCATCAAAGAATTGATTCTCCTCTGTCCCTCCCCCAAAGTGGTCATGGGGTGTTTGTGCATAAGCAGCTTTCTCCTGGAGCAAGGGCAGGTGTCTCTTGTTGAGATGTGCAGAGCAGAGCCAGGGCCAGTCCTGTGAATACAACACAAGGCCCAGGTCACTGCTCCTTGATTTGGAACCAAAAGGCAGAGTGGGCACTGATTGGCTTCAACCATGAAATCAACTCTGGTGAGTGTTGTGCAGCTTCAAGTGCTGATTTCAGGGGATGTTGGTGGCTTTTGGAGTGTGTCTGCTGAGTTCAAGGCCAGGTGAGGTGCTGTGCTAGATTCAGGACAGCCTTGTTTGCTTGTTGAAGCTCTTGCTCTTGGCTGTGCCAGCTGGGGCACTGCTGACAAGCTGGTCCTTTCCTCTAGGATTCATTTGTCCCCTGGGTAGAACTGTTGCTGCTCTTTCCAGAGGATGTTTGGGAATGCCCTGGATTTGTGTCTCAGAACTGTATCTGTAATGATTGTGTGGGTCAAACTCTCCTGGGAAAGCTCCTCCATGGGAACAGCAGTTGCAGCTAAGAAGGAGCAAAGCAGGGCACCTGTGGCGGGCAGGGCTGCTTACAGAAGCTTGTGGGGACACCTTGATGTCCATCCCATTGCAGATGGGGAAACTGAGGCACGGAGCCATGTCTGGGTGTGTGTTCAGGGTCCTTCATGGGACCCCCAGCATCCCAGGGGCTTCTCCTGCCTGCCCATCAGTGGCTGTTGGCTGCTGGCCACTTGGCTTGAGCTGCCTCCTGTGCACAGGGCCCTGTGCTGAGCACACGGTGCTGTGTTGGTTGGAAACCCAGGGTGCCCTGAGCCCAGGTTTTGTGCCCCGAGCCACGACAGCCGGACCTTTGCAATGCCTTTAACCGAGCCCTTTCCTGCTCTGTCCTCGGCCTCCAGGGGCAGCGTCACTGCACCAAGTTTACACTTCGACCTCCCTGAGCTCGACTTCGGGGACATCTCCCTTGGTGAGTGTTGCCTGGGCTGGGACACAGCGTCAGGGATCTGTGCCTTCCAACAGAAAAGCATCCCTCACTCCTGGTCTGCCCCAGCAGCCTCTTCAGGCTGTGAACTGCTGCTGCCTCAGGGGGCATTTTGCCATTGTGAGATCCAATAGAAGCAAGGAATAGAAAGTCAGTATTTTCTGGTGTCTCTGTGCTGCTTGAAAAGACAGATGTCTGCCAAGGAAGGTGGGAATCTTCCTGCAATGGAAAGATGAGCCGTTCCCTCCAAATTATTATCCCTTTGAAATGACAGGGCTCCCAGGCAAAACTATGGGAAAAGGAATAACAGTTCTTTCCTAGACTGTCTCAGGAGAGTACAGACAAGAAGGCAAGAACAGACGTTTGCCAGGGGCCAAGTCCCGTTTTTCCCCTTTGGTGGAGTTGTGGTCACAGCAGGAGGAGCTGTGGGCTCTGGCAGGGCAGGGATCCCCTCCCAGCCGGTGCGGGAAGGGAAGGGAAGGGAAAGAGGAAATGCTCCTTGTGCAGAGCCCCAAAGGGCAGGGGGATGTGGGCAGTGCCCAGCAGCAGCAGCAGGAGCGGGGCAGGCAGGCAGGGCCGATGGCAGCGCTGAGCTGCAGCCAGGGCAGTCCCGGGCCAAGCACACAACCTCCCGCAGCAGCAGCGGCTGAGCTGCGATCCCCAGCGGGAGGAAGGGAAGCTCCGCTCCCTGCCCAGCCTCAGCTCCCCCTGCACAGCCGCCCACGGCATCACGCCACAGCTCCCAAAAACCCCAGCGGAAAAGCCCAGCCCAGGGCCAAAACCCCCCAAAACCCCTATCCCCCTTCCCAGACCAAGGGCAACATTCACTGCCAAGCCTAAACCCAGGACAATGAAATTTATGAACTTCTGATGGAAACTCATTGCCTTTCCTGAGCTGCTTCTGCCCCAGCCTGCATCACCACAGAGGCACTTGTCAAGTTGCCTTTTGAAGAAATGAAACAAGAAAGGCAACAGATGGAAATATGGTTCTGAAGCAGGTGATTGATCCTGCTGAATGCCATTTCATTCCTAAGGTCTCTTCAGCTGAAGGCAGCTGTTGTATCTTTGCTTCTTTGTAACTGTTGACTGTTGTCTGCATGTGCTGGCCTCAGTCTCATTTGAGGTTTTGACACCTGGGTTTGTCCTTTTTGTGCCTCTCTTGCCTCCCTGCTGGAGTCCCTGCTGGAGCTGGCAGTGGTCACTTGGATGGGCACAGAGAAGCTCTGGGCTGCAGCTGCAGTTGTTTATTCTCCCCATCTGTGTTCCAGTGACTCTTGGTGAGCAGGCCTGGGGAGAAGTCTCCTCCCCACAGAGCTGCCAGCCCAGCCAGATGTGCACTGCAGAGCAGGCTGTGGCTGCTCTGCGGGCTCTGCAGGACATCCCCACCATGAGTGGCTGTATCTCTGCCTTTGCAGGATGGAGAGCAAATCTCAGAGCTAGAGTGGGGGAAACCCTTGCAGGCAGCAATCACAGTGAGCAGCATGGCTGTGATGTCCCCGTTTGTTGGGTGAGGTGGGACCTGGTTCCTAATTGCTGATCTCAAAGCAAGGCTGGGGTGTGCCCCAGTTGAGTGGGCTCTGAGCTGTCATGTGCTCAGTCTGTTTGGCCCAAACCAAGAGATGCCTTAAGGATCCTGCAGAGAGAAACTGCATTAGGGTGCTTTGCATCACGTTCTAGTTCCTGATTCCATCCTCACTTCCTTTTGCTGTAGCTTCTTCTCCATGACAACTCACTGTTTATGTATCGTGAAAACAGTGGGAATGTTGGCAGGCTGACCAGGGAATTTGACAGCTTGAATTCTCAGAGTCAATGCTGGGTCTGGGTGCACACTCATCACTGAGAGAGAACTGGTTTGGGGCAGGGGAGGGAGCTCCTTCCCATCCCAAAGAGAGAAGCTTGCAGTGTTCAGCAGGGCTAGGAGTGGGCATTTTCAAGGCTGCAGTCTGGAATCTGTGTCCAAGGGAACTCAGTGACGATTCATTCCTCACGCAGCTTCTCGCTGAGCTGTAGTTCAGCTGATAAAGAGCTCAACTCCAATCCCACTTTCATCCTGCCAGGATATTGCCCCAGGATCATGCCCTAGTGGGTGCCTGAATGGATATTTGTGTCCTTCCCCAGGCTTTCCCTACACGCGGCGCTGCCGCCTCACCAACAGCTCCCCGGTGCCCCTGAGGTTCCAGCTCCGCATGTCGGACGATGGCACGCAGCCGGCTGTGGACAGCGTGGATCAGATCCGCAGGGACACTGACCCGGCCTGGAGGGAGGGAATCCATTTCTATGTGGAGCCCAGGGAGTTCTCCATCAATCCCAGCCAAGGCACCATCCTCCCCCAGGGACACCAGGACATCGAGGTACGGCCAGAGCCCAGCCACAGACGCTGCAGCACCAGGGCTGGAGCTGCACTGCAGTGTGGGAGGGCTTTAGCTCTGGTGCCAGCTTTGAGCATCCTGGCAGTGAGAGATCTGCACTGCTGGGAGGCCTCTGCTAGCTGGCTTACCCGGGATGTTCCTCAAGGAGCACTGTTTGGTTTCCAAAATCACATGCTGAGGTCACATACCTTATGGTCAAGGCCTGAAGCCATTCTTGTGTTTTTGAGAGCGAGTTATTTGATTGCAAGTGGGCAGCAGAAGGATGAGGGCAGAAGGTGGCTGTTAGAGAGATGTCATTGGATAAAGCAGTTAGCTTTTCTTCTTGGTCTCATTTCCCCCCTCCTGGGGAGCAGAATGATTTGTGTTCACTGCAGGAATCTCCAGTGGGGACAAAAAACTCTGCAGCCATGAACTGCCCAGCACCTGCTGGGCCACACTTTGCCCTCAGCTTCCTGCTGTGAAGCTGAACTCATTGTGTTCAAGTCAGGTTTCCTCTGCATGGATGTCTTTGTAGTCAGATGAAAAATTGGCCCCTTAATTTGAATGCAGTGGTGCATAGAGCTTTAGTCTAATGTTTTAATGAAGCTGACCGATGCTGTGATAGCAAGGTGTGTTTAACAAATCTGCTATTGCCAGAAGGCTTTTGTTACTCTGAGACTGTGCTCTACACATGGACCAGCAGAAGAATTAAAGCCAAATCCTTCCTCAAGAACTGGAGGATGTCACATGTGGGTAATGAGCTTTTGTAAGGAAGAATTTACTGTTCTTTTTTCTACCAGGTGACCCTGTGTTCCAACACCGTGATGGAATTCTACAGGAGATTGCTGGTGGACCTGGAGGGTTTTGGTGAGGGAGTGGCATCAGTGGTCATCACAGCCAGGTACCAGCCCTTCCTGGCCTCCCCCAGGCACCACCTTGCACAGGCTTTGCTGGCTGCAGCTGCCAAGGAGAAGAGCTGCTGAATGGCCTCATGTTGTGCCAGCTGGACATGAGAACAGCAGTGCTTGGGCAGCAGCCTGTGGTGAAAAGCACCCCTGCTCACAGCCCAGCACGGGCCTGGGCCCTCTGCTAAAGGGACCAGGAATGATATCATTGATTGGCCTGGGTTTTGGTGCTTGAGGTGGAACAAATTTCCCGAGGGCCTCCTCTCCTTCTTCTGCAAGAGATGGAGTTGTGCTGGTTGTGAGCACCCTGCATTGGTTTGGGACACACCAGGCAGCCTGCTGAGAGTCAGGGTCTGGCTCTGTCCATGAGGGCCCATGGCAGGGGGGAAGTGGCTCCCAGCAAGAGTGGGGAGGGCAAGGTCTGACGAGGGGAAAGCAGCCCTTGATGTGGCAGGTCAGCTCCAGTTATTCTCCTTCCCTCTGCTTCCCATTTTGAGCTTTAATGTTGTCAGAGCTGAGACCAAAAGTCGTTGTTGCTGCAGCAGAATTCCATGCTGCTGTGCTGCTGTGGGTGTCAGTGTGATGCCAGAGGGATGCAGCTCCCTGGTGCTGTTCCCTGTCCCAGGCAGAGCCATGCAGGCAGTGCCTGGGCTGCCATTCTGTAAAGCAGGTGGAGCTGGGGCCAGGCAGGGCCTGGAGCTGTGCAGTGCAGGAGCCAGGGAGCTGCAGGGCCTGGCAGGGGGTGGCTGATCAGCCCCTCTGTGGGGCAGCTGCTGTCTCGTGCCCTCCAGGGCTGGGGCCAGCAGCTGAGTTGTCAGGCAGGGCAACAGCACCATGGCAGAGAAGGGAGTCCTTTTTACTGAGACACTGGAGTTGTGTGTTCCTTGAGCCTTAGGGAGCCCTGATCCTTGTTGGGATGGCTCCCCCAGAGCTCGTGGCTCACTGGGACTGTTCCAGGAGTCCTTGCAAGCCTTCTTGGGTAAAGGAGGGGCTGAGGCAGCTGTGGCTCAAAGTGCTCTGCCTGGGGCACTTGGCAGCCTCTGGGTGCTGCCTCTCAGGGTTTGCCCCTCCTTGACAAGCCGTGTTGGAGTGGGAAGAGGTAGAAGGCAATTTATCCCTGTAGGGCTGTTCAATGTGCATTTGACAGTGACCAATGTGTTCTGCTCCATTGCACAATCTTTGGGGGGAAACGTTCTCCATTCTCTCAGTATCTCTGATTCCCCTGGGGTCATCTCTGTGCCCAGATGTCTCGTTCCTGAGCTCCAAGTGTCCTCCCCAGTCCTGATGTACGATGAGTGCCACCTGAAGGTGCCGTATGAGAGGAAGATCCTCATTAGGAATCCCAGCCACCTTCCTGGCTGCTACGGGCTCATTCCCCAGGTTTGGCGTCACATCCACCTCCTTCTGTCAAATATTACTGAGGAGATTATCAGGGGAAAAAAGGGTTTGGATAAGACATTGCTGGTTTCTATTCAGTCTTAAAGATCTGCTGAGAGCAGGATCCTACCCGACTGTAAACTTTAGGAGGCAGTTGAAGCTCCTGAGGAAACAGTTGATGTTCTGGTCTTCAGGGTGTTTTCATGTGGGAGATCTGAGAGGGTTGTGAAAAGCTGCTGCATCCACAGACACCAATGCCTGTGCTGGCAGCCTCCTTGCAGGCTCCCCTGGGAGTGCTAAGCCTACAATTCTTGCATCTTGTGTGTGCCTTTTACCTTTGTGCTGGGGAGTTTGAAACGTGTGTGTAAGTTGCTGTTGCGGTGGATGTTAAGGAGTCTAAAGTTTCTCCAGAGGTGCCTCTGAAGTTGCATTTCATTCTGTCCCTTCCAGAAACGCAAGGAGGACTCTGCTGTGCTCTACTCCAGCCCCAAGCCCTGTGGGATTGTGCAGCCCCAGAGCACAGCAGAGATCCCAGTTGTGGTGGAAGTGCAGGCCCTGGGCACTCATCGCACCAACGTTGTCATCGGCGTGTTCGGGGATGAGAGAAACCCACTGGTGAGGGCAAGGGGAGATGTGAGCCTGTGTGCAGCTGCTCCTGGCAGGGTGCACAGGGACAGGGATTCTGCCGGGGAAAACAGGCCCAGGCTGCTGGGGAGAAGGACAGGAGGGATGGGGGGCACAAACAGCTCCTGCCTTAGAGGTGGCAATCTCAGTGTCTGACACAGAATGGAGCTCGGCTAAGCTGGAATCCAGGGGCATTTGAGTTCATTCTTCTTTCAAATGCTGTTAACTTTGGAAACATCTGTTTGAAAATGTCATCCCTCTGAGCACAAAAGAGGACGTCAGAAGACTTCTGGGAACCTTGAGCTTTCTGTAAAAGAAAGGAAAGCTGGCATTTGAAGGGTGGTTGCAAGGATTGAAACTTCTATTAAAACATATGGAAATGGCAATGCCAAATTCCCTGGATGGCACCAGACATCGGAACCTGGGCCATTGTGGCACTGCCTGTAAATCAGTGAACAGCAAGGACAGGCAATGCAGGCTGCACCAGGGAGCCTGAAGTTTGACAAAACAGTTGCTTTCAACTATCAGGCTGCTTCCCTCAAAGAGGAGGGTTTCTCCCCACCAGAAGGACCAGTTGTTTAACTGTCAGCCTGGTCTTAACTAGAGATTTCTTGCAAAGGTAAAAGCTTTGGGCCAATAATTTTTAGTTGGAAAGGTTCTCTTACCTTAATCATTTTTGATTTGGAGGTGAACATGTAATTTTCTTTTTCCCCAAAAGCCCAGCATTTCAGCTGGAGAGTGGTAGCTGTCCCTAAAGAAATAACTTGAGCAAGGTTGAGCTGTTGAAGGTTTTTTAGGTTTCCCTGTTGTGGTTTGTTTTGTGGTTTTTTTTTTTTTTAATCTTTCTTGCTTGCTTCCTGGAACAGAGAGCACAACTACGGAGCTCAGGACAGCTGGCAGAAATCTCCCCAAGCCCAAGGCTGGCAGAGCTTGGCAGGATCCCAGCACCACAGCCTGTGTATGTATGGATGGATGGATGGATGGGGAATGCGACCTGAGTCGCCTGGGAGTGTTGGGAAATGTCAACCAACCCCCCAGCAGTGTCAGGGGAACATTCCTGATAAATCCCTGGTGGAGCTGCAGAGTTTCTGGCCTTGGGCACTGGGGGGGCTCTGCTGGCTGGGCACTGGCTGGGTCTGCCCCTCGGTGCCTCAGATCTCACCTTTTTGCTGCCTTCTCTGTCTTTCCCTCTCCCACTGTGCTTTCTGCATCCCCACCAGGTGTTCATGCCTGTCCTCTGCAGTTGCTCAATGCAAGCAGTTGCAGCTGCTGCAGCAGCTCAGTGTCATCCCTGGGCTGCCTTTAGAACAGACCTGCTCCAGCCTGGATTGAGAAGGGCTGGATCAAACCATTTCTCAGGTCAACGTGCCAGCACCCACCCAGGGGCTGCATCCTGGCCAGGAGCTGCTCGTGCAGGTGTCCCTCCCTCCCACTGCAGGTCCCTGTTCATAGTTGTGTTCTTTTCCAGATGTGAGCCTTACCCATCTAAATTCCAACCCCAACCACCAAAGGGGAAGAGACCCAGTTTGGATTCCTCGGCATCTCTAAGGAGACGCTTGAGGATTAGAAATGTGGAGGAGGCAGCCACAGCCCTGAAAGAATCGTGGGGTTTTGCCCAATCTCCAGGAGCAGAGGTAGATTTTCTTGTACCCCTACTGCTTGTGCTGCCTCCCCAGCCTGCCAGCACCAAGTCCTGCTCATGCTGAGCTCCCTTTTTGCTGCCCTGCTGTGCTGTGCTGACAGTGGGCTGGGCAGCAGGGCCAGTGGCTGGACATGGGCTGTGTGGGAGGGAGAAATAGGAGAGTTTTCCTTGGAGAAGCTGACTCAGAACCTACAGACCTGTGCTGAGTGTGGGATTTTTTTGCCTTGTTTCTTTCCCAAAGTAAGATGAGCCTTTTCTCTGCATCATCATGGTCAGACCTCCAGCTTCCTTCCCAGAGCCAGCTGGGATGATCCTGATCTCCATGGAGCCTCTTCCCAAGGCAGCCAGACTCCCTGTTTGCAGGGCTCTGCTTTCACCCAGAGCTGCTGCTGCACTGCTGGCCCTGAAGCTGTCTCACAAAGGGAGACTTTGCAAAGTGGCTGTCTCTTCCTCCCAGCACAGAAAATGGCTTCTTTTTCAGGTGCCAGCACCAACTCCTGCAAACCCTCACCTGCCACGAGGCTTGGAGGTATTCAGGTGCTCCCTGGACGTGGCGCACGCTCCCCTGGGAGCGGAGAAGGCAGGAGGGAATCTGTCTCACTGCCCATTGTCAGTGTGGCCAGCAGGGCTGGAGCTGCCAGTGCCGCTGGGGGCCCTCAGCATTGGCCACAGAGGGGCCTCCCATCCCTGCAGGCCCATCACAAAGGGCTGCTGAAGCAGCTGCTTGTTGGAGAGGCCGTGCAGGACACGTTGTAGGGCTGCCCAAGGACGCTGTGCAGCACCTGTGGAGGGCACTGCTCCCCCTGGAACTCCTCAGGTGCTCCACAGGAAGTTTTTGCAGGCGCTTTTGCTGTAGCACCTTGAGAAAGCAGCATTTAAATCAGAGAGAGAGGGGAAGAGCCTCAGGAGTCAGATGAGCTGGGCTGGGCTCCTTCCCTCAGCTCCAAGAGCTCTCACTCTGAGTCTCCTCCTTTTCTAAAAGCAGGAAGTTTTGAAACTTTTTAAAGGCAAGTTGTGCATCAGAGAGAATTTCTACTGCCAGGAGACATCCCAGGTCACTTTCATGTCATGTACTAATTAATGCATTGACCCTTGAGGATGGGAGAAGATTTTCCCCATGGTCCCTGCACTGGTCAGTGGCATGGATGCAGGATGAGGTGAGGGTGATTCTGGCAGTGTTTGGGGAATAGGCCCCTCTGGCTACAGCTGCACTTTGCTCCAAGATGCTCTTCTGCATCCATTTCCATGCTCAGCACCTCAATCTCTCCTGTCTTCCACCCAGGCTTTCAGTATCCTGCCAGTGCCAGGTGTGCTGCAGCCAGGAGAGAGCCAGCAGGTCTCCTCCACCTTCTCTGGCCACCTCAGCAGCACCTGCAGTGTCCCGGAGCTGTGCCACGTGGAGGGAGGCCCCAGCTACGAGGGGCTGGTGCCCGGGGAGGCCTCACGTGTCAGCTCCTCCCTGAGCCCCCGGGAGATCAACTGTGGCTCTCAGGCCCCTCTGAGGGAGAGGTGAGTCAGCCTTCCATGGGCTCCTGCTCTGCCATGGGTTATTGTCCCTGCAGGGCTTCCCTGCTCCAAGGACTCTGAGCTCAGAGGTGCTGCATAGCAAGGGCCAGCAGCAACACAGGGAGGGCCACTCTGAGCTCCCTGGCTGCCAAGAGAGGAAGGACCTTCTCCTGTTGAGACAGAACATCTTCTTCTCTATTGGAGTGCTGAGCCCTCCTGGCTTAGCTGCTGCCTGCAGGGAGCTGGGCTCTGGGCTTGCCTTGGCACTGCCTCTAGAGGTGTCTTGAAGTGCATGGTGTTGAGTGGCATCTTCTTCATCATCTCCCTTCTTCACCAAAACAGTGGCACTGTGGTATGGGCAGGCGTGGGGCACAGAGCAAACCTTGCTTTGGGTCCTGCTGCTGCCCCAGATGAAGCCCTTGCAATGCTGATCTGCCAGGGTTCTCCTTATGGTGGGACAGCAGCCAGAAAAGCTCATGTCCTTTAGGCTCCCCTGCATCTGCAGCCGTGGGCAAGCACAGGAGAAGCTCAGCTCCAGCAAGGCAGCCCAGCTCAGGACACACAGGCCCAGGGTGGAGCTGGGAGTGGAGGCTGCTTCAAGCCAGCCTGTGCATCAGGACTTCTTCAGCCCAGGCTGAAGCTGGTTTCATGGGGAGGAGAGGGACGAGGCTGCTTCCAATGGTTTCCATGGCAGCCAGCACTGGTTTGCTTGGTCACAGCTGGGTTCCAGCAGGAAATCTGGCTGACAAGAGCCTGCCTTGCAGGAGAGGAGTTCCTGCAGCCTTTGCTTTCTGACTGATAGCATTGTTCTCATGAAGGAGCAGGCTAGGAGTCATTAAAACCGAAGGTCACGGACACAGACTCTCTAACTAATTAAAGTTAGACAGTGGTGTGTTTATTAACACCGGCGGGAGGCACCAGAGCCGTCCCTAAAAGGCGTGACCGCGCTGCCCAAGGTTCTTTGCCCTCTCTTTATTGCCCAAGATCTTACATACAATACATCTGCACAACCCCAGCACCTCCCATCCCCGCTCTGTATTCAAATGAGCTCATTGGTCCTTCACACCTGTGCAATTCCTCCCTTGAATTGGGTCTCGAATTGGGTCTGTGGTCTTAAGGGATGAAGTCAGGAATGTCTTCATCAGGTCTCTGTGACCCTCTGGCACGATCCAAGGTCCCCTGCTTAGTGACTGATTGACATCAAGCCCAGGTGCTAAGCATTGTTCTCCTGGTTTCAAGATGTTCTTATAACAGTTCACTTCCTCCACTTCCTTCTAGAAAGAAGCTCCTCATGGTAAACAATAAAACATTCAGCTCTGGCTTAAGCATCTCATAATCATTAACCTATGGTCTGCCTGTCTAACTTACATCCTGATCAATGGGAATTGCTTCTAAGCCTCAGCTGAAATCTGAACTCTTTAAAATCATGCTTCAGCTATGCCCAGGAGGAAGGGGGCTGAATGAGCTGAGTAAGAATTGTAGGAGAGATAAGCAGATGTCAGCAATCTGTGCTCTGCTCTAAAGTGGGAAGCCAAGAGACAAAGGGCGTTTTCAGGCACCAGCACAGAGAGCTGCTGGATCAGCCTTGGGCAGGGGCTGAGGGGTCTGGCTGTGCCTTCAGAGGGAGCTTGCACAGTCAAGAGCTTATGATGGCAAAGCTGAGGTTTGGCTGGGCCTGGAGGTCCCCTTCCACCAATGGCCTCCCTTGGGATGTTCCCAGCCTCTGTGGGTTGAGGAGAATTCACGGAAATGGCCTCAGGGCCAAGGAATGAAGTGCAGGGCCAGCCAGGACTAGGGAGCCCAAGTTTTTGGTAGGGACTCTCAGCCATGGTTTCTGTTTTGTCTGCAGAAGGGAGCTGAAGCAGTCAGCTAAAAAGCTTGAGGAGGAGGCAAAAGCCTTAGAGGAGGAAGAGAGGCAGAAGGATGAAGAGAGGCAGAAGAAGGACAAGAAGGGTGTCTCTGTGGGGAAGCAACCTCCAAAACCAGAGAAGGGGAAAGCCAAGACCCCAGAGAAGAAGGAAACCAAAATCCCAAAAAAGGAAACCAAATCCACAGAGAGGAAGAAAACCAAAATCCCAGAGAAGAAGGAAACCAAAATCCCAGAGAAGAAAGAAACCAAGGCCCCAGAGAAGAAGGAAACCAAAGCATCAGAGAGGAAGGAAACCAAAATCTCAGAGAAGGAAACCAAAATCTCAGAGAAGAAGGAAAGCAAAGCATCAGAAAGGAAGAAAGGCAAAGCATCAGAAAGGAAGGAAACCAAAGCATCAGAGAGGAAGGAAACCAAAATCTCAGAGAAGAAAGAAACCAAAATCCCAGAGAAGAAAGAAACCAAGGCCCCAGAGAAGAAGGAAACCAAAATCCCAGAGAAGAAAGAAACCAAGGCCCCAGAGAAGAAGGAAACCAAAATTCCAGAGAAGAAAGAAACCAAGGCCCCAGAGAAGAAGGAAACCAAAATCCCAGAGAAGAAAGAAACCAAGGCCCCAGAGAAGAAGGAAACCAAAATCCCAGAGAAGAAAGAAACCAAGGCCCCAGAGAAGAAGGAAACCAAAGCATCAGAGAAGAAGGAAAGCAAAATCCCACAGAAGAAGGCAGCCAAAACCTCAGAGAAGAAGGAACCCAAAGCCCCAAAGAAAGAGGAACCCAAAGCCTCAAAGAAGGGGGGAACTGAAATCCCAGAGGACCCAGCTGAGCTGGAGAACTCTTTATTCTTTATTCATGCAACTCATTTTACACAGTTTGAAAAACCTGGTGTGCAACTTTAGTTAGTTCAGAGATTTCTTATCAGTTATTCTATTATTGGTTAATAAAATAGATTTTACTTGTGCATCAGATCTCTCTATTGTATTGTTTACCTGTTCTCTTCACTGATTCTCATGGGACAAATCCCTTGTTGTTGCAGGTGCATTTGTTTTTCACCCTCAGAACAGATTGCTCACAAAGTCTCATTCTCACAATGGCTTCACATGGGAACTTGTAACTGCTTAGCTGCACTCAGAAGTGATGACAGGCCAGCTATTAACATGGCAGAACAAGGCCTGATTTCATAGGGCCTTTCTTTTATCATTATTCTACCTGTCTATGACATCTCCCCCTTTTTGTTCATTTAAAAAAGGCTCCTATGTTCTGATGTTGAAACAGCTCACTCTTGTGAGGGCATTATCTCATCAAGGTTATCACTGGTTATCTGTTAGATATGGGATAAGATAAAAGACCAATTACAATCAACAAAACTTACCAAATTCTATCAAGTCATTGACACAGGGTTTTGCAGCATGAGAAAACAAAAGAATAATGTCCAATGTCTCTTAGGGAAATGGAAAGAAATGACCATTGTTTCCAATGAGTTGAGAAGTATGAGAAAGTCTATGAGCTGGAAATGCTGATCTTTGACATCACTGAATGTCCTCCTGGGTGCTGGAACAGGGAATAACTGGAGAAGGTTCGTAGGAGCTCTGTACCGTGAGGATGCCAGGAGGCTTTTGTTGGCAAATTGCCTCTGTCAGTGTCCAGACACAGCCATGTCTGGGCAGTCCTCCTCCTGTTCCTGCCCTGGCCACAAGGGCTGCAAGGAAACCTTTTAAGCAAAGGCTGCAAGGTGATGAGGTTATTTCTCTTTGCACTGGGCCTCATTTTTTCAGAGCTGATCAGTATCTGATGGAATGAACAGGTGACTGCTTTGAGCTGCTGCTGATGAAACACAGGCACATCTTCTCCTGAAGTTAATGAATCAATCAGGCTTCACTGTGGTGAAACACTCAATTGGGATTTAGATGTGATGATCTTTTTTCCAAATTTCTCATGTAAATATTGCATTATTCAAAATGATTAGTTGTCCAAATTTCTCATGTACATATTGCATTGTTTGAACGTTCTTACGGCATTCATTCCTTTTCTTTATTGTTTTTTAAGAATGAGATGCATGTATTTTGTTATGAGTATGAAGAAACATCATAGCAAAATAATACATGCAGTGGACAGGAAACTTAGAGCAATTAGGAATAATATGGATACAACAATCAGGAATATTTCAAATAGCAGACAAAGCTAACAACATAGGTGGAATTAGGTAAATAGCAATCTCTGCAATAATGTACCATCATCCCAGAATCTGCAAACAGCTGACAAACCTCGATTCAGGGGGGACTTGGAGAATTATTTCCAGATAATAATTCCCAAGCTGCCTTTAAAAAGAGTTCAACTGTCATATCTAGAGAGTCAAATTGCCAAGTCAGAACAACTCAAATCTAGTTTTGATGCAGAAAACATCTGGGTCTGTTGGCAATTCCCATCCAGGAAGAGCAAAGGCCTGGCCACCACCCAAGCTCTAAGTAGGAGAGAATTCCCTGAACGTCATTTAAAACAAGGCTCTTGAGAATAGCACTTAGGAGTAAAGGTCTAGGGGTGACAGACGAATGAACCATGCAAGAGCTGTCTCCTCCAAAATTCCCTCAGCACAGAGATGCTTTAAACCCAGCAGAATGTTGGAGTGGTTCTGTAATAATAATTGGGGCTGCATCTGATTAGAGTAGATGTCACAATGCCATCAGTTTAGAGGAGGCTTCCCACAAAGCTGAGATATCATTTCTTGGAACTCTGAAAAATACTTAAAAATGATGAGGCAGCACTGGGTGAAACCATAGAGCCAGAGTGCGGAGCCCAGCCAGAGGGGTAGTCTGGTCTGAGAGATACATAAGCAGCTAGAGAACAAAAGGAGGATCCTGAAATGACACGTGTCTTGTAGATAATTACACCAAAAGATGGTAAAGCATATGAAAAGCTGGCTATAAAAACAGTAATACAAAGATTGATGTATTTATGACAGAATAAATGCATCAAAGGAAAACACTGAACAGCTCACTAGTAAAATTTATGATACATCAGATTAAATAACAATCAAACCTGACAGAAATTTATTTGGACAGCGCTAGAGCTTAGCAAGAGGAACTTAAACTCAGCCCTAAAAGGATTTCAAATTAAATTCATTATCACCTTAGTAGAACAAACAGCGCACTCAAGAGAACTCAAAGTTAATTACTATTAATACCAAACATAACCGGACCAATAAAAACTGGAATAGAACATTGTTCAAATTTAGTAATACTGAAACTTAACAGAAATTAAATCTACAAAATTTAACAAAAAAACCCCTTTGCCTTATTTAATTTAACAGAATGTAACTGAGCATTACAATATTGGGCTTTAATTTAACAGAATTAAAATGAACATCCTTAAAAGTTACAGATAATGGCATGATGTAATTTTGTCCAAGGTTATTAACACAAAAAAACTACTTAAAGGTGAATAAGCCATAAGTGAAATAACAGCATGATGGTGCACTGGAGGGATTCAAGTTGTAACAAGCATGTTAGAATTATGAGTAAATCAGTTATGAGAAAAACCCATGGTAATTGCAAATTCCATGGAAACAGAAATTCAGTAAGACTTTTTGAAGCGCCGGGTTACTGGAAAATAAATATAAGAACGTGCAATTTAGCATATTGCTGAACAACCCAACAGCTTTTTGTGACTGTATCTGGCATCATTTTATATGTCATATTTGTTAGCATTCTTGTTAAAGAAATCAGACCGTGATAAAATTTGATAGGCAATAAGGCGTTGCATTTACCGCTTTTCAATAGAGTTGATAGTTATCCATAGGGATAGTTACAGGCTTTGTTAATTGCTGATTTGTCTTTTTGGTATGTGTTTTTGGTCCGGTCAATTTCTGGCCAATTGTTTTTCAGGCATCTAAAGTAAAATTTGACACAGTACGTGGCCTTGGAGGACCCCAACAGGTCCAATTCTTGGGGTCCCTCTAGAGCATTGGGCAGCATTTTTGTCCACCTGTCCCAAGTATCTGCCAGGTTGGGTCTCTTACCTGTGGTGCGGAGGAGCTCTGAGTTATAGACGGGCCAATCATCTGCTACAAAGGTGTCACGGTTTGACGCTGGCGCAATGCCAGTGCCCCCATGAAAATACATTCTCCCTGGTGTCTGCTGTGAGATGTGACCAGGAATAGGGCAAAGCAGGCTCCAGCTGAGGAATAAAAGGGGAAAAAAAAAAACTTTATTAACTTACAATATATAAAAGAAACACACACAGAACTCAGGATGAAAACCTTCCAAACATTCCTCCTCCCCCCACCAAATTCCCAATACATCACAGTAAGACAAAACCTTGGACTCTCAATTCAGTGACCACCCCTCAGATCACCAACTCTCAGTCCATCACCACCCTTTAGATAATCAGTTCTCAGTTCATCAAGGAGTGAGGAGTCCCTCTTGTGCCATAGGCTTCCCCTGGAAACACAGTTGAGACCTTTTGTGTTTCCATGTCACACGTGGCACTGCCTGGAGATCATTTGCCATCGTGACATCTTCCTTTCATGCCCAGTGCTCTCACCAGTGCACACGGACCAGAGCTGCTTCTAGGGCTCCCCTTTTAAGGATGCTTTGCCCAGTTCCAAAAAAAGCACAGTCTCTCACTTTTGGGACACCTGTCCCTCCCAAATTCAGCCCCTGGGGCCCAGGGGTCTCAAGAACAGAGATCTTCTTCTTCTTCCCTGAAGATGGAGAGCACCACCACCCTCCTCACCCATTGTCTCTGTTCCCGCACTCCTTCACATAACATCACTGCACTCCCTTGGCTCCAAGCCATTGCCTCCCCCTAGATGCAGTCTCTGTCTCACAGGAAAAAAATGGTTCTGTTCATGGCTATACAAGAAAAGTCCAGCCAAAGGCCATTCCATCACCTCCTCTCAACGAAGATTCTTCTCAACTTCTCTCGTGGCCCATTTCCTCTTCTCTCATCTCTATCTCTCTTCTCATTCAACTCCAGGAGGATCAGTAAGGTTTCCGTCATCCAAGAAAAGGGTTAAAAATCTCACACTCTGCTTGTCCAGAACTCCCATGGCTGCCCTGCCAGGCACCTTCTTGCCACACGTCCTCCCCCTCCACCTTTCTCTTTCTCACCCAGCCATGCTGTCAGCACAAGATATCAAATTTTAAGGTGGCACAAGCACAGGCACAGTCTCTCTCTCTCTCTCTCTCTCTCTGCCCCTCCCCTGGGGGGGTGAGAGGGGCTGCCTGATGACTCTCCAATGTTCCTCCACCCTTCCATCCTGCAGGGGCCTTCACCTCCCCTCTCTGTCCAAGGCCCGGCCTACCTCACGCGGCCGCATGGCTTCCCCTCCCCTGCCAGTCCGCAGCCGGGCAGGGCAGCTCTGACCTCTTTCACAGACAGAACCCAAGAGAGCTTCCCCCTGGGAGTTCCCTGCTTTTAACCCCCCGTGTTCTCAGAGGCGTATCCATGTCCTCAGTGGCCACACCAGGTGCCAATATTCAAATCTGAGCACCTATTGGTTTGACAACAGCATCCCAAAAAACTCGCATCCTTTTCAAACCAGGACACTGGCGGAAAAATATTGCCATTTCTTGAAAGTACTCTAATGACCCAGATAATAAAGATTTGCTTGTGTATTATGAAACCAACAGGTATTAAAACCTGTGCCAATTTCGAGGCAGACATCAGCTGTGTGCCCATCAACAGGCAGTGCCACTTGTGCCCTGAGGTGCCCTGAGCTGGGATTGGATCTCTCCGAGAGCACCTGAGGGAGAGCAGAGCACCTTGCAAGCTGCAGGTCCCTGACAGCCCCACAGGGCTCCTGCCCCATCAACATCTGCTCTGCTCCAGTCTGAAACAGGGCCCAGCATGGTGCCGGGATCATCAGAGAGCTGAGGTGTGCACTGGAATTCAATGGCCTCCCCATCCCGCAGCAGCCCTGCATTTCCCTCCTGCAGCCTTGGTCTCCAGCCCAGCCATGGAGGCTCTTTGGGCTCTGGAGTGTTGCTGCAGCCCCCAAGGGCAGCTGAGCTCTGCCTTTGGCCCAGTCAGGCCTGGCCAGCGCAGGCCATGCTCAGCAATTGCTTGTGTGTGCCTGGCCTTGCTGTCAGCCCCAGCAGCGGCTGCGTGGCCCCTTTGTGGCCCTGTGCTGGCCCAGCCATGGTGGCCCAGCCCCTGTGCAGGCCCAGCCCAGGCCAGGAGCATTGCGGCTGGGAACGGCCCCTGTGCCGTGGTGCCCACAGCAGCCTTGGGGCTCTGTGCCCCATGGCCTCCCTGCTGGGCAGCCTCTGCCAGCTCCTGCAGAGCCCCTGGCACCTGTGGGGCTGCACAGACAGCCCTGCCCCGGGCTCTGCCGGCCTCTGAGCCAGCAGAGAGGCAGCCAGGGCTGGCCATGGCCGGGAACAGGCCCTGAGCCCCGCAGGAGGATGGAGCTGGGCCACAGCCAAACTCAGCCCAGGCCAAAGCTGGGCTCAGCAGCCAGGGCTGCCAACACATGGGCACAGAGGCTGGCGCTGACAAATGTCCTGGGCCCCCTCCCTGCTCTGTCCGTGCCACCAAGGGCACAGAGCAGCCTCCTCTCTGGGCCACTTGCCTGTTTGCAATGCCTTGCACAGGCGCTGGCCCTGCCCCACAAGGCCTGGCCTGAGTCCTGCCCCTGCACGCTCAGCCAGGCTGAGATGGACACTGATGGTTTCTGGGCCAGGCTCTCGGAGCCCAGCCCAGCTCCCTGCAAGCTCTGCCAGCTGCCCTGAGCTCTGGGCAGCACCAAGGGCCTCTCTGAGCCCAGCCCAGCCCAGCCGGCTCTGGCCCCACAGCTCTGCTCAGCCCAGGCTGCTCTGGCCACTGGCCCCACGGCCTCAGCCCCTGCCAAGGGCACAGCAGCAGCTGCAGCTGCCACAGGACTCAGCCCCAGCCATGGGGGAAGGTGCTGGGCCAAGGCCAAAGGAGGCTCCCTGGCTGCCCTGCTCCCCTTGGGCTGAGGTGCTGAGAGCTCTGCAGCCCCTGCTGCCATCCCATCTGCCCAGGGCAGCACCAGAGCCCCGGCCTTGGGGCCCTCAAGAGCTGCTCCTGCTCCAGGCCCAGGGCCCATGCCAAAGCTGGGACAGCAGCCACAAAGCTGTGCCCATTGCTGTTCATTGCTGCTCCCATGGGGATGGATCCTCAGCCACTTGGAGGTTGCTGATGAATTTTATTACTCCAGAGGCCTCTTCTTTCTTGAGTTCTTCAGTTCAGGAAATCACTGAAAAAGGCTCATAAACATTTGTTCAAAAAACCCAAACAAAAAAATGCCCTGGGAATAATTGAAGTTCAACTCTTCTGCGGCTAATGAGACACATTTCAGAAGTGTATTCAAAGTGAATCTGCTATATTGAAAAAAAGCAGAAAGAACCGTTTTGTCCTGTTTTCTTTTTGTTTTTATTGATTGATTATCAGCAGTTTTCTATTGATATTGACCCCCAGCACCTCCTAATGCAGTCTGAATAGATAAGAAGATCGACCGTTCATGGCTGAAAATCAATCAGATTTTGTCCCCACTCCCTCCCCACCATTTCCCTCATCCAACCCCTGGCACTCCTATGGATTAGGAATGGTGTGGCCAGCAGGACCATCACACTATAATATTTTCTCCTGAGATGCTGGGAAGCTTTAACTTTTCCATGTTTTGCTTTGGAATGTGATTTGGAGAATTCTTTACCCAGCAGGTGAAATTGTTCCTAGTTGATGACCAATGACAGGTCCAGCGGTTTTGGGACTCTGGTCAGTCACAAGATTTTATTATCATTCCATTCCATTACTTTCGAGTCTTCTGATGAAATCCTTTATTTTATTCTTTTAATATGTTTTCAATATATCATTTTCTTTTAATATAATATATATCATAAAATAATAAATCAGCCATCTGAAATACGGTGTCAAGGCTCTCATCTCTTCCCTTGTCCTGTGATCCCTGTGAACACTGCCCACACAGGAGCAGGGCAGTGATTCTTCCCCTGTGCTGGGCACTGGTTGGGCAGCACCTCGAGTGCTGTGTCCAGTTCTGGGCTCCCCAATTTAGGAAGGACATGGAGGGGCTGGAGCATGTCCAGAGAAGGGCAACAAGGCTGGGAAGGGGTCTGGAGCACAAGTCCTGTGAGGAGTGGCTGAGGGAGCTGGGGTTGTTTACCCTGGAGAAGAGGAGGCTACGGGGACACAAGGCAGTGTCAGGGCACAGGTTGGACTTGATGATCTTTAAGGTCTTTTCCAGCCTTGATGATTCTGGGATTCTCTGAAACCAAACTTGGAGCAGGTGCAGGATGAGCCCTGGGCCTCCTCTTCAGCAGCTCCAGCAGCCCAGGTCCCTCAGCTTCTCCTGGCAGCCCCAAAGCCCATCCTGTCAGTCCTGCAGAGCCTCTGCAGCTCCTCCTCACTGCCCAGAACAGGGAGCCCCAGAGCCAGACACAGCAGCCCAGATGTGCCCCCCTGGCCTGGGGTGCCTCTGGCAAGGGAGCAGCACCAGGCACTGCAGGAGCCTGCAGACAATTCCTGCAGCACTTGTAGGATGATCCTGCTGCCCAAGGGACGTTCCCATGGTGCCAAGTCAGGAACTGCAATGGGGAGTGGGGCCAGAGAGGAAAGGGCAAACAGGGATGGGCAGTTTGCAGGGGAGGGAACAGGGGTGAGCAGCAGGAAGAAATTTGTAGGAGGAAGGGTAAAGAAAGCAAAGGTGAGGCAAAGGAAATGCTCAGGGCAGTTTGGGGGTGGCTGCCAGGCAGCCCTGGCTCTGAGCAACAGCGTCTGCAGTGGCACAGGAAACTCCCAGCTGATGGGAACAAACTTTCTGGCTGAGTGCAGAGGCCAGGACAAAGCTGAGTGGTTTCCCTGGTGTCCCGCAGGCCTTGCTGGCCCCAGGGGCTGATGGCATTTGTGCTCCCTCAGGTTCATGGCCCCACAGCAACAGCATGGGGGTGCTGGCCCTGCTGTGTGCAATGCAAACAGGGGCTGCTGAGGCAGTGCTGCCGTGTCTGTGCCTGCAAGGATGGGGCACCTGTGTGAGCTGGGGGAGAGGCCAGGGCTGCAGAGGGGGGATGTTGTTGGCAGCTGCATGAGGACGCTCTGGGACGCTGCCCTGGGCTGTGCAGCGCACTGGGCATGGATCAGCCCCTGCTCTGCTGCTCCTTCCCGTCTGCCCCAGGGCCCTTGCAGAGCCCCAGCCATGCTGTTTGCCCCCAGCCTGCCCACGGCCAGCCTGGGGCTGCTCACGGGGGTTTCTGTGCTGAGCATTGGCCTGGCCGTGTTCTTGAGAGAGCCTGGGCAAGGAGCCTGGAGCCCCCAGGGCCTGGCCTGAGGCGTCAGCGCTGCCCCAGCAGTGCCCATGGCCTGTCCCTGCTGCAGCCCCGGCACTGCCACCCCCAGGGCTGTGCCCGGCCCCGAGAGCACTCAGGCCCTGCAGCAACACCAGGGCCACCAGGGCAGCGGGGCAGGGCCACGGCAGCAGCACTGGCAACACCAAGTGCTGCTGCTGCTGCTGCTGCTGGGCACAGCTGCTGGGCCAGCACTGATCTGCCCCAGCTCTGCACACAGACATTGCTGCTGCAGCTCCAGAGAAGGCAACAAAAGGGCATCTGTGCAGAAAACTCTGCTGGGAGATCCTTTAGTTCCTCTAAATACACCAGGAGCGCAGCCCCTCATTGACACAGTCTGTGGCCACAGGGAAGTTGGAGAGAAACAAAATGAGCAATGGCACAAACATTGAAATTTATTTGCGGACAATAAGAAAAAATTAAAACAAGGGTAAAGAAATTCTAAAATGAAACCAAGAAGAAGTATCAAAGATTACTTTTTTTACAAGTGATTTGCAAACACTGACCAGCAGTTTAATACTTCTGAAATTTTCCAGTCATCAGTCTCCCCACTGCAGCCTTGAGCTCCTGGTTCCTCAGGCTGTAGATGAGGGGGTTCAGGGCTGGAGGCACCACCGAGTACAGAACTGACAGGGCCAGATCCAGGGATGGGGAGGACATGGAGGGGGGCTTCAGGTAAGTAAACACGACAGTGCTGACAAACAGGGAGAGCACGGCCAGGTGAGGGAGGCAGGTGGAAAAGGCTTTGTGCCGTCCCTGTTTAGAGGGGATCCTCAGCACAGCCCTGAAGATCTGCACATAGGAGAAAACAATGAACACAAAACAACCAAATACCAAAGACACACTAACAGCAAGAAGTCCCAGTTCCCTGAGGTAGGATTTGGAGCAGGAGAGCTTGAGGATCTGTGGGATTTCACAGAAGAACTGGCCCAGGGCATTGCCATGGCACAAGGGCAGGGAAAATGTATTGGCCGTGTGCATGAGAGCATTGAGAAAGGCACTGGCCCAGGCAGCTGCTGCCATGTGGGCACAAGCTCTGCTGCCCAGGAGGGTCCCGTAGTTCAGGGGTTTGCAGATGGACACGTAGCGGTCGTAGCACATCACGGTCAGGAGGGAAAACTCTGATGTAGCGCAGAAAGCAAAGAAAAAGACTTGAGCAGCACATCCAGTGTAGGAGATGTTGCTGGTGTCCCAGAGGGAATTGTGCATGGCTTTGGGGACAGTGGTGCAGATGGAGCCCAGGTCAGCGAGGGCCAGGTTGAGCAGGAAGAAGAACATGGGCGTGTGCAGGTGGTGGCCGCAGGCTACGGCGCTGATGATGAGGCCGTTGCCCAGGAGGGCAGCCAGGGAGATGCCCAGCAAGAGGCAGAAGTGCAGGAGCTGCAGCTGCCGCGTGTCTGCCAATGCCAGCAGCAGGAAGTGCCTGATGCAGCTGCTGTTCGACATTTGCTGTGCCTTGGCATAGGGATCTGTAAGAAAAGTAATCATGGAATAGTTGGGTTTGGAGAGGACTTGAAATATCCCAGCACAGGCTGGGGGCACTTTCCCCCCACTGCCTGCCCAGGGCTCTGCTGCCTGGAGCTGTCCCTGCCAGCAGCTGCTTCCCTGTGCCCAGGGCTGGGCCCTGCCAGTGCTGCCAGAGCCCAGCCCAGCCCTGGGGGCTCAGCTCTGCCCTGCAGAGCCCTCCCAGCTCAGGCACTGCCCAGGGGCAGCTCCGGCTCTGCAGGCTCTGAGGGCAACGTCAGAGTGATAGTGGAGCCCTGGAAAATGTAAAAAATAGTCTTTGAAAATATTAGGCTTTGTGTTTTCTCAGATCACTGCACCTGCATAAGCAGTATGATAAAAGATATAATTGTTAGATGTGATGATTGTTTAGAAATTAAATATAATTATTATATTACCAAAGGAAGAATTGTGAGAAACTATGTTGGAAATTTAAAGGGAGCTATGTTTAGCTGAAATCTGTTTATACAATAGATGAATATAAGTTTAATAATTAACATGAAATTTAAGTAATGATAGAGTATAAAACACGTTCACCTCGAATGTATGGTCAGAATCAGATTTGGGTGGAAACTACATTGATTCCCAGAACTCTTGAATAAAAAGCACCACATATAATCGCTTATGTGATTATGTGTTTTTGAACGCTAACAAGAGCTACCCTGAGGAGGCTGGAAAAGCAGCACTGATGCTGCCTCTAAAGGGCTCTGTGCTGATTTCTGTAACTGCCGGGTTTATAAACATCTGAGAGGATTGTTTTTTTTTTTTTTAACCTGAATTGAGAGATAAATATCTATGTGCAATTTCCTATCAAGACAACCAAGAAAAATAGATTTAAAAAGCATGATTTCCTCTTTCATCCAGTCCCTGCATCGCTGTGGTCTATTTATAACTTACTTGGAAATGTTCTGCAGTTAAATGCCATGCTGGGAGCAGTCCTGAACAATGCAGCATCCTCCCCACACAAGGAGAACACTCCCAAGCCTCACCAGCTGTCTCCCCCCACCCAGATCTTGTCCCCCAGTGCTGGCAGCAGCTGCCAGGGCTGGCTGAGAGCTGTCCCTGGCAGGCAGCAGAGTCCCTGCCCCAGCACAGCGCCCTGGGCTGCAGGACCCTGCTCTGCAGGACAGCCCTGGGCACCCCTGGCTGCTCTGCACAAGAGACAAGCAGAGAATGTACTCACAGGCTCTGCAGGCATTGGCATGTTCCAGCTGCAGGAGATGGCTCCAGGAGCTGCAGCTGCACTGTCCTGCAGCCAGAGGTTCCTGTGCCAAGGGCTGGCAGTGATTGTGCCCCAGGCACTTCTCAGCCCCTTCCCAGCCCTGCCTGATTGAAGCTCTCTGTGCCTCTGTGCTGTGCCCGGGCTGGCTGCAGGCAGTGCCCCAGCCCTGCTGGGCTGGCACAAGAGCTGCTCATCAAGAGAAATGTGCTTTTGAAGCTCTTCTTGGTGACCAGGAGCTGCCTCTGGGCCAGGAGCCCAGCCCAGCTCAGCAGCACAGACACAGCACAAGGACTTTAATCAGCCTCTGGGGCTTTGTGCTCAGGCCCTGGACATCAGTCCCTGAGAGGGAGCTGAAGAAACCTCTCCAGAACTCCAAGGCAGAATCCAACTCCAAACTTTCTTGGACTTTTAATGGGCCCCAGAGAGGGACACGACTGAGCAAGTGTCCCCAGGCCCCAGGCAGAGCAGAGAACTGCAGGCAGTGATGACAGGTGGGGACAAAGAGAAGCCAAGTCTTGGTGCCCTGGGGCACAGCAGGGTCTGTGCCACCAAGGGCTGGGAGGAGACACCTTGTCCTGAGGCCCTGGGGCCTCCTGGCACAGCCCCAGCCAGGCTGGGCACTGTCAGCCCCTTGTGCTGCCCTCAGCATCCCCCCCTAGCCCACATCCCAGTGGCCTCAAGGATCTGCTGCAAGGAGTCCCTGGGGAGCCTTGCTCAGCAATGGCCCTGGGGGCTCCTTCATGCTCCCTGCAGGGACTGCAGCTTTTTCAAAGTACTTTGGCTTTGGCTTTTGCCTTGGAGTCTCTGAGAGGTTTGTGCAATCATGGCCTCCAATTATCTGCTGTAATTAGTCCCTGGAGAGGCTTTGTCAGTAACAACACTCAGTGGGGCTCATTAATACTTCAGGGTACTTCAGTATTTGAAGGTACTTGGTGTTTCCCTTTTGATACAGACTCTGTGAGAGGTTTGTGCAATCATGGCCCTAATTATCTGCTTTAACGAGTCCCTGGAGAGGCTTTGCATGGACACTTAATGGGGCTCATTAATACTTTGAGGTACCCAAGATTTTTAAGGTAGTTTGGATTTTCTTTTCCACTCTGAATCTCTGAGAGGTTTTTTTGCAATCCTGGCCTCCAATTCTCTCCTCCAAGGACTCCATGAGGAACCTGTGTTGGGGATGGACCTCAGTGGGACCCATTCATTCTTTGAGACACTTTGAGTTTTTCCTCTGACTTTGATTCCTGGAAAGTTTTTTTGCAATCCCCTCTCAGGCCCTGAGGTTCCAGACTCAGCTCCAAATACACCACGGGGCTCATTAGGATCAAGCAAGTCCTGACAAACCATGGCTCTGCCTTGATTTCCTCTGGTCTGGAGCAGTTCAGCAGGAAGATTTCCTTTTACAGTTATGGAGAAATATTTCAAAGAGTTTCTAAGAAATATGCATTCCTATCTTAAATAGTGTCTTTATTGCTGTTCATATTATACAAGAGCTGATTGCAGCATTCTGTGCTTGATATTGATCCGGGGTCTCTCCTAAGGAGGTCTGGCCAGGTCACTGAAGTTGTACCTTGAGAGCTGATCCAGCATAGACAACCTTATCCCACATTCACAAACCCCTTGTGAGAAATTATTTCTGCTTTCAAAAATTTAAATGCTTTATTAAGACCTTATCAAAGTACAACAGAAGACTGAATAAAGAAAAGGATACAGCGCTGGGAGCAAAGGATTCAGTCACCATGTGCTCATCTACAAAATGGATGTTCTGTCTCTTATACCTCTAGCCCCTCCCAAAGTCTTGTCAATCGACTCCTTCTTCTCTGTCCAGTGCTGGAGATCACTGTCTCACACCTTGATTGGAGGTCAGGTGCTGCCATAGGAACAAGCCAACCCTCCCAAATGCCCCAGCTACTGAGGCCATCCTGTGATAGCAATGCAAGGGGGAGGGGAAGGATAACTGTACATCTACAAAACTTCTCCTAACATATATTTAACATTCACCCCTTAATTGTGAGAGTCAACCATAGAATTACTCATCTATAACAAACCCCCATTTTCTTTTTCTAGAAGTCATTTTGCTTGAACAATTAAAACTTTGTCTCTCTCTTGAATGAGTCATATGAGCATCTGTTGATGTGGGCAAGGACAGTGGGAACAGGAGAAAAAGTCTCAGGTTTTCCTTAGACACACTTATTTGGAATGGACAAAAGGGCATCCCAGAGGTCCAGTATGGCTCTGACTCCCATCTACCGTGCCTGTGTGGCTGCTACCCATAGTTGGTGCATCTTAGGGGTGAGCACAGAGGCCAACTCAGTCCTGCCTTCCAGTCCCTGTTGAATTAAAAGACAACTGAGGAATTACAGAGGTCTGGAATGGCCTTTTGTCCCTACCTTACCATGCCTACGGGGTTGCTACTCACAGCAGGGCTATGGAGCCTTCTTGGTAGCGAACAAAGGGGCCAACCCGGCCTTGCCCTCCTTCCTTTGTCTTATTTTCTTAAAGAAGCTGTCCCATTGCCTTTTACTGTCACTTGTGTACTTCCCCTCAACAGCTGCTGGTAATTCTCACCCATGAAAACAGGAAGACAGTTCTCGAGCTGGCTGGTGGAAGCTTGACTCTGCTTTTTGGGCATCTTGGTGTTTTCCTGGTTGTCTCTCAGTCTCTGCTTGAGAGTCAATCTTGTTTCACCCAGCCTGGATGTTACAGTCCACTCTTTGGGTTCTTCTCCTGGGCCTTTGACTCTGTTGCCATGAGTCCATCCCCGCTCTGCAGCTCGCACGGCCGATTCAGTGGTGAGCAGTGCCTGAAAGGGACCTTCCCACTGGGGAGTTAGAGGCTGATCTCTCCATGGCTTAATCATCACCCAATCCCCGGGATTAATATTATGGATTCTGAAATCCAGGGTGGTAGTTTGAGGAATTGCCCCTTTATGTCTTAGCCCTTCTAAGGTTTGTGCTATAGACATCACTTATTTCTTGGCATTGGCTTCCCCTTCCTCATGGGTGGCAGCCTTCTGGGGTGAGGTCAGGAAGGGAAACCCAAACATCATTTCATAGGGTGACAGCCCCAGATCTGACTGGGGTTGGGTTCTCATTCTTAATAAGGCCAAAGGGAGACATTTTATCCATGACATTTGGGTTTCAATCATTAGCTTAACTTGAGCTCTTTTAAGAGTTTGATTCATTCTCTCAACCCATCGGGAACTCTGTGGATGCCATGGAGTGTGTAATTCCCATTTTACTCCCAGGGCCTGAACAACTTTCTGCAATATCTTCAACCTTAAATGAGTTCCCCAGTCTGAATCAATCCTGTTTGCCATCCCATATTGGGGAATGATTGATTCTAGAAGTGTTTTACTCACAACATTGGCATTGGCTTTAACAGTGGGTACTACCTCAACCCAATGAGTCAAGTGATCTACTATCACTGGCAAAACTTCCACCATTGTACCTGGGGAAGCTCAATAAAGTCTACTTGGGTGTTTTGGAAGGGCCTTAAGGCCAGTTCTCGCCCTCACCTGGGTGTTTTCCTCATCATTTTCTCATTCACTTGTTGACATATCACACCCTGTTCAGTTACTTGCTTAGCTATTCTGAAAATTCCTGTGCATCCCCAGCCCCTTAGATATTGATCACTTTGCACTTGTGTACCCCAATGTGTTGTTCCATGTATGCCTTCTAGCATTTTCTTGCCTAGTGGTTTATTATTATTTCCTTCCATCTGCTCATTTCCCTTTGTTGTCTTCCTTGGCTCCTATTTTCAGGAGTTCTTCCTCTTCTGTCCCATTGAATATAGGGACTTTTTGCATTTCTCTCATGGATGTTAATACTACTATTAGTTTTTCTGTCTCTGATTCAGTTGCATTTTTAGCTTCTAAATCAGCTAAATTGTTCCCTTGTGCCCCTTTTTGATGTCCTTTAACACATACCACCACTACTTCCGCTGGTAATTGTAAGGTTTCTAACTCTTCTAAGACAAATTTTTCATGAATCAGTCCCTTTCCCTATGAATTTAATAGCCCCCTCTCTTCTGAAATTTTTCCAAAGATATGCACTTTTCCAAAAGCATATTTTCAGTCTGTATATTTTGTTCTCCTTTTCTGTGCTAATATTTCCAGAGCTCGCTTTATGGCATACAACTCACACCTTGGGCTGACCAGTTGGAAGGTAACTTTCCCTTTTCTATGGCCACCAACCCTTCATGCACTATAGCGTACCCCGATACCCTGTGCCCCTTTATTACCCGTGAAGATCCATCTATGTTCAGTCATTTTCCACCTTGGAGTGGTTGATCTGTTAGGTCCTCTCTTCCTTTAGTTTGATAGTTTAAAACCTCTAGGCAATTATGTATTAGTTCCTGACTTGGTTCTCCATACAAGAACTGGGCAGGGTTGAGTTGGTTACTCACGATCAGCTCTAAACCATTATCTCTTTTGATGGCTTCATACTTTAGCACTCGGGAATCAGTGAGCCATTTCTCAGCCTTTTGGCTCAGGACACTGCTTACTGAGTTTGGGATATATATCTTCAATTTTCCCCCAAAGGGTAATTTTTTGCTTTCTGCTATGAGTAGGGCAGTCACTGCCACAGCCTGAATGCAGGTTGGCCACCCCCGGCTGACAGGATCTAGCAGTTTTGATAAATAGGCCACTGGTTTCCTGGATCCTCCCCAGTCCTGGGCTGACACTCCATGTGCTACCCCTTTTTCTATATCCACAAACAATAGAAGGGTTTGTCTAAGGCAGGAAGACTCTGTGCCAGTGAACTGACTATTTTTTGCTTTAAAGCTTCAAACTTTTGTTCATTGTCTTTTTCCCACCTCATCTCTTCTTCTGCTAACTTTTCATACAAGAACTGGATGGCCTGCATGTATCCTTCAATCCATAGCCTACAACATCCCAACAGGCCTAAAAACCTTCTTACTTCCCTCTTAGTTTTTGGCCATGGGAGTGAGACTATCCCCGTGATTCTCTCAGGGTTCAGCCCCCAGCTCCCTTGACAAATCACATGTCCTTGGTATTTTACTTCTCGCTCTACAAATTGGAGAATCCCTTTTGATACCCAAAGTCCTTGGTGCCTCAGAAAACTTAACAACACCATGGTGGATTCCCAAACTTCTTTTTCTTCCTGTCCTGAGAAAAGCAAATCATTTACATATTGGATGAGCTACATCTCAGGTTTAATGGAGAAGAGCTGTAGTACTTCTCCTAGGGTTTGACCGAAGAGGTTTGGGGATTCAGAAAACCCTTGGGGTAACCCAGTCCATTGAAGCTGTTGCTTCCTCCCAGAATCGAGGTCCTCCCATTCAAAAGCAAATATATCCCACTTTCCTCTGCCAGTGGGTATGCCCAAGAAGCATCGTTTAGGTCTATCACGCTAAACCACTGGGATGTTACTTAGGAGTGTATAGGGATTTGGCATTACCAGATATGGATTCATAGTTCTTTTGTTCACTTCTCTCACATCTTGGACAAGCCTGTAAGTCCCATCTGACTTCTTTGCTGGTAATATGGGTGCATTATGGGGGGACATTTATGGTTCTAAGGTCCTGTCCTCAAGTAGGTCCTGGATCAGCGGCCGTACTCCTTGTCTCCCCTCCAGGGAAAGTGGGTATTGTCATACCCAAACAGGATGGTTTTCATTAACTACTTTTATTACTATAGGTTTCATGTTTAATTTACCTCAGTTTTTTGGTTTTGCTCACATCATGTCATGAATTTTCTCCTCATTTTCTTCCCTTATTGGAGAAGCTTAACTACCATTTTCCCTTTCACTGGGAGCACCCCAATGTCAAACTGCACCTGTAAATCCTGTCCTAAGAAATTTCACACTGCTTCTGGAACTAATAGAACATCCCCAATTCCTATTTTATTTGTTCCTTCAAACTTTATTTGCTTTATAACAGAGGCTTTGAAACCTTTGCCTTGTCTAGGTTTGAAAAGACAAGGGTCTGCTAATGAAGGCAGGAGCTGCCCCTGAAACGGAAAATGTAAAACCCCTCCCTCCAAATTGTTAAAGTTTTGAAATTAAGGGGGCTCTCAGGCACAGATATGGGAGCAGGAATAACAGTTCTTTATTAGCAAAGAAAATCAAAATAAAATGAACAATGCAGTAATACAAAACAACACTGATAGAATCAGAATATGACCTGACACCCTGTGGGTCAGGGTGTTGCTAGCAGTGCAATGAAAATAGTGGCTGCAGTCCTCCTGCAGTCTTCCTGCAGACAGATGTGGTTCTGTTGGAGCAGCGATCCTGTAGAAGGGTGTAGTCTTCCTCTGAAGATCCAGTGGTGGTGTAGATGGGCCTGGTCTTCCTCTGGGAATCCAGTGGAAGGGGCAGGTGCTCCTCTGGGAATCCAGTGGAAAGACTGTTCTGGTGTCCCAAAATCTCAGATTGTATCCAGGCGGGAATGCTTGGCTCCTCCCTCTGGGGACAGCATCTCACAGTGGGAAGATGGAATTTTATCAGTCATGCAGTGACACTCAATGGCCCATTAACAGCAGATGTCTGCCCAGAGGGAGGATTGGTTTGTGGAAGAGATAAAGAAAAACTGCCCAATTAACAGATGATAACTGGCCCACCTCTAACAGATGGGAATTGAACACACACATTACCTTGCAGTCTAGGACATTATGCATGCCTAATTCTATTTCCATCTGCATCCCAATGAAACCTTACACACAGCTCTCACTTATGATGGGGTTTCCCTGTGTACACAATGGCTTTCCCCATCTTTCTGCATTACCCACCAAGTGTAACCAGGTCCTTGAACAAAAACAATCCCACAGATGGGTTTGTCTTTGCCTGAGGTGGGAGTAACCTAAACAGTCTTTCTTAAGATACCTTTCATGTGTACAACAGGGACTTTTCTCCATCCACTGTGTGCAGGGGTTCCCTCTGGGCAGGACCAGCTCAACTGATGGACCCTCTGGTGTTGACCATCCAGGTGGCTTTTGCTAAGGTCATTTCCCAATTTCTAAAAGTTCCCTTGCCAAGTGCCTTCAGGGTAGTCTTAAGTAATCCATTGAATCATTCAACTTTCCCAGCAGCTGGTGCATGATAGGGGATACAATAGATCCATTCAATGCCATGTTCTCTGGACCAGGTGTTGATAAGGCCGTTCTTGAAATGGGTCCCGTTGTCTGACTCAGTTCTCTCCAGGGTTCCATGTCTCTACAGGATTTGCTTTTCCAGGCCCAGGATGTGTTCTGGGCAGTGGTATGAGACACAGGGTAGGTCTCCAACCATCCAGTGGTGGCTTCCACCATGGTCAGCACGCAGCGCTTGCCCTGGCGTGTCTGGGGCAGTGTGATGGAGTCAATCTGCCAGGCCTCCCCATACTTGTACTTGGACCACTGCCCACCATACCACAGGGGCTTCACTCTCTTGGCCTGCTTGATGGCAGCACACGTCTCACAGTCTTGGATAACCTGAGAAATTCTGTCCATGGTTAAATCCACCCCTGGGGCTCGTGCCCACTTATAAGTGGCATCTCTGCCCTGACGGCCTGAGGCATCATGGGCCCATCGAGCTAGGAACTTATGTTGCCAATCTAAGTTTATCTTGGACACCTCTATTTTTGCTGCCAGATCTACCTGCTCGTTGTTTTGGTGCTCCTCATTGGCTCTGCTCTTGGGGACATGGGCATCTACATGGCGGACATTCACAGGTAGCTTCTCTACCCTGGTAGCAATGTCTTTCCACTCTTCAGCAGCCCAGATTGGTTTTCCCCTGTGACAGTGTGCCTCTTTCCACCTCTCCAGCCATCCCCACAGAGCATTGGCTACCATCCATGAATCAGTGTAAAGGTAGAGCTTTGGCCACTTCTCTCTTTCTGCGATGTTCAGGGCCAGCTGAACAGCTTTGAGTTCTGCAAATTGACTTGATCCACCTTCTCCTTCAGTGGCCTCTGTGACCAGTCCTGTGGGGCTCCATACGGCTGCTTTCCACTTCTGGTTCATTCCCACAATGTGGCAAGAACCATCAGTAAAAAGAGCGTAGCGTGTATCTTCCGCTGGCAGTTGGTTGTATGGTGGAGCTTCTTCAGCCCGTGTCACTTCTTGTTGCCCTTCATCAGCGAGACCGAAGTGTTCACCTTCTGGCCAGTTTGTAATTATTTCCAGAATCCCAGGGCAATTCAGTTTACCTATAAAGGTGCACTGTGTGGTAACAGCAATCCATTTGCTCCATGTAGCACTGGTGGCATGGTGCATAGAGGGAACCTTTGCTTTGAACATCCACCCCAGCACCAGTAGTCGGGGTGCCAGGAGGAGTTGTGCTTCTGTGCCAATCACCTCTGAGGCGGCTTGGACTCCTTCATAGGCAGCCAAGATTTCCTTCTCTGTGGGAGTGCAGTTGGCTTCAAATCCTCTGTAGCTTCGACTCCAAAATCCCAGTGGGCAGCCTTAAGTCTCCCCAGGCACCTTCTGCCAAAGGCTCCAGGACAAGCCATGGTTCCAGGCTGCAGAATAGAGCACATTCTTCACCTCTGGTCCTGTCCTGACTGGGCCAAGAGCAACCACATGAGCGATCTCCTGCTTGATCTGGGCAAAGGCTTGTTGCTGCTCAGGGCTCCAGTGGAAAGTGTTCTTCTTGCGGGTGACCAGGTAGAGAGGGCTCACGATCTTGCTGTACTCAGGAATGTGCATCCTCCAAAAACCTATAGGGCCTAGGAAAGCTTGTGTTTCCTTCTTGTTAGTTGGTGGAGACATCGTGGTGATTTTGTTGATGACCTCAGTGGGAATCTGATGCCGTCCGTCTTGCCACTTCACTCCCAGGAACTGGATCTGTTGAGCAGGTCCCTTTACTTTGCTCTTCTTGATAGCAGAATCCTGATGATCCTCTCCTCTTTCTCAAACACTTCCATTGTCGTGTTCCCCCACACAATGATGTCATCGATGTACTGCAAGTGCTCTGGAGCCTCACCCTTTTCCAGTGCAGCCTGGATCAGTCCATGGCACATGGTGGGGCTGTGCTTCCACCCCTGGGGCAGTCAGTTCCAGGTGTACTCCACGGCCCTTCAGGTGAAAGCAAACTGAGGCCTGAATTCTGCTGCCAGAGGAATGGAGACAAACACGTTAGCAATGTCTGTAGTGGCAAAGCACTTTGCTGCCTTGGACTCCAGCTCGTACTGGAGTTCCAGCATGGCCGGAACAGCAGCGCTCAGTGGTGGAGTCACTTCATTCAAGCCACGATAGTCCACAGTCAATCTCCATTCTCTGTCAGACTTGTGCACAGGCCAGATGGGGCTGTTGAAGGGTGAGTGGGTTTTGCTGACCACCCCTTGGCTCTCCAGCTCACGGATCATTTTGTGGATGAGGATCACGGCATCTCAATTTGTTCAATATTGCCGGCGGTGCACTGTCGAGGTGGCAATCGGCACTCGTTGCTCTTCCACCTTCAGGAGAGCTACTGCAGATGGGTTTTCTGATAGTCCAGGCAAAGTGTTCAACTGCTTGATGTTCTCAGCCTCTACAGCAGCTATGCCAAATGCCCAACATAGTCCCTTTGGGTCTTTGTAACAGCCATTCTGGAGGAAATCTATGCCCAGAATACACGGGCCCTCTGGGCCAGTCACAATAGGATGTTTCTGCCACTCCTTCCCAGTCAGGCTCACCTGGGCTCCCAACAGGGTCAATTGCTGGGATCCCCCCGTCACCCCAGCAATGGAAACAGGTTCTGCCCCCACATGTCCCAAAGGTATCAGGGTACACTGCGCACCAGTATCAACTAAGGCATTGTATTTTTGTGGCTCTGATGCCCCAGGCCATCGGATCCACACTGTCCAGAAAATCCGGTTTTCCTGTATCTCTTCCTGGTTAGAGGCAGGACCCTCCCTAGCCCTGGTTATTATTTCTTTCCTGGGCATACATGGTCAAGGTACCTTCCAGGGCATCTGACGGATCATACTCAGCAGCTGAGTCATGGGAGGTTGGGGCTACCTTCACTTTACTGAGTTCCCTCAATTAGTGTTTCCCTCCTTGAGCTGATGCATCCATGCTGCCAGGACAGAAGTGGGTTTTCCATCCCACCTTCCCATGTCTGCCCCAAGGTCACGCAGAAAGAACCACAGGTCAGCCCATGGGCTGTACCCTCTCTCTCTAGCTGGGGAACGTTGGGCTCTGACTCTGGGGCCTGTGACTCACACTGGTGCAATGTGGGAACTGTTCCTCCTCACCTCCTCCCTCATCTCCCTCATCTCCTCTCTGAGTTCTTGGACCACGGCAGAGACATGAGCCTGCATTGGGCCATTGATCATACTCTGATAATTTCTAAGCTTGTTGCCAACAGAACCCACTGTCTCTCGTTTGTTATTGGTATTAATCATTGCAATAAAGGTGGTATATTGAGATGGCCCCAGATTTGACAGACTCCACAACATTTGCCCTGTGCACCTGACCTTGTTGGGGTCAATATCATGCTGTCCATCCCTCCCAAAGAGTACCTCCAATACTGCCACTTCTCTCAGCTCTTGGATCCCTTCCTCAAGAGTCTTCCAGAGCACATTCTGTGGTGCTGGTCCTGCATTCTCTCCCTGTGGACAAACCTCTCTCTGACACTCATTAAAAGCCACTCCCAGAGGGAAAGGGACCTTGGCTCCCTTACAAAAATCAGATTCATACCTGAGTCCTGAGTCAAGGGTCCCAAATTCCTTGCCTCACCACCATCCAGCTGGACACCTGTACCCATAAGGTCCCAGACCCAAAGTAGCCAGGTTGTATAAGTCTCACATCCCTGTCATACAATGTCTTTGTGCAGATTACAGAGACTTCCGTATGTCAGGGACTCGGTGATGACCTCAACTGTTGCCTCTCCTGGGCGTTGGGAAGACCCTCTTTTCATATCCTCATCTGGGTGCTCTGATTTCATCTTAGATCTCCTTGTTTCCACCAGGGCGACTGCTGCTGGCTGTGACTGCCTTTGCAGTTCAGCTGGAACCTGGACAGTTGTAACATCTGTGGGTTCCACGGCTGCACCATCAGACTCTCCCTCTTTGAGGCAGGGGGATGGCTTTTCACCAGCTGTGGAAATGTACTCCTTCAGCATCTGGCCCATCTCTTTCATTAGAACCCTCATCCAGCCTGGGTGGTTCATTTCTGAGGTGGGCTGTGGGGCAGGGTCAGGCTCTGGGGCAGCAGCATCCCTTGTCTCTGGGGTAGGTGTCAGCGTGGTTATCCAGGTTAATTTTCCCTTATCTCTGAACGCTAAATGTAACAGGCCTATCAGCAACACCAGCCACTGTATGATATCATTAGCATTTAGAGTGGATCTGAACCCTTTGAAAACTGGTGGGGCAGACCCAAAGACCTGGGTGAAGGGCTGGGAAAAATTTGCCCCCGTGTCATTTCCTCACAGTAAGTACCATTATTAAAGTAACCCCCAAAAACATACACTTAGTGTGTGATAGCTCTGAATCCATGTGCCTGCCTTCCAGAGGAAGTTAAAGATCCATGAATTCCTCACCTCATTAAGCCATAAAGAAAACTGGATAACAGCCAGGGCAGCCTTAGTTTGGTTAGCCTGTGTTCCCAGGGATTGCCTGGGTGCTCCTGATGGGGCAGAAGGAAGAGCTCCAGGCCCTCCGTGAGGGTGATGAGGGCAGTGGGCTGTCAGCGGGGGCTGGCTGGGGGAGCTGCAATGCCTGGGCAGGAGCTGCAATCCCTGCCCCGGCTGTGGTGGGCTTTGCTCCCTGTGTGGACCAGGGGTGGCGTGGGCAGAGCACACAGAGATTTCAGGGATGCGGGCAGGGGGATTCATGGCCAGCACCTTGCAGCTGATCCCCTTGGCCTCTCCTCTCTTGCGGCCATGGCAAGAGCTGGGTGGGATGGCTCTGGCAGGAAGGTCTCCTTGGATTCCTGCACATCCAGGTTCTGACCGTGGCTCTGTTCCTCTCTCTTGCAGCCCTTCGAGCCCTGAGTGAAGACAACAGCCCCTCCTGCATAAGCACATTTGTTCAGGTGATGTTTGAGCGAAGAGCTGCAGAACTTTCATCTGCTGGCTCAGAAGAACCAGTGACTCTTTAAGACCTCCAATCCCTTGGAAGGTGAGACCACCTGGAGACCAGAGGGGATCAGCTGGAGTTCCAGGCACAGCTGATGACTGGCACAACTGAGCCTGTGGGAAGCTCCCATAGCTCCTGCCTTCTCCCTCCCTGTTGACAGCTCCCTCCCTCCAGCCCTTGGACCCTGCCCATCCCCTTTCTTCCCTCCCAGCCCATCCCTTTGCTTCGCCTTCCATTAATAAACAGTTTGGCTTCCTCACTTTACCTGTATCTCTGTGGAGCTGGAGCGATGCAAATCCGGGGCCCTGGGACACACAGGCCCCTGCTGCCATTCTCTTCCACACCGTGTTTTGTGCACAGACACAGAGGAATGAGGGCAGGTCAGGCTGGAAAGGTTCCTGTGCTGAAGGTCCAGTTCCACAACACTGTGGAGTTCCAGATCTTTCTGAGCACCCTGGAGCCCCTGGATGTTGGAAGAGCAAACCTGATGATGCTCTGAACCCAGCTGAGAGGGATTCTACAGCAAGCATCCATGGAGGGCAAAGGAGCTTGGAATGCTGGAAGTTTTCAAGAATAGCTTCCTGAAAGCACAGCAGTGCTCCATCCCTGCACAGGATGAGGAAGAGGGCAGAACCAGAGACCATCCGGGCTTAGCAGGGAGCTCTGGGTGTGCCTAAGGGCAGATGAAGCAGCAGCATGGTGCCCGAGACTCGGACACGCGGCCGTGCCGGTGCCCGGAGCGCTGCCAGGCAGTGCCGGGATCCCGGCTGTGGTTCTGGTCCCAAGTGAGGAATGGCAGCCCCAGGCTCAGAGCCAGTCAGAAAGCCAACCAAGGGAGAGCAGAGGGAGGGCACCCTTCCAGTCTCTCTTGGGCATGGCTGCAAATCAACCCCTGCTGCTTCTTCCTCCGCCTGTGTTTGGGCTGTGCTGGTGGCAGAGCCAGCCAGGTTGTGCTCTGTGTTCCAAAGCCTGTTGGGAGCAGGCATGAAAAGCGCTGTGTGCACAGCAGAGAGTCTTGGAAGGTGCTGGCAAGAGCATCCTGTGGGGACAGGGCTCTGGGCTCTGGCTGGGAACAGCCTGGTTTTGTTGCCGTGAGCACAGGCAGGAGCTGAGGCAGGGGAAGAGGCAGCGGGCAGCTTGTGTTTGTAGAGGGCCTGGGGCTGCACCTCTGAACTTGCACCTGGACACACACTTGGGGGAATACGAGCTAGAGCTGGAGTGCCTGTCCTGAAAGGACCTGGAGTCATTCAGCCTTGCCAGCTTTCCTTAAGAGTGTGTTAGTGTTCCCCAGGAAAGCCACACATTTGGAGAAACACCTTTGGAGGAAAGGGGCTTGCTTCTCAAGGAAAGTGCTTCCCAGGGAGCTCCCAGTGAGGCAGGTGTGAGTGTCCCCCTTTGTCTCTCTGTGCTCCTTTCAGTCCTTGAGGCCTGTTGCACTTGGCAGAGGAGCAGGGCAAGGGAGAAGGCTGTGAAGAGCAGGTTTGGCATCCGCCTGGACCTGCAGAGACCAACCCAAGCACTTGCAGCAGGGTGTGTTCCCCTCCTTTGGACAGAGGTGTGAGCAGGAGCATCTCTGTCCAGCCATGAGCCCCAAAGCTCTCTGTGAGAGCTGTCAATTAAAAGGCCTTTGCACACACACTTTTCACATCTTTCCAGTCTACTGTGTTTCAACTCTTGGCAAAATGCATTTGCCTCCTGCTTGGTGGGAGCTGCTGTGGCCCAGGGCCAGCACAGAGCTGGGCTGTGTGGGCCAGGCAGCGTGGAGAGCCTTGGCTGATCTTGGCGTGTCCCTGCACTCAGAAAAGGCCTCCCAAGGTGTCCTGCTCATTGGCTCTCCCTGTGCATCTTGGAGAGAACAAGGTGGGCATTTCTGGCAGCTGGGCATCAGCAGGCCTCAAAATGGGGGCATGTGGTGGAGTGAGCCCAGCTGAGATCCCCTGAGAGCAGCCCAGTGCTCCTTGCTCCTCTCTGCTGACCCGGGAGCGTTTGTCTGCTTTCGGGATGGCCCTGGCTGTGTCAGGGCTGCTCCGTGGACACGAGACAGCCGCTCCTGTCCCGCTGGGTCCCAGCAGTGCCTGGCAGCAGCCCTGCATCCACGTCAGGATGCTGGCCAAGAGAGGCCCTGGGAGCTGAGGCAGCTGATTGGAAGCTTTTGCAGATACACACAGGGCATGGCCAGCAGCGTTCCCTCAGGATACAGCAGTGCTGAGGCGCCTCCCCAGAGCTGCCTGATGCTGCCCACTTCTTGTGGCACCAGTTGCTTTCCTGTGGGATGTTCTACCTCCGCCAGGAGTGAAGAGGGAGCTGGAGAAAGAGCTGGCCAGGCTGCTCTGGATCCTTTCCCAGCAGCCCTGGCTGAGTGGAGGAGTCCGAGCTGAGCGCAGAGGTGCCCATGGAACAGCCGTGCCCAGGAAGGCTCGCTGGGAAGGGTGATCCAGGAACCACAGGCCTGGCAGCCTGAGCTGCCACCGGGGAAGGCCTTGGAGCAGATCCTCCTGAGTGCCAGCCCACGGCACGTGCAGGGAACCAGGGTGTCTGCTGGAGGCTGGGAAAGCTCTGCAGAGGGACGGGCACAGCTGGGGCTCCTGGTGAGGTGTTGAGGGCTTCTGTGTGGGATTTTGGGGGGTAGGTGTTGGTGGGGTGTTGGGGAAGGAGTTGTCTGGAAGGTGAGAGGTCTGGGCTGGAATTTGAGTCAGTTTGAAGGCAGCATCTATGCTTTGGCACAGCTTTGGTTATGGAGGGCAGAAAGAATATCTGTGACTATTTCTATTCATGGTCCTGTTTCACCTGCAGGGAACAAGAGGGGAGAGCTGTACTTTATTGGTCACTTAGATATCTGTACTGCAGGAGGATCAGCCCTTTTGCCATCTACTCATTTGTTTGGGTTACTCTTGTAACTCTGAGTGGTCTTTCATTCCTTGAGAGCTTTTATTCCTTAAGAAAATTAGGAGATTATCATCCCTTCATCAAAATCCATTTGCAAATCAAAGAATGGTCTTCTTTTTGGCTCTGTGTAGTGTTATGTTTTGTAAAGTGACATTCAATGGATGATAAGGCAAATGAGTTGCTGCTTCAGGATGGGACACAAACTTGTAGACCAGTCAGATTCTCAGGCCATCCCAATAAATTTGGGAAGTTTGCAAATTTTGGAACTACTTGAGCTGAGCAATGGGAAGTACAACTTTCCTGAAGTGAGGATTCCTTAATGCCAGATTCTTCTGTGTCTTCATGGCAAAGATGTGTTTGTGGTGCAGGAAATGACTTCAATGAGAAAATAACTCCAGCACAGAGTAAGAGCTTCTGACAGAGACCAAGTGTTGCCAGCAGTTGCTGCAGGTGCTGCTGCCATCAGCCCCCAATGCACGTGGGCTTTGGCTCCCTGTGGCACAGCAGCCCCCCGGGGGCACAGGTCTCTGGGGCAGGAGACGGGCACCAGCGCTGCCAGGGCTCGGGGGTGGCAGCTCTGCTTGGGCAGGGACTCTGCCACAGCTGCTGCTGTCAGCACTGCCCGGGCCCCAGGGCTCAGAGCAGCATTCGTGCCCTGGCCCACACATTCCTTGTCAGTGTCACACCCGTGGGTTTAGGATGGCCACCGGCCGGGAGGTGTCCCAAGGAGGCCGTGCCAGCTTCCATGGAAGGCCCCGTGCCCTTCCCAGCGCGGCTGCGTCGGCAGCCCTGGGGCTCCTTCTGCTGCCCTGAGCCCGCAGAGCAGGGCAGCGTTTGCTGATGCTCTGAGCCCTTCCTAAAGATCCTGTGGGGCTGCCTTAGACACCTGGGGCCAGGCATTCCTTCCAGCCTGGGCCACTTTGGCTGGGCTGGGGGCGGCCCCAGGGCAGGCAGCAGTGTGTGCAGGGGCCCTTTGTGACATGGTGCAGCACGGTCACTGTGGCATAGAACGGGTGTCCAAGGCCTCTTTGTGAAACGTGGGAAATAGAAGCTTGCCCGGCTGCTGGGAACAGGCAACAGGGCAGAACGGGACAGAGCGGTGCCGTGAGGAGCCCCCGCACAGCGCCCTCGTTCCTGTCCCACCCGGAGCCTTTCCCAGGCGTTATTCCTGCAGGTGACCTCAAGGCCAGACCACAGGACTTGCTGACCCGTGGTCTCCCTGAGGCTTCTCTTCTGCAGGAGCCTTCGAGGCCGGAGCCCAATCCTTGACAGGAGTCTCCTGTCCTTGTGGCAGGAGCCCTTGAGACCGAGCGCAGGACTTGCCATCCTGCAGCCTTCCTGAGGCTTCTGTCTTGGAGGTGCCTTCCAGGCAGCACTTGGGGACTTGGAGCTTTTGCAAGGCATCTCACCTGCAAATAGCCAGAAATCCAGTCAGAGATATGGAGCAGAGCCCCCCGAGAGTGCCCAAGCTGGCCTGGGTGGAGGAGGAGGAAGAAGGCCCTGCAGCTGCCCCAGCACAGGAGACCGAGGAGGTGGTGCCGTTCCAGCCACCGCAGGAGGGTGAGTGGCAGAGCTGGGCCACAGGGTTGGTGTCTGCAGCCAGCTTGACCCCATGCCATGCCATGCCATGCCATGCCATGCCATGCCATGCCATGCCATGCCATGCCATGCCATGCCATGCCATCCCCTGGGGAAATGCCCATGGACAGGACGGAAGAGGGCCTGGGCAGTCACCCTGCAGTGGCCGCGCTCCATCCCCTGGGCCATCCCGGGGCTCTCCCTGCCTGGGCAGCGCAGGGCTGGCCTGTGTTCTCCGGCCTCTCCCGCAGTTCCTCAGCTCTGGCTGCTCTCGCTCTTTGCCAGATGCAGACCTGGAGTGCACACAAGAGCAGGAATCCAGCCGTGGCCACTTCCGCAGCACAGCGCAGGTCCCTGCAGCCACCCCCACCTGGGCTGGGCCTGCTGTCCCTGCTCAGCCCAGCACCGTGTGTGCAGCACTCCATGCAACATCCCCGGCTTCCTGCCCTTCTCCTACAGTTCATCTGCAAATTCATCAAGAGAATGCAGGAGGAGGAGACCATCGCCATGGGCACTGGGCTCAGACCATACTCGCCCATCTTCAAAACCAAGCCCAGCGCTGCCCTCCTGTGTATGCCTGTAGAGGAAGGTTTTTACTATCCAAACCAAGTAAGCAGCCTGTGGGCAGGGCTTGATCCTCCCAGGAATTGCTTGGCCTCCCAAGCCACGCATGCTGGTTGCTGGGTGTCGGGTCCGGCTGTCTGTCTCTGCCCCGACACGGGTAGAGTGGTTCTTTGGTAGGCGCGATGCAAAGGACGAGTCTGGACTCTTCAGCTTTCGGTCTTCAGGTTGTTTATTATTTCTTATCTACAAAATTTTTCTGTCTGCCCAACAGAGGTCTGATCTGCAGGCAGTCACAGGCACTCTCTGACCACCCACGGGGCGGTCATGTCTTTTTATACTAAAACCTACGTATACAATATTTACCTTTATTTCCCAATGCTTTTCACCCATGTTAGCAAGTGCACCTTCACCATAAACCAATCTCTAAGTGCCAACATCATCACAGGAGATGGAGGACAAGAAGAAGAAAGAAGAAGGACAAGACACGCCCTGATCCCTCCATCTTGTCTCCATAACCCCCCTGTACCAAAAACCTTAAAGTCTATATCTCACCCTCTAAATGTGTCTCTTTTACACCTTTTACTCTAAAGTGATTCTCTTGTCCTCAGACTCTTGTTACTTCTGTGGATGGATCAAAATCAAGCCACCAAGCACTCTTGGCAACATTCCAGGGTTTTCGAGACCCCCAAGGGTTCTCCTGGCATCTCTGGACATCGGGAACGATGTGCTGAGATCCCACATCTCCCCCTTCTGTTTGCACCAAGAAGACTTCTTTGGCAACTTGACTCATGACACGTCTCACACACATAAAGATGCATGGGACGATGAGCATGAGGACTAAGAGTATTATTAAAATATAAAATCCCATTTTTAAAAACCCTCTCCATAAGGGAGAAAGATCAAAAAATCCCGCCACATCATCAATCCATGACCCAGTGATCTCGCCTAATTTCTTTATACTGTCTTTTATATTTTGAATGCTTTCATGAATTGATCTTGAATGATCTGAGAGATTCATGCAGCACATTCCCTCAAACTCTTCACACCCATGTCCATGAGCGAGCAACAGATAATCGATTGCTGCTCTATTTTGAAGAGTTGCCTCTCTCACACTGCTTATGTCTTTTAACATATCACTCAAAGCAAGAGAAACTGATTGAGCATGCTTGCTCAACCAACAACCCATGTGGTCCAGTTGAGTCAAGGCCACCCCCGATGCTGTCTGAGGTGAGAAAATTGCTGCTGCAATTCTCCTTGCCTTGTCCCAGGTGTACACTTCATCATCACAGTCTGCACTGTAATGTTGCAAGGACCTTTTCTCTTTGTGTTTTTGTTCTCTCAACACTTTTAAATCTGGTGACAACATTGAAATCCTCCCAATGCTGCATGGACCTCCCTTGGCATTTGCAGGAATGCCGTGCCAAATTCTGTCCCCACAAATTAAAAACAACCCACGTGGCAATTGCACTGGGACCTGGATTGATCCTTTGGCTGTCGTCACAGTGTGATTACACCAAGCTGATGCGTTTTTATAATATTCATGATTTGGTGTGACATCAATGCTATTGTTTGTCCTTGACACATTCGAATTTTCAAATTTCATGCATAGCTCCATTGTTGTGGACCCAAAAATCTCCAATTCCTGTGGTTCAGTAGAAGCCACAGGTAAAAGATGTGTCCAGGCACACCATTCATTCACAGGATCTTTGATGACCTGTGAAATCTCCATTGGAGGATGCCCTGGAATTGGCCATTCGCCCACTGGCAACACAACCATGCATGCCGTGAATGGTTTCCCTGGTTTCGAATGTGTCAGGCAGATACTTTCTAAATTTGCTGCCTGGGCTAACGTTTCCCAAACATTTTGTTTTGGCTGACTGACTGAGCTGGCATTGAGGTGCGAGTACTTGAGCGTTTCTTTTGAGTGGAAGGGGTTTGAACCATAGGGATTGAGGCTAGAGGCATCGGGCTCAGAGAGGGGGTGGAGCCACGGGATGCCGAACCCCGAGCGTGGCTCCTCCTTTTCGCCCCAGATGTCACAGAGGATTGGACCCGCCCCCGACCTCGCTCCGCCGGCACTTCCCGCGCATGCGTGCCTTCGGGGACGCCCTCTGCCTCCCCTGTACTGACGTCACTGTCTCCGTCCCGCTCCACCTCCGAAGTCTCCTCCCTATTGTCTGTTCCTGCCCCTCTCTCCTCCTCCTCTGACGCTGTATCCACACCCCCCTCCGAAGCGCGCAGCCCCCCCCCCGCGGGTGTCCCCTTTCTCGCAGCGATTCGAGCCGATCTCCGGGTCCAGACTTCCGGGTCTGACGTCACCACCGCGCCTCTCCTGCGTCCCTTCACAGCAGCTCTCCGGAGCTCTGCAGCTGCTCCGTCCTTGCTGCCCGTGTCTGACGCTCCCGCGCTGGTTTGAGAGGTCTCCCCGGCCACTCCCTGAGCCTTGCTCGACCCGCACGTCTTTAGCACCGCTCCAGAGGCGACTGTCGCTCTCGGCGTTGCGCTCGCAAGAGCCGCATGGAAACCCGTGTCTCCCATTGCCTCCCCGCCCCCCCCGCCGGCCGCCGCCGCTTCCGCGCCGCCGCGCCTGCCGCGAGAGAGCGCATCCCCCCTCCCCGCTTGTTCCCTTTGAACCCCCCTCCCCAACTCCGCCACGTTTTCCACCTCCTCCCCCCCTGATTCCTGCGAATCGGGACAGTACACTCCGGAAGGGTGGCCTGTCTCCTCGATGTCGCTAGGAGAAAACTTTATTTCATCAGGGAGTGGAATGGTATCATCAGTGTCTGAGTCGGAGTCTGAAGCCCCTGCACTCTCTGTGGTCTCAGGGTGCTTTAGGGTTCCCTTGGGTTTTCGGGATGGTGGGACTGAAGGCAATGACATTTCTCCTTGTACCCTTTTCTCGGGCACCTTTTCCCCCGGGCTAATTGAGATCAGAGCCAATTTCTGCTTGGAACCTTGCTCTGCTCCCTCCGCCCCTTTGGGACCTGCAATAACTTGTTGCCTGGCTGACCCCCTAAATTGAGTCGAGGTCGCCTCTAACATAATTCTTGCTGAGGACAGCAATTTTAAGGCTGTTTTATCCTCATTGATGGCTAGAAAATATAGGTGTCTGTTAACTTCTTGCCAAAAGCCTACTTCAAATAACAACCTTGTTTCGGAGTACGGGTAATTACACCGCACCCATAGCAATAAATCTCTAGGCTTTTTCTTTGGGATCCCCTTAGTGTGTGTGTCTGCCACGCCTTGTAGGTCGGACAGAATTTCTATTTGTTCCTGGGAAAGTGTACCCCCCATGTTCTTAATTCTTGACCTTCTCACCGAATTCCTGTCGTCAGAGCAGTCCGGAGGCTCCTGGTCTCTGGCCTGCAGGTCACAGGAGATGGATCCGGAGGCGCCTTTCCGATCCGATCCGGGCTGTTCTGCTACGAACTTTCTTCGGCTGAGGTGGAGTGCGATGTTTTCTGCGGCTGCTGCGTTTTCAGAGTCTCCTGGCTGCTTTCTGGCTGTTTTCCCAAGGAGTTATCAGGCTCTCCTGGGAATGAGTCCAACTCGGGAGCTGCCCACTCGGTGCTTCAAGGCTGTCCCTGTGCAAGAGGTGCACAGCAGAGCTCACCGTGGCTCAGCGAAGGCTGCTGGATGCTGCTGGATCGCCGGTCGCTGCCGAGCTGCTCCCCGGGTCGCCGCCGGGTGCCCACTGGTGCCGGTGCACACGGGGTGCCCACCCAGGGACGCCAAATGTCGGGTCCGGCTGTCTGTCTCTGCCCCGACACGGGTAGAGTGGTTCTTTGGTGGGCGCGATGCAAAGGACGAGTCTGGACTCTTCAGCTTTCGGTCTTCAGGTTGTTTATTATTTCTTATCTACAAAATTTTTCTGTCTGCCCAACAGAGGTCTGATCTGCAGGCAGTCACAGGCACTCTCTGACCACCCACGGGGCGGTCATGTCTTTTTATACTAAAACCTACGTATACAATATTTACCTTTATTTCCCAATGCTTTTCACCCATGTTAGCAAGTGCACCTTCACCAGAAACCAATCCCCAAGTGCCAACATCATCACAGGAGATGGAGGACAAGAAGAAGAAAGAAGAAGGACAAAACACGCCCTGATCCCTCCATCTTGGCTCCATAACCCCCCTGTACCAAAAAACCTTAAAGTTTATATTTCACCCTCTAAATGTGTCTCTTTTACACTCTTCACTCTAAAGTGATTCTCATGCCCTCAAACTCTTGTTACTTCTGTGGATGGATCAAAATCAAGCCACCAAACACTCTTGGCAACATTCCAGGATTTTCGAGACCCCCAAGGGTTCTCCTGGCATCTCTGGACATCGGGAACGATGTGCTGAGATCCCACAGCTGGGAGCCTTTGAGGCCACATGGCAGTGTGCTGGGAAGGGAAGCACTTCTCTGGGCAAGCTGGGAACATTGCTCCCCCTGGCAGCTTTCCAAGTCTCCCTGTGCCTTCTCCAGGTGCCTGCCATGGTGAGGTTCATCCACCAGTGGCTCGTGGCCAATGATTGTGCTGAAGCCAGGCTGGACGAGGCCCTGCTGGATCTGACAGAAGCACAGCCAGATGACGCAGTCCTGACGCTGCTGCGTGTGGCCCCGTCCTGTGACAGGTATGGGGCCCACCTGCCCAGAGGGCTCAGGCCTCCCCAGCCCATCAGCCTGTACAGCCTGCCGCAGGTGTCTGAGCAACAGAGACTTCCAGGGCCCTCTGGCTGCTGCCTTTGCCAGCCCTGGCACGTCAGCCCCTGAGCCTGCTGCCATGCTCCCTCCCTGCCCCTCAGGGCTCTGTCCCCACAGGCCTGGGCTGCCTGGCTGCTGCTGGCCAGGGCCAGTGGGCAGAGGCAGAGCTGGCAGCCAGCTCAGCTCCCCACGCTGCTGTGGCTGAGACCCCCCTGAGACAGAGCTCTGACCCCCCAGAGCTGCCATGGCCATGTGGAAGACCATCATGGGCTCAGCCAGGACTGCCGAGCTGGCACAGCTGATCCTGCTGGATGTGCTGGGGAGCTGGCCAGAGCACAGCACGTGCACCTCCGATGGGGACCAAACGGGTGTCTTTAACCTGGCTGTGAGTTTCTGCAAGTGGCCTTTGCTGGCCCCAAGGCCGCCTCTCCAGCAGCTCTCCATCCTCCTTCCCCCACTGCATCTGCCTGCCTCAGGCGCTGGCCTGAAACCTGGCCCAGGGGCAGCTTCAGGCCCAGCAGGCCCCGTGCTCCCCCTGCCAAGGTCTCTGCGGGCCTCTCCCTGCCACGCTCGGGCCCTGCCACACGGACGCCTGGGCACTGAGCGCTGTCTCGGGGGCCTTTGTCCCTTGCAGGCAACCGTGGTGATGTGGAAGATCCTGCAGGTGCCCTGTCTGCCACGGATATTGAAGGTGTATTTCCCCCGCCTATTTGTGCATCTGCTCTTCCAAGTGTTCTCCAGCACCTTGGAGATGCCAGAGGAGGTCGATGCCTTCTGGAAGGGATGCCAGCAAGAGCACGGCCTTGCCACCAGCCCCAACAGGTGCTCCATGCCACTCCTCCTGTCCCTGCCACGTGGCCTGCCAAGGAGCCAGTGCTGCCAGCGTCACCTGGCCTTTGCTGTGCACACAGGTTTGCAGTGCGCACCCTGAAGTCCCTGCTCTGCCTTCTCCGCTGTGAGGATGTGGTGGTGGCAATGGAACGCAGGTGTGGCTGGGACACGCTGCTCTCTCTTGACACCCACCACTTTGCCGTGGCTCTGCTGGCCAGGTGAGAGCCCCTTCTCCCCACGGCCTCTGACATTTGTGCTCTGTGCCTGGGGTGTCCTGCAAAGTTTCCGTGGTCATGGGCCAGAGGGCCTTGTCAGTGCGGGACAGCCAAGCAGACTGGAAAAGGCTGGGAGAGGAGGGTGCCCATGAGAAACCAACTCCCGAGTGGCCCAGGTCCCCTTGCTGGAAGGGTGGTGGAGAAAGATGAGAACTCTGTGAGTCACTCCTGGGAGAGATTTGCCCCACTGGCTCAGGGTCTTGTTTCCTTTTTCCTCTTTTTAGAGAAATTTCCCATTCAGCCCTACACTTTTGTTCCGGGATTGCATTCTACCTGCTCACCATGCTCGGCCAAGAGATGCCATACTGGGATTTCCCTGCCCTGGCATTCCTTGTGGAGGTGAGCCTCAAGGCCAGCGCTGCCTCCCAGCTCTCTGCCCTCTTGTAGGCACAGCTGCCAGAACGGTGCCCGTGCCCTGTGCTGCTGCCTGGGCCCAGCCCTGTGCGGTTCCGGGCTCCTGCCGGCCGGCTCCCTGTCACTGCCCTGTGCCTTTCAGGTCCTCGAGTGCCTGGACTTGAGGGAATGCAGTGACACTGTTCTGCAGATCATGGCACAGAACCTGCAGAGCCAGCACAGGGCCAGGCGTTACTTGGCACTCAGAGGCCTCGTAGTGCTGGGCAAGAATCCCTTGATGGTGAGAAGGGGGCAGTGGCTGAAGCCGTGCAGGCAGCGTGGAGCCGGGCAAGGCAGTCGCTTGGCCTTGCCTGGGCTTGGGGCGCTGGGGCAGCTGCTCCCAGCTCTCCTGCCTCCCGCTTCAGCGGCCCCAGTGCTTTGGGACAGGCCTTTGGCCTCTGGGCCCTGCGGCAGCAGACTGGCCTTTCACAAACTTGTGTTCTGCACAGGCTGAAAAAATGGGGAGCCTGACCCAAAGTCTTGTGGAGCTCCTGCAGGAAAATGATAGCCACATGATCAGGATGACCATTCTTCTACTCCGATATTTGCTCCTGGATATTGGGGGTGCCCCAATAGCCACCCCCATTGCCCTGCAGCTGGCTGAGGCGCTCCTGCCACTCTTTGACCACGTAAGGCTCTGTGCCCACAGCCACGGCCGCCGGCTGCTGCCCGCACACTTGGTGCCCTGTGCAGATGCAGGCCTGTGCCCTGGGGGGCCTGAAGCAGCTGATGCTGAAGTCTTTTGCCCTTCCTCTCCTACAGAATGATATCTGGGTGCAGCTGAGCTCCATGTGTGTCTTTCAAGAGATGCTGGACTTTTTAAGAGAAGATGGAAGAAAGGCCCTGAAGTCCCACGTCTGCCAGAGCCTGGTCCCACTCTACGTCCACTGCCATGATGAGAATCAGATTGTTTCTGAGGTGAGGACCTGTGGCCACCTGCTGTCCCCCTGGCAGGGGACTGGGCTGCCTCCTGCCCTGGCACCTTGCGGGCTGCAGCCTCCTCCAGTCTGTGGCACTGGGATGCTCCTGTGCCCTGGCCTGTGGGGCCAACACTGCGTCTCTGCTGCTCTCCAGGCCTCCCAGGAAACGCTGCATTCTGCAGCCGGATTCCTGAAGAGGAGGAATCTCGAACAAATGCTCCAGGTGGATCAGACATGGAGGTTTGGCGAGTGCTTGGTAAGAGAAGCCGAGAACGCCCAGGCTCGGCCTGGAGAAGGCCCCTGAGGGCGGTGCTCAGTGTGCGGGGCCGGGCAGCTGTGCCCCTGCCCGCTGCTGCAGCCAGAGGCCGCGGGGGCTCTTCTCCAGGCTCCCGTGGGCCCGAGCCGGGTGCCCATGGAGCCCCGGCCCGGCGGGGCTGCGGGCCGGCACCGCGGCTCCCCGGGCAGCAGCCGGCCCTCTGCCCCCTGCCCTCGGGAGCCCTTGGCCAGCGGCTGCTGGCCGTGCCTCAGGGCTGTGCAGGCAGGGGAGGCCGGGGCTCGGCGCAGGCTGCGCCCGGCCCAGGGGCTGAGCCCGCGCCAACCCTTCCCTCCTGCCGCTCTCTGCAGCTGGCCGAGGACAGGAGCCGAGCGGCCGAGCACCTGCGCCGGGCCCTGCGTTACCTGCAGAGCCCACAGGAGCCCCTGCGAGAGGCGGCCATCAGGTTCATGGGTGAGCCAAGAGCCCGGGCTCCCTCCCCGGCCCGCCGCAGCTCGGCCCCGGCCCCGCCTGCTGCCCCGGCAGCGCCAGCCGGGCCCAGCACCGTGGAGCCCCGCCTGGGCTGGGCATTGCTGCTGCCGCCCTCTGGCAGCCGTGCCCTGGGGCGGCAGCGTGCGCCAAGGGCCGGGCTGAGCCCTGCCGGGCCAGCAGCCCGTGTGGCCACAGCGCCGGCAGCGCCGCCGGCAGGGAGCTGTGCCGCTGGCGCCGTGACAGGCTCTGTGTTCACAGGCATGGCCGGGCGGCACCTGAGGGGGCAGAAGCAAGAGCTGCAGCTGATCTGCACTGGTGAGTGAGGCCAGCGGGCTGGCAGCAGGGGCTGTCGGGGGGTAGAGCTGCAAGCCCTGCCCTGGCTGCGGAGGGCTCTGCTCCTGGGGGTAGAGCACCCTGAGATTTCAGGGCCACGTGGGCCATTGGTGGCTGAGATGAAGGACTACATTTTGTTCATCACGAAAAAGAGACCAGTGTGTTACAAGAGTTCTCTGCTGACTAGTTCTGTACTACTTCATGAGATATGAGCTACAAGGATACCAGGGAAGGGGTTGCAGGAGCCCACACATAGTCCCACCCAGAAAATGGTACAAACAGATAACTAACAGAAATAACGACCAGGGAAAGGCTGGGGAAAGGGCAGGGGCAGATTAACACCCAGCAGGGAAACCTTTCCCGCTGACAAATGGTACAAGCAGATAACTCACAGAGATAACGACCAGGGAAAAGCTGGGGAAGGGGCAGGGGCAGATAAACAGTCTGCAAGGCAGGATATTTGCTTGCTGAAACTTGATAGGGCACATATTGCGTTAATCATAAGATTTTGGTAATTTTCCATGGAGAAGTCACCAAATAAAGACATAGGGTGAAGAAGACGCAGCTGAGGAAGACTCCACAGCCTTTTATCACCGACCACCAGGAGACAGAAGGATGAACCCCTAGCAACAACCAGCACAGGCGCAGAGAACTCCGAGATAACATGGACTCCTGAAGGATGGAGAGGATAAAAGGACTGAATCAGAAACTAGTTGGTGCGGCAGTAGGTGGAGCTGAGACTCCCCTGTCGCCCAGCGCTGAGCCTTTGCTTACGTAGTATAACTGCTTCAATAATTAATAAATTCTTTGATTGGAAATTGCTCGTTTTGAGTCAATTTTATAACAATTTGGTGCCGTGACTCGGATGAGAGTTTGGATCGGGTAGGATCTACCCAGAGTGGGGGGCGCCTCATCCAGTGCTTTCTGGGTGGCCCCTCTGGGAGAACCTCCACCACTCTCACCGACGACCCTAAAATATATACTAGTAAGCAAACGGGACAAATTATACCGGTGAACCCCTTAATTATCTGTGCACGGAGTCCGGACGAAGACGCAGGACGCGTAAGTATAAAAGGGAATCCGTTCGGGCGGGGTTGGGATCCCGGAGTGTGGCGGTGGACAAGTGTGAATGAGAGGAGGGCTGGCAGCCAGACTCTCCAAGTGAGTGCGGACCCTTGAGTAGTGCGGTTCCCGTAGACCCGCGAGGGCTCGGGCCACAAAAAAGGGGAAGTGAAAGGAATTTGAGAGGGAAAGAAGGCACTCCGGATGAATGGGGCAGGGGAAAAGCAAGACCCCAACCCAAGGGAAACTCCCCCCCATTCCAAGGGACAATCCCCTAGGATTTATGCTTAGTAATTGGAAGCATTACCCAGGGACCGAGACTAAGGATAGGGCCAGAATGATACATCATTGTATGGAAGTATGGGGTGGGAAAGAGATTTCCAAAAAAAAAAAAAAAAAAAAAAAAGTTTTTTGGCCCATGTTTGGATCATCTGAAGACTGGGTTCGACAGAACTTGAACCTATGGGTAAATTAATTCTAAAGAGCCCTTCTCGCAAGAGGAGAGTGATTATGCCAAAATATGGGTAGCAAGACCCGAAGTGTATGTTTTCCAATTAAGAGAAGGGAAAGGGGATCCGGACAAAAAGGGGAAGAGGGACAATCATTTGGGCGACTTAATTATAGCACCGCCCCCATATGTCCCACCGCTAGCACCCAATGCCCCACCACCTCCACAACCACCTGCACCAAACAATGATGAAGAGGGTAACCAAGGGGAGGTTAACCAAACCGGTTACCAAGGCCCGATTATAAGGAGCCGCAGTAGGGTTGAGACGGGGCTATTCCCTCTACGGGAGATGCCTATGGGTGGACCACAGGCGGGTATAGGATTTATTACTGTCCCCTTGAGTTCGGCAGATGTACGAGACCTTAAGAAGGACATGGGACATTTATTAGAGGACCCTTTTGGGGTAGCCGAGAGGGTCGACCAGTTCTTAGGACCAAACATCTATACCTGGGAAGAAATGCAGTCCATTTTGGGCATTCTGTTCTCTACTGAAGAACGGAATATGATAAGAAGGGAAGGAATGCGTATTTGGGACACGCAGCATGTCCAAGGCCCGGCTGCGGACACTAAATGGCCCCTACAGAACCCCCATTGGGACCACCAAAATGCGGCACATAGATTACTGACTAAGATACATCAAAAAAAAAAAAAACAAACAAACAAAAAAAAAAAACCAAAAAAAACCACATTGGGGATCACAGGGACTGGTAGATTATTTTGCTGCAAAGTATGTGAGTGTGGGAATCTGGGACATTGCCAAACAAGTAACCAGAGGATGCCTAATTTGCTTACAAGTAAATAGGAAAAAAAAAAAAAAAAAAAAAAAAAAAAAAAAAAAATTTTTGAGAAAATTACCGGAGGGAGGCCGACCGCTAGCAAAAAGGCCTTTCTCCCACATTCAGATAGATTTCACCGAGCTCCCCAAAGTAGGGAGAACCAAATATTTATTGGTCTTGGTGGACCACCTAACACATTTTGTGGAAGCCTTCCCAACCGTAAGAGAAAGTAGTTACGAAAATATTGATGGAAGAGATAATCCCGAGATATGGGGTCCCAGAAGTCATTGACTCAGATAGAGGGCCGCATTTTATTTCCCAAATTACCCAAAACTTAGCAACAGCTCTGGGCATACGGTGGGAACAACATGCCCCCTGGCATCCCCAGAGCTCTGGATGAGTTGAACGAATGAATGGAGAAATAAAAAAGCAATTGACCAAACTGGTAGCAGAAACCAATTTGACCTGGGTTAAATGTATTCCTCTAGCGTTGCTAAATATAAGAACAGGACCTAGAGCTGATTTAGGGGTATCACCCTTTGAAATGATGTATGGGATGCCGTATAACCTAGAAAATCCTAACGAACATCCTGTCATTAATGACACATGTACACAAAAATATTTGGTGGAATTGACAAAGTACAGAAAGGCATTATGGGAAAAAGGTATGTTAGCACAACGGCCTCCTTTAGATTTTATCTTACACCAGGTACAGCCAGGAGATTGGGTGCTTGTGAAAAAAAACAAAAAAAAACAAAACAAAACAAAACAAAACAAAAAAACTGTAAAGAAAACCCCTTGACTCCAAGGTGGGAAGGACCGTTCCAAGTACTCCTCAGCACAGAAGCAGCCATACGAACCGCTGAAAAAGGATGGACTCATGCTAGTCGCATAAAAGGACCGGTAAAACCCCCTCACAGCTGGGAGGTTTGCAGTCTCCCGGGAGAAACCAAATTAAAGCTGAAACGAACTGATAAATGATTTGGATAGTAATCTGGGTTGGAGATAACCATTATCTCCAAACCCAGCTAATAGGGAATCAGGAGGCTCTTGGATATTGCAAACTCTTAGAGGACGAGTTAAGAAAGCCCTACTTTAAGTCCCTGAGATTAGAACATAAAGGGCACCCATGGAAGGGGGAAAAAGCACAAAACAAAGATATAAGGTTAAAGTGTAACTGGTTAGATTGTGACTGTCACCCCCTTGTATGCTTTTCCTATAAATTGTGTCACGAACCTTGGTGGTCTCATTGTCGGAGTGGTAGAACACCTAGGGGAATTTGCATGCCGTGCTATGAGAAAGAGAGGAGACTAACTTCTATCATTCTTAGTAGCAGAGTTGCTACGGGAGGAGGTAAAGCTTGGATCTGACGAGTGGTGGGAAACCTTTTCCAAAGGGGTAAATCCTGATCGGTTCTGCTACCACCCTAACGAACCGATCCCCTTTCTCCTGGACATCCTGGAAGTGGTGTGTCGGAAGAAAGCCCCCAATTTGCGGTGTGACCTCTCATTAATAAAAGCTGATAACTGGGCCGCCAGTGCTAAAAAGTGGAAACGGGAGGTTTATCCGGCTCCTGAAGAATACCTCTGCTGCCGAGAAGATGGTAAACCCCGAGGCTCGCAGCAACCGAGTCGTCGGGCGAGGCAGAGAGGTAATAACCAGTGGAGTCCGTCGGAAGCCTCGACCCCCAGATGGGATGTCCAGGAAATGTTGGCTGTCCTGCCCCAGGATTGGTAACCCACCACTGGGGAAACCAAAGGTAAAATTTAACCTGAGCTCCGACAATGACAGCCCCAAATTACAAGCCTTAATTCTTTTCTGGTGCATTGTAACAAGTTCAGGGGCAGAAGGGTATTCACATCAACCCTTCAAATGGTCACTGATTAGATGGGAAGACCAGTATGTTATCCAGACCAAAATCACATCTGGCGCACCCAGCTTTTTATGTACTTTGTGTGATTTAATACCTGTAAATCCATGTTTAAATCAGTTTGGATATTATTTTTGTCCAAGCTCAAACCCAGGAAAAGGGTATTGTAACTATCCAGGACACTTTTACTGTGCTTATTGGGACTGTGTATCAGTAAGCTCCTTTGGGGGGAACGAGGACGGGTTTATCAGAACTGGATGGGGTCCATACGGGTGTACACAGCCCACTTCCACATATACCCAGAAAGAAGGAGGGTTAGATGGAACATGCAATATGATTTACATTAATGTGACAAATCCACATGACCAAGTCTGGTTATTAGGGAAAATGTGGGGAGCCCGATTATGGGAACCAGGGACAGACAGAGGGGGGCACTTTATAATCCAAAAGACAACCGTGCCACACGACCCTGAACCAATTGGACCAAACCAGGCGATAGCTGGAGAACAAACGCTAGGAGAAAATAATGGAAATGAATCAGAAACAGCCCCAACCACTAGTCTTCCAGAAATGTATAAGCAAAACTTTACTAATTTGACCTGAGGACCTGAAAACCCGGGAGAAGGGGACTTGTGGAAAATATTACAGGCCACTTTCCTAGTCCTGAATGAGACCCATCCAAATCTAACTAAGGAATGTTGGCTGTGTTACACCGTAAACCCCCCGTTCTATGAAGCCATAGGGGTAACAGCAAAAAGCAGACGAGTAAATGGGACCAACCCAGCTAGGTGCCTATGGAAAAAGGAGGAGAAGAATCAAGAGGGATAACCTTGGCAAGGGTAACGGGGAGAGGAAGATGTATAGGACGAGTACCAGTGGAAAAACGACATCTATGTCAGGTTATGGGGAATTTGAGTGACCCTAAGAAACCTGCCAGCTGGATACTGCCAGCAGCAAATACTAAATGGGTCTGTAACACTCTCGGAGTCACCCCATGTATAAATATAGACCGATTTAATGAATCCAGTGACTTTTGTATTCAAGTATTGATAGTACCCAGAGTCCTTTACCACCCCGTAGAGTACGTTTATGAACAATATCAAAATATAGGACCCCACATAGTGAAACGGGAAATATTCACAACCTTCACTGTAGCAATGTTACTAGGAATAGGTGCAGCCGGGACAGGAACAGGAATAGCCTCACTCATACAGCAACACCGAGGATTCCAAGAACTAAGAGCCTCTGTAGATGAAGACCTCAGGAGGATCGAAACCTCCATCAAAGACCTCACAGAATCATTAGATTCCCTAGCAGAGGTAGCCTTACAAAATCGAAGGGGGTTAAATCTATTATTCCTGCAACAAGGAGGACTATGTGCTGCTTTAAGAGAAGAATGCTGCACATATGTAAACAAGAGCGGAATTATACGGGACTCAATGGCAAAACTACGGGAGGGGCTAGAAAGAAGACAAAGAGAAAGGGAAGAACACCAAAGCTGGTATGAATCTTGGTTTAACTATTCTCCTTGGCTTACAACTTTATTATCAACGATAGCGGGTCCACTACTTCTCTTACTATTGGGACTCACGTTTGGCCCTTGTATTTTTAATAAATTGATTAGCATTGTAAAAGGCAGATTAGAAGCTGCTCACCTTATGCTCATACGAGCAAAATACGAAACCTTGAAGATGGATGATCCAGAAGAATCTCTGGAGCTTAGCAAAAGGGAATTAGAGCGTTTTGATGAACAAAATTGAGTATCAAAACAAAGGGGGGATTGAGATGAAGGACTACATTTTGTTCATCACGAAAAAGAGACCAGTGTGTTACAAGAGTTCTCTGCTGACTAGTTCTGTACTACTTCATGAGATATGAGCTACAAGGATACCAGGGAAGGGGTTGCAGGAGCCCACACATAGTCCCACCCAGAAAATGGTACAAACAGATAACTAACAGAAATAACGACCAGGGAAAGGCTGGGGAAAGGGCAGGGGCAGATTAACACCCAGCAGGGAAACCTTTCCCGCTGACAAATGGTACAAGCAGATAACTCACAGAGATAACGACCAGGGAAAAGCTGGGGAAGGGGCAGGGGCAGATAAACAGTCTGCAAGGCAGGATATTTGCTTGCTGAAACTTGATAGGGCACATATTGCGTTAATCATAAGATTTTGGTAATTTTCCATGGAGAAGTCACCAAATAAAGACACCCACCAAAAATAGGGTGAAGAAGACGCAGCTGAGGAAGACTCCGCAGCCTTTTATCACCGACCACCAGGAGACAGAAGGATGAACCCCTAGCAACAACCAGCACAGGCGCAGAGAACTCCGAGATAACATGGACTCCTGAAGGATGGAGAGGATAAAAGGACTGAATCAGAAACTAGTTGGTGCGGCAGTAGGTGGAGCTGAGACTCCCCTGTCGCCCAGCGCTGAGCCTTTGCTTACGTAGTATAACTGCTTCAATAATTAATAAATTCTTTGATTGGAAATTGCTCGTTTTGAGTCAATTTTATAACAGTGGCCAGCAGCTTCGGGCTGATCCCCTTGCTCCCTGCTCCCTCCTGGCCATGGCAAGAGCCGGCTGCGATGGCCCTGGCAGGGGGCTCTCCTCGGCTCCCCGCAGATCCGGCATCTGACCATGGCTCTGTTCCTCTCTCTTGCAGCCCTGGAACGCCTGACGGAGGACATGAGCAGTGCCGTGTCAGAGCTGGCACTTGAAACACTGCATGTCCTCCGAGCAACAGCCAGTGGGCGATATTCCATCTTCCAGAGGCTGCACGACCAGCTGCACAGGGCATGGATCACTCGGCCTCGTCTCTCACGGCTGGGCTGGCTGCACTGCTGGAGTTCTGAGGACAATTGATCCAGGAGGCTCTCTTTGCTGGGGCAGCCTGAGCCAGTGGGGATTTTTACTTTTCTTTAAGATTTTTCTTTTCTTCCATTCTTTTTTTTACCCGATGTAAATATATACCATGTTATAATATACTCACTCTCAGGAGATTTTCTTTGCTGCCCAGGGTCCGTAGGGCATAGGGAAAGTGGAGAAAAGCCTGCTTCTAGTTAGCATGCTGCCCATGCATGCAGTGCTGCAGGGAAAATGGCCAGAAGCCCCTTGGCCTGTGGTGGCTCTGCGGAAGCCTTTGTGCTGCCCACAGAGCGGCTGGGCAGGAGCTGGAGCTGCGGGGATCCCTGCCAGAGCGGTGCCTGGAGATGGCCACAAGCCCTGTGCCAGGCAGGAAGCGCCATCCGTGCCCTCCTGCCCGTCTGCTGCTGCCTGCCTTGCTGAGGGCTCCCAGGTGCCTCTGGCTGGGGCTGCTCTGGAGCTGCTGTGGGGCTGCGGCGCTGCTGCCGGGCAGCTTGGCCGGGCTGGGGCAGGGCCTGAGGGGCTGGGGCGCTGGCAAGCCCTGAGCAATGGGGCTGTCAGAGGCCACAAGCAGCCCCCTGGCAGCCGCCTTCTTCCTGCCAGAGTTGACTTGCAAAACAGATCTCGGGCACTCTGCAACTAACAGCATCAGTGTTGTTGGAAAGCCAAATGCAGGGAAATGTCAGACCTTTGGTCTTGTCAGCAAAGCTTAGAAATAAACCCAGGATTTGATCTGAGACCTTGGAAAGGCCTTCCGAACTCACGTGCTAGAAGTGAGAATGCGGATTTCTAGTTTCTAGCAGAGACACGGGGAGGAAAGTTGAAGTGGAGGAAAGTTTAGAGTTTTAGAGTTCAAGATCTAAAAAACTCAGAGGTCCGCTCTCTAGCTGATTCCAAACATCTTCAACTCCCCCAAAGTGGGATTTAGCTATAAATAGATGACAAAGGACTCTTAGTGCTGCCTCTTTGACTCCAGAGTAGCTGCTTTAGAATCTTTCCCATAACCCTGTGTAGTTATGTGCCAGAAATTTATCATTTGAAGAAACTTTCCCAACTGACTTGCATGGAGGTTTGTTTGAAGGGTGTTTGAGGGGAAAGGCTCCCAGCAGAGGTCTGGGCTTTGGCCTAGCTATGTGCCCTGCTGATTGTGAAGTGTGCCATCAGCAGCAGGGCTTTCTGGGCTAAAAATATCATCAAGTCACTTGGACTTGCTCATTTTGGCCTCTAAAAGCTGGACCTGCTTTCGGAGCAAATTTGGAGACCTCATCTATGGGTGGATGGAGCACCTAGGATTTTCCCAGTTGCTGGCAATGGTTCTCCAGGTCCCTGGTGTATCCATGTCCCTGGTAAGTTCCAGCTCCACACATGCCTTGGCAATGAGAAGCAGAGGAAGCCAGACCTTTTTGTGCTGCCTGTGTCACTGCACCGGGGCCATGGGATGGGCACACGCAGCCCTTGTGCTGGAGCTGAGCTGCTCTGCCCAGCACTGGTGGCCGCCATCCAAGCTGGTTTTGCTTGTGCTGGTTCCCTGACAGCTGGGGCCCTGGGCAGAGCCCTGAGAGCCTGGTCTCCCCCCAGGGAAGGAGCAGGAGCCCCTGGAGAAGCTGTACCGGGTGGGGTGGCTGCTGCTGCTGCTGCTGCTGCTGCTGCTGCTGCTGCTGCTGGAGACAGCCAGGATGACATCAAGGATGACAAGCTCTTCCTCAGCCTGGCCACTGGAGGCTGAAGGTGATGGACTTTGATTCTGGCACCTTCTTCAAAGCCAGGCTCCACAGGGAATTTGCAGATGAGTCCCCACCTGGGGAAATTCTGCCAGATTTGGGCATGGGCCAGCCTGGCAGGGAAGCAAAGGTTCCCCCTTTGCTGGGGCAGATGCAACTCATCCTTCAGTCGCTGCCCAGCTGCTTTTTGGCAGGGCTGTGGGGATGGGCTGGGATGGGTACGAAATGGGAGTGGGCTCCTGGCCCTGCCAACAGCCCCCAGCACCCACCGTGCCCCGGGCTGGGGCTGGGGCTGGGGCTGGGGCTGGGGCTGGGGCTGGGGCAGCCAACCCGACACAAACAAAGCCCCATGGTGGGAGCAGAGGTGGGACTCCAGAACCTGTGCAGGGGCTGCTTTGCTGTGCAGGCAAGGAAGGGCTTGGGCTGCTCAGCTGCCCTTGTTTGCTTTGGGATCACCGTGATTTTGGGGGCAGTGCAGGGGGGAAGAGAGGAAGTGTGGACTTCCCTCAGCCATGGCTGGCTTTTTCCCTACCATGTAGGAGTTGGGCCTCCCTCAAGGTCCTGACAGAGATAAGAGTTTTTACTGTTTTTCTTGCTTTCCCTTTTTGCATCTAATCTCTTTTCAAGAATGTGTTGTTTGTTTTTCCAGAGGAAGCGTTCTAGGTGGTCCAGTGTGGATGGGGAAGTGCTTGGGAGCAGCTGTGGCGTGGATGGGCCGTGCCCTTGGAGAAGGCTGAGGCCATGGTTTGGGAGCAGCTTTTCTTGCAGCCGTGGGTGGCGTTAGGTGGGTCCCTGTGTGCTTGGCAGGGTGGGATCAGAGCTTTTGGGAGATGGCAGCGAGCACAGGAGCATCCTGCTCTGGGCAGCTGCTGAGGGCTGGATGTGCCGTGGCTGGCTGCAGGCTGGGCACATGTCCTGCCCTCCTGCTCTGCTGCCAAAGGCAGCAGGGATGGGCAGCTCTGGGCACAGCTCTGGGCACAGCCAGCACGGCCTGGGCACCGCAGGCCTTGGCACAAGGGCACAGAAGCCCTCAGCTGACAGGCGGTTTCTGCTTTCTCTCCTTGCAGCCGGGCTCTGCGGGTGCTGAGGCTGCTCTGGGCTCTGCCAGGGCTCTGCTGGGCTCAGCCCTGGGCCCAGCAGGGCTGGCTCTGCCCTCACATTGCTCTGACAGCTCTGCATCAGACGAGCCCGTTGCGAGCACAGCGCCTGAGCTTTCCGCTTTGGCAGCTGAGTGAGACTCTGCTGCAGGCCCAGAGATTGCAGCTGGGGACACACATCCAATTGGCAAGGACCCAAACTCTCCACAGTCCCAGCTGAATGCCTGGATCTCCCCAGGAAGTTTTGTCTGTCCCATTCTTCCTTCTTGATTGGCTGGAATTGTGCAGTTGCACTTTCTTCCTCCTCTAGAAGTGCCACGAGTGGGCCAAAGCTGGCGAGTGGGCCGTGCTCCTGAGGCAGTGCAGTTTGGAGCAGGTGGATGGAGAATTGCCCTTCTGCACTGCCAAACCAGAGCAAAAAGCTGTCAGTGGGACTTTGTGTCTTTAAAAAATCCCTGACAGTTTCAAAGGGAATGTGCAGCTCATTTCCAGGCTGAGAAGGAAGGGCATCTTCTAAAGGATTTGGGGTTTGACAGAGTTTCCATTCCCCGTCCTGCTTGGAGCTGGCAGGGCACAAAGCAATTTCCCATTGCTTCACCCACAATTTAACAATGGTGGAAACAACCTCAAAAACTTTTAAAAAAGGGTGCTGAAGTCAGCAAGATGGATCCATGGCATCAGCAGATTTACAATGTAAATAACTGAGTTCTCTTTTTCAAAAGATCATGTACCTCTTAATGCCAAGAATGTAACTTTGCATTTATGTTTTGTTTTTTTCACTAACATTATGTTATATTTTTTCACTAACACTTGGATTTTATTCTTATCTTCTACAATTTACCTATTTTTTTTCCTTTTTCCTTTTTTTTTCCTTTAAATAGAAAACATGTCCTATATAAGGAATGTCCTTTGCTCCTGGTTCCCGTGTGGAGCAGCTCCCTTCCTGCTGGCTGAGCTGCTCAGGCAGAGCCCGGCAGCTCCTGGCCCTGCAGGGCTGAGGCTTTTCCCCGTTGCTGGGCACAGCCTGATGGAGCAGCACTGCTGAACACGGGCACACAGAGGGATCAGGAGCAGCTGCCTCTGCCCACCTGAGGCTCCAAGGCCCAAACTCTGAGCAGCCAGGGCTGGAAGAGACTGGCAGGATGTGATCCCTGACTCTGGGCCAGGGCTGCACAAATGACCCCACAGCAGCAGCAGCAGCAGCAGCAGCAGCAGCAGCAGCAGCAGCAGCAGCAGCAGATGGAGCTGACTTTCAGCACAGCCCCTGCCCCTGTTCCCTCCCGTGTGCAGCGGTGTCACAGCAGCCTGAGGCACCTGGGAGCCCCCAGTGCCAGCAGGGACTTGAGATGGCAGCCCTGGGCTCCTGGAGGCTGTGCAAGGATCGGAGCTGGGCACTCCCTGTCCATGGGGAGCTTGCAGATGGAAAAGGCTGCTGTGCCCAGGCAGCTCCAAGGGCACAGAAAGGAGGCTCTGGAGCACTGGATCTGGGCCAGTGCCACAGTCCTGGGCAGCAGCCAGCCAGCCCTGGGGGAACAGAGGGCACAGCACGAGGGACAGAAGCAGGCAAGGGCAGAGACTGGAGAGAGCCAGAGCCAGGAGCAGGAACAGCTGCTCCATTGCACTCTTGGAGAAAGCTCTGGGCTGCTTCAAAGCGCTGAAAGGCGTGAAGGGCAGAGAGGAGGCCACAGCAAACAATGCTCCTGTTTGCACAGCCTCCCCTCTCCGTGTCCCAGAAGGAATTGCATGGACTGTGTTCTTCTCTCCGAGTCGTCTCGTTCAGCATGAGCAGCTCAGCACCAGGAGCTGAAGGAGCTGAAGCCTCAGGCCACAGGAGCTGGGCAAGAGGGAACTTTTGGAGCAAAGTAATGCTGCTAAAATAGCCCCAGCTGAATGCAGTGGATAGAATCATGGAATCACAGAATCCTTTCTGTTGGAAAAGCCCTCTGAGCTCACCCAGTGCAGCCGCTCACCCAGCAGTGCCAAGCCCAGCACTAAACCACGTCCCTGAAGTGCCAAGGCCTGGACAGCAGCCCTGAGTGAGGCCTGAACAGCAGGCCCTGAGCCCAAGGTGGCCTCTGGATGAACCTTCCAGCCAAAGGTTATCTTTGTATCTGCTCCCTAATGAAATATGCATGGTCATTAGCACTGTGATAGATGTAGCCACTCATTAGTGAAACATGTATTGACCTTTGTGTGTTTAGAAGCTGGACAAGGCCATGAAATCTGACATCTGGCCTTGTTTGGGGCTGAATGGTCAAAGTCACCTCCCTTGGTTCCTCCTGGGGCCCTGGCCAGCCTTTGGGAGGGACCCAAGAGGAGGATGAAAGCAGATGTTGCCACACTAGAAGTGCTGTCAGTTTGTCCATTCAGCACTGTCAGAGCTGGGCCCTCTCCCAGCGGGGTTGGAGCCTCACCTGTGGCTGGAGGCACCTGCAGGAATTGCCAGTGCCCAGGAGTGGCTCTGCAGCCCTTGGCTGTGACAGCTTCCCCAGCTGCTGTGTGGGTCTGGGCGATGGTAAAGGCTGAGGGTAACTGGGGCTGGATCTTTCTCAATCACTGCAGGCAATCTTTGGTGGGGATGGTTGGGTGCATTGCTGAGCTGCTCCTGTTGTGATTCTTTGCTGCTTTGAGCTGCAGGAAATGACACTGATTCCTTCAGTTGGAGTCTGTGTCTTTGGTGCTGACCCTGCCCACTGGCAAAACAAAACTGGCCCAGTCTGGCCAGATCCCAACCAAATGTCACTTGTTCAGTGTCAATGTGAGGAATCAGTGCCATCAGAAATTCCCAGATGGGAAGCCCTTCCCTGGAGTTCCCTGGCTCTGGAGTGGGCTGAGGTTGGAGCCCCGTGGGAGCAGTGGGGCAGTCGGGTAAAAGAGGCTGAACCCATGGATGGCTTCAAATGCATCCAAAAATTGCACATGGAAAAGGAAAAGAACTTGTGGGTTTGGGCAGACGAGGGAGAATTTTGTTAATGACACATTGGAAACAGCACCAACAGAGGGAAAAACTGTTGTGGGAACACTCCCACATGGAGAGAAAGAAGGTTTTAATCTTGAGCTCAGGTTCATTTGTACAAGTGAAAAAAAAAAAAAAATAATGTAATACTTATATGTAATATAACATAATAATTTATAATTTTGTCAATGTAATTAAAAATTGATAATGTGAAATAATGCTGACAATACTAATTTGTCAGCTTTGGCTGCTCAGTGTGACACTAAATACCCTACAGAAAAGGACTGCCCAAGACACAAATGTCAGTGATAAACTTTGTGAATTGTATACAAGGAATAAATGCAGAAGGGATAAAATTGGCTATTTTTACAGGGTTTGCTGATACTGTGATGCAGAGTGCTTTGTCTATTCCTGCGAAAAATACAGTGATTTTGCCTGCAGGGGTTTTCATGTACCAGACTATGCACAAGCTGCAGGATTGGTTGCACGGGTGAAGGGGTTGTTAAAAGAGCAGTTGAAAAAATGAGGAGATGGGAACCTTTGCCCATGGAGAACCCATCTCCCAGATGTGCTCCATGCCCTTAACAATGGCCCACTGGGGAAATGGAAACCCCCTGGCTGTGCATGGCTGCCCCCAGTTTGCAAATCCAACCATGGGCAGTGAGACTTGGGCTGCCTGGGAAATTGTTCTGGCTGTGATGGCCCCTGGCAGGGCCAGCCCAGAGGCTGCAGGGCTGGGCCTTCATGCATTGGAATTAATGAGGAGAAATTCAAAGCAAATGAGAGCTATCAATACTGAAACAGGAATTCAGATTCCTCCAGGACACTTTGGTTTGAAAACTGCTCACTCGAGCTTGGCCTTGCAAAGTGTTCATGTCATGAGAGGAGGAATTGATGCAGAATATCCAGGGGAAATTACAGTAATTCTGTTAAACAATAGTGACCAGGATTGGATTAGTCAATCCCATGACAGGGTAGCACAGTTATCAATATTGCAATTTTAAGAAGGATTGTGAAAAAAGGAGATCCACCTGCAATCACCACCATTTGTGGAGATAAAGGGTTTGGATGCAGCAGGCCTAATAATGGAGCCAGAGTGTGGGTCCGGAGGCCAAATGGCCCTCCCGAGGCAGCTGAAGGAGCAGCTCCTGGGAAAGACAACTCTGAGTCCTGAAACCTGGGCAGGACCAATGGGAATGTGTCCCTGCAGCCAAGTGTTCTGTGTGAGAACAAGTAGATCTGACAGGATATTGTTTTCCACATGCTGCCAGACCAAATCTCCCTGTTTGCCCCAAGGGCCCCTTTGGGAAATGCTCTGATCCACGGGGCTCCATGGGAAGGCTGCTGTGACACTGAGGGACTTGCACAGGAATTGCATCCAGGAGCCCGGGTGCCCCTCAGGGACTGGGACCCGGCCCCTTCCAGCCCGAGGAGAAAGGGCCCCCCCAGGCCTTGTTAGCCACAGACAGCATGGTAAAGCTGAACAGCAAAGGGCCTGGGGGCATTATTCTGGAATTACCATGGTGCCAGCTCCATGGACAACGGAATTCTTGTTCCTAACTCAAATGAGATAGAGAAAAATGGATGAAGGAACGGTGTCACAAAAGTCCTACAGGTGTCTGTAAGTTGTACCTTGATAGTCAGCCAGAATCTTTGTCTGCCACAAACACCTCTAGTGTTTCACCAAGGGGTTAGTCATCAAAATGTAATGATGAGTTATGATGGATTGCTGAGCTTCTTTTGTAATTCTTTGCTAATGATGATGTGCTTTGCTGAGCTTATCCTTTTGTAACTCTTTGCAGCTGTGCATGATATAAATGACACAATTCCTTCAGTTGGTGTCTGTGTCTTTGGTAGTGACCCTGCCCACTGGAGAAACAGGGCCCCCTCTTGCCTAAGTGTTACCTGGGAAGGCAGAAACCCTCCCTCCAAAATTCCCCCCTTCCTCCTTGTTCCCCCCCTTCATACCCTGAGCATGATGTGCTCTGGTCTGGGGTGTGCCCGGGGTCAGTTGGGGTCACCTGTCCTGGCTGTGTCCCCTGCCAAGCTCCCCCGCAGCCCCAGCCCCTCCCCAGCGTGGCTGGACGAGGGGCAGGACAGGCCTTGGCTGTGCTGCAGCTCAGCAAGAACAAAACCATCTCTGCGTGCTCAGCGCTGTGCTCAGCACCCGGCCCAGCAGTGTCTCAGTGCCAGGGGCTGTGCCCTCAGTGCCTGCCAGGGCTTTCCATGGCAACTGCCAGGCCAGGTGACCCAGGTGCCCCCCCCAGTGCCGGTTGCCATGGAAACAGTGCCCAGCGCTGCCCCTTTCTGTCTGGCTGACCTGGCCTTTGGCCCTGGCAGTGCCCTTGGCTGCTGGTTCCTGGTGCCCGAGCGGCCAGCGCGGCACAGGGCAGGTGGCCATGGCACAGCCCCCAGCAAGGGATCCCCTCTGGCCCTGGGCACTGACACCAGCCCTGAGCAAGGTCCGGCTCCGGGCATTGGTTGCCTTGGCACCAATCTAAGGAAGGGTCCCTGTGGCCGTTGCCATGGCACCTGGTGGCACCAACGAGTGTCACTGCAATTGTACCTGGAACAGCCCCGGCACCGCTTTGTCCTCAGGGTTGCCATGGCAGCCCAGGGCAGCAACAGCTCTGCAGGCAAGGGGCCATGGAACCTGGCTGCAGAAATGGCTCCTTGGGCTGGTTTCCAAGGAAACCTGAACTGATGGGGGTTGCCATGGCAGCCAAAGCCAGCAGTGGGGTCAGTGCAGTGTCCATGGCAACAGCCCCTTGCAATGGCCCAGTGCAGGTTGGGATGATGATCCACCCTCACAGCTGGCCCAGGCAGGTCTGGAGTGGTCTCGGTGGCACCTTGGGCTTGGCACACACTTGAGGAGGGTGTCTGTTTGCAATGGGGAAACTCAAAGAGTTTTAGATTGCTTGAAAAAATAAAAGAAGCAAAGCCGCTCTTTGGCTTTGTGCAGCCAGTTCTCTGAGCACAGCAGGTCCCAGGTGAGTGAGGAGAGACAGGATGGGGTCGGGGAATGTGGAGCAAGGTTGTCCACACTGGGTCAGACTTAAAGGCACAGCTTCTCTGACCAGGCTAGACTTCCTTAGGAGAGTCCCTGGATCAATATCAGTCACAGAATGCTGCAATCACCTCTTGTGTAATAGGACAGCAAAAAAGGCACCCTTTCAAATAGAAATATGTATTTCCTAGAAGCTCGTTGAAATATTTCTCCATAGCTGTAGCAAGAAACCTACTTAGTGAACTGCACTAGAGCAGAGGGAAATCCTGGTTCCAGCAGAACCCAAACTGTCAGCATGGACTCCTTGCTTCCATTCAGCCCCACACTGTCACCATGGCCCCTTGGCTCTGTGCTGCCATGTCGTACACAGTGTCACCATGGTCCTCTTAGTGCCACCAGGCCCCACAGTGTCACAATGGCCCCTTGCTTCCCCAGGCCCTGCAGTGTCACAATCATCAGAGAATCAGCCAGGCTGGAAATGACCTTGAAGAGCATCAAGTCCAACCTGGCACCCAACACCACCTTGTCACCCAGACCATGGCACTCAGTGCCACATCCAGTCTTTCCTTAAACACCTCCAGGGATGGTGACCCACCCACCTCCCTGGGCAGCCCATTCCAATGCCCAATCACACTTCCTGTGAAGAATATTTCCTAATGTCCATCCTAAATGTCCCCTAGTGCAGCTGAAGGCTGTGTCCTCTTGTCCTGTCACTGTTCCCCAGGAAAAAAGCCTAATACCCACCTGGCTGCACCCTCCTGTCAGGGAGTTGTAGAGAGTGATGAGGTCTCCCCTGAGCCTCCTCTTCTCCAGGGTAAACAACCCAACAACACTCCACCCCCTCCATGTCCTTCCTAAAGTGGGGGGGCCCAGAACTGGACACAGCACTTGAGGTGCTGCCCAACCAGTGCTGAGCACAGGGGAAGAATCCCTGCCCTGGTCCTGCTGGCCACACCAGTCCTGATCCATAGAGGTGCCAGGGGTTGGATGTGGGATATAGTGGGGAGGGAGTGGGGACAAAGTATTATTGATTATCAGCCATGAAGGGTCTTGATTTTCAGATCTGTTCACACTGCATTAGAAGGTTCTAGGATCAATGTCAATAGGACATTGTGGAAAATCAATCTATAAACAGGAAAATAACAAAGGAAAAAACAGGTCTCTGCATTATTTTCAATACAGCAGATTCTATTTGAATACACTTCAGAAATCTAACTAACCACAGAAGAATTGAAAACTTAGATTATTTGCAGGTGCTTTTCTTGTTCAACTGTTTTGAACAAAAGCTTATGAGCTTTTTCAATGAATATCTGAAGCAAGGAGCTCAGAAAAGAAGATGCATCTTTTTAAGAGAAGTAGTAAAATTCATCAGCAACTCCCAAGTGGCCAAGGATCCATCCCTATCAGAGCAGCAATGAACAGAAATGGGCACAGCTTTGTGGCTGCTGTCCCAGCTTTGGCATGGGCCCTGGGCCTAGAGCAGGAGCAGCTCTTGAGGGCCCCAAGGCCGGGGCTCTTGTGCTGCCCTGGGCAGATGGGATGGCAGCAGGGGCTGCAGAGCTCTCAGCACCTCAGCCCCAGGGGAGCAGGGCAGCCAGGGAGCCTCCTTTGGCCTTGGCCCAGCACCTTCCCCCATGGCTGGAGCTGAGTCCTGTGGCAGCTGCAGCTGCTGCTGTGCCCTTGGCAGGGGCTGAGGCCGTGGGGCCAGTGCCCAGAGCAGCCTGGGCTGAGCAGAGCTGTGGGGCCAGAGCCGGCTGGGCTGGGCTGGGCTCAGAGAGGCCCTTGGTGCTGCCCAGAGCTCAGGGCAGCTGGCAGAGCTTGCAGGGAGCTGGGCTGGGCTCCGAGAGCCTGGCCCAGAAACCATCAGTGTCCATCTCAGCCTGGCTGAACGTGCAGGGGCAGGACTCAGGCCAGGCCTTGTGGGGCAGGGCCAGCGCCTGTGCAAGGCATTGCAAACAGGCAAGTGGCCCAGAGAGGAGGCTGCTCTGTGCCCTTGGTGGCAGGGACAGAGCAGGGAGGGGGCCCAGGACATTTGTCAGCGCCAGCCTCTGTGCCCATGTGTTGGCAGCCCTGGCTGCTGAGCCCAGCTTTGGCCTGGGCTGAGTTTGGCTGTGGCCCAGCTCCATCCTCCTGCGGGGCTCAGGGCCTGTTCCCGGCCATGGCCAGCCCTGGCTGCCTCTCTGCTGGCCCAGAGGCCGGCAGAGGCCGGGGCAGGGCTGTCTGTGCAGCCCCACAGGTGCCAGGGGCTCTGCAGGAGCTGGCAGAGGCTGCCCAGCAGGGAGGCCATGGGGCACAGAGCCCCAAGGCTGCTGTGGGCACCACGGCACAGGGGCCGTTCCCAGCCGCAATGCTCCTGGCCTGGGCTGGGCCTGCACAGGGGCTGGGCCACCATGGCTGGGCCAGCACAGGGCCACAAAGGGGCCACGCAGCCGCTGCCGGGGCTGACAGCAAGGCCAGGCACACACAAGCAATTGCTGAGCATGGCCTGCGCTGGCCAGGCCTGACTGTGCCAAAGGCAGAGCTCAGCTGCCCTTGGGGGCTGCAGCAACACTCCAGAGCCCAAAGAGCCTCTATGGCTGGGCTGGAGACCAAGGCTGCAGCAGGGAAATGCAGGGCTGCTGCGGGATGGGGAGGCCATTGAATTCCAGCACACATCTCAGCTCTCTGATGATCCCAGCACCATGCTGGGCCCTGTTTCAGGCTGGAGCAGAGCAGATGTTGATGGCACAGGAGCCCTGTGGGGCTGTCAGGGACCTGCAGCTTGCAAGGTGCTCTGCTCTCCCTCAGGTGCTCTGGGAGAGATCCAATCCCAGCTGGGCACCTCAGGGCACAAGTGGCACTGCCTCTTCATGGGCACACAACTGATTTCTACCTGGAAAGGGGCACAGGTTTTAATACCTGTTAGTTTCATAATATACCAGCAGATCTTTATTATCTGGGTCATTTGAGTCCTTTTAAGAAATGGCAAAATTTTCCCATCAGGAACAGGAATTTCCTGGATCTACTGGATTCTTCTAATAATGGCAGAAGAAGAAATACTGATCTTCCCATCTACTTTTGTCACCAATATTCAGCCTAATATTTCCTCTTGCTCTTCCTTCATGTGTTTCCAGCTCTCTTGTTTAAATGGCCATGTCTAAGGGCATCTCTTCACTAGGTTCTCTGGAACTTTATTCTTCCCATTCCTTCCAGATTTTCTCCTCCAGATGCTCTCTGGTCCTTCAAGTTCCTCTCAATTGACTGATTTCATGATTTGAGCTTCAGGGAGTTGCCCAGTCTTTATGAAGTTCAAATAAATACCACACTAGTCAACATCCTTATTTTGTTTCTATCTATCACAGAATTTCATTTTCTTATGTCTTTGTCTAAAACTGGTCCTGTACAGAAATCCCTTGAGGATGGGAGACATGTCAGATGCTGCTGGGACATGCCAGAGACCTGAGGGAAGAGCTTGATTGTTATTAAACTGTTCAAATGTTCAACTTGTGTTTGTTGACAAGAAACCTTTCTGTGCCTCTGAGGGTCACCAGGCCCTGAGCCCAAAAAACACAAACCTGATGAGTTGTGGTTCCCACTGCAGGGGCTGCACTTGGACCTTGGCTCTGCACAGGAGAGCTCTTCACCCCCTTTCTCTCTTCTCCTCCCTCTGGGCATGGAGGGAGCTCCTGACTTCAGCCTGTGACTCGTGTGTGCAAAGAGCAAATCTGGGCAGAATCGGGGCAGGGAGGGTTTGGGGGGACCTTGGGGGCTGTGCTGGGCACAGAAGGTGTTTTCCATTGCTCTGAGACTGTCTGCTGTGCAAAGTGGATTAAATATCCAGCAGAGGAATGACTTTGGCATTTGATGGAGCTGTGCCTTCCCTTGGCTTTGCTGGCTGACAAGAAATGAACATCCCTCTGTGTCTTGGGCAGCTCCTTCTCCAAGGAAAGCAGGTGGGAGTTGGAGCCAAGGAGCTGAAAGCTGCAGGTGCAGCCTGGGCTGGAGGGAGCTCAGATTTGCACAAAGGCTGCTCTGAGTGCCAAGGCTTGGATGGGGGAAATGGTGGGGTGGGGGTAGGGACAGAGTCTGATTGATTGTCAGCCATGAAGGGTCTTGATTTTCATATCTATTTAAAATTCATGAGGAGGTACTAGGATTCAGTGTCAATTGGAGATTGCACATATCAATGAGTTAACAGGAAAGCAAAACTAAACAGGACTTAAAAAATCTTTTCTCACTGTCTTTTTAAATATCAGGTATTTAGTTTGAATACACTACTGAGATCTACTTAACCACAAAGGATTTGAAAATTAAAATCAAATGATTCCCAGAGGCTTGGCTTGTTAAGGTGTTCTGAATGTCAATGAGCCCTGGGACCCTGAATTCCTGCACTGAAGAGCTGAAGGCTGAACAAGCCTCTGGAGCAGGGAAATTCAGCAGCAGCCTCCAAGTTGCTGAGGATGTCAGCAGCCCCCAGTGAGGCCATCCCTGCCCAGAGACCGTGGGGGAATGGGCAGACAAGGAGAGCGTCCCTGGGGCTGGGGCAGCACAACTCAGAGGCACCAGCGGCTCCAGCTGGGCAATGGAGTGTGGAATGTGGCTGGGAAAGCCCTGCCTGGGCTGGGCCAAGCAGGACACACAAGCCCTGACCCCCATCCCCCAAACATCTCTCTCAAGGAGACATTTAAAGGAATTACAATTGTTTGTGTCCTCTGAGTTGGACTCCCTGGAGAAATACCAACAAGAGATTCTCAGGAGCTCAAAACAACCAAACAGCCTTTACTGGCAACTTTAGAAAATCAGAGAAACTTTGGCAAAAGTTTTATTATGACATTGTAGTGGTTTTGTTTTGTTAATTTAAGATTTTTCTAATCTTGAGTTTTCTTAATTAATGGATTGATGAGTGTGGTGGGTTTTAGTATTGGTTAATTATTTATGTATTTATTTTATTGTGAGATATGTTTAGGAGAAAGCTAAAGAAGGTGTAAAATTTTAAAAGAGTATAAAGAAAATTTTATTAAAAGTAAATAAAAGAAAAAATGAAGTAAGAATTAAAATAAACTCTTTAGAACACTTTTTTTTTCTTTTACGACCTTTTTTTTACTGACAAAGTAAACTTCAAATTTCTATTTAGTTTACTATTTCTAGTATAGCCTTCTTTTAGTTTACTTATGGAGAGTAGCTTTTGTTGTTAAGATTATGGAGATTTTTTACAAGAGGAAATAATATTTTTTTGTGGTTTTTAACTTTGTCATGGATAACAATTCCCTGGGGAACTTTTTTATTGTGAAGTTGTTTTTATTACTGCAAGCTTTTTTACACTTTGTTTATGGGCCATGTCCACTTACGGGGCATTGTTTTAAAGATGAGTTGTTTAAAGGTAATAGTTTTTATTGTTTACTTTTAGAATTATTTTTATCTCTGGGAATAGAAATCTCTTGGGGATACTGGATTACTTTTTTTGCTTCTGTTTAAAATTTGGATGAAATTGCAGTTATTTTAACATTTGTTTATTTTAGTATAGACCTTTTTGTTTGATATTATTTTTAATATTTAAATTTTTTAATAGTTTTAGATGTTATAAGGAAAAGGGTTTTTTCTTTATAGTTTACAAAAAGAATTTAGTTTTAAGATTAAGGGGTTTTTTTCTTTTTTATTTGGGATTTAACTTCTTCTTTACTGTCTTTGATGGTTTTATGGTTTCTTTTATATGTTTGTATTTTGTTTTTTTCTTTTACTGGAGGGAGGATTGAAGTATTGAAAGAGTTAACACCAGACCCGCTGGTAACTTGTGGTTAAAGTTGTGGTTGGGTTGTGTTAGGATTGGTTTTATGGTTGGTTTGGGTTTTTTTTTGTGTTTAATTTTTTAGTTGTAGGGTTTTTTGTATGGGTGTAGGTTGTAGGGGTTTTTGGTTTTAGTTGTGTTGGGGGGAGGGGAGTTAATGGTAATATTTTAATAGCTGTGGCTGGCTTTGTTCTGGTTGGGGTTTTGTATCCTCTTTTGTTTTCCTGTTAGGGAGTTGTTGGGGTTTGGTTTGGTCAGAATGGGGCCGATGGGGGTGGGGGGGGCAGCCTGGGGAGGGGGAAAGGGGCTCAGCCCATGGCAGGGTTGCTTGGTTTGGTTTGGTTTGGTTTGGTTTGCTTTGCTTTGCTTTGCTTTGCTTTGCTTTGCTTTGGTTGAGATGGGGGCCAAGGCCAGGGCCCACTGCTTCTTTGTTGACTGGAAAAGAAAGAGGAGGCTCCTGGTTTTTTTCATCTTTAACATTTGTGTTTAACAGAGGCGTGTTCAGGATCTCAGTGGTTTAACAGATTGTCAGTTACACATAAAGTTTTGTATTACTTTTTAAAATTTTTCTAATGTCAAATTACAACAGATATTCAATTAACAAAAAACACTTCTCAAAGCATTGACTTCGCCCTTTCAACTTCACAAACTCTAAGCCTGTTCAATTTAATGTTAATAAGAATTTACATGAGCACAGAAACAGAAGAAGACGCAGAAAGAGAGAAAGACAAAAAAAATGCAGAGAGGCACACACACAGCTACCAACTCCTGGATTCCAGTGGTGTTCAGATGGAAATTCCAAGAGGAGGTAGGGTCAAGCTGTGTGCTTGCCTTGTAGTCGGCCTTCAATACCCCTTGGTCTCCCTGGGCCCTTCCCCCAGGTGGGGCTTGGGCTCATTTGGTCCCTCAGGAGCTGGGCTGGGGCTGCAGAGGTGGCTGTGGAGCATTGCCTGTGCTGTGCCAGGGACTGGCAGCCACTGCTGGGCTGGGACAGAGGCTCTGGGGGGATTGGGGTTCCAGGGCAGGGCAGGGCTGGGCTTCCAGGGCAGGGCAGGGCTGGACCTGCCCCTTCCTCCCCCCCACATAAAATGTTTTGAGCCAACAATCTCCTCCAGTCTGTCACAATAGGGAATGTTGGAGGTGGACCCCAATTTTGACCATGAACACCTGGACACGAAAGACAGTTCTTTTCCATAGGAAGGAAAGCACAGAGCCCCAGTGCTTCAGCAGTAGATGAGAAGTGACCCTCAACATGCCAAGGTCAGCTGGACCAGTCAGGTGGTCCCTGGGAGGCCAAGCCAGCCAGACCTGTTCCATGTTCTTTTGGTTTTATGGTGCCCCATAGTGTCACAATGGCTACTTGGACCCATGGGGCCCCACAGTGTCATAATGGTGACTTGATTCCATGGGCTCCAGCAGTGTCACAATAGACCCTTCTTTCAATTGGGTTCCACAGTGTCCCAGTGGCCCCAAGGTTTCATAAAAAAGTGTCACAATGGTCCCAATGATTCCATGAGGCCCTGCAGTGTCACAATGGTCTCAGAGGTTCCCCAGGCCCCACAATGACATGGGACTCCTCGGTTCCATGAGCCCTGCAATGTCACAATGGACCTTGGACCCTGGGGGTTTGTGGTGTCACAATGGTCTCCTTTGGCTCCACAGTGCCACAATGGACCATTGATGACAGGAGGCCCCTCTGTGTCACCCTGGAAGTTTGGTTCCACGCAGCCCTGCAGTGTCACAATGAACCCTTGGTTGAATGGGGTTCCACAATGTCACCATAGCCCCTCGGTTCTATGCAGCCCTGCAGTGTCACAATGGTCTCCTTTGGCTCCACAGTGTCACAGTGGTCCACTGATGACATCAGGCCCGGCAATGTCACAATGGACCTTTGGTTCCATGCAGCCCTGCAGTCTCACAAAGGCCTCTTGGTTTCACCAGGCCCCACAGTATCACAATGGTCCTCTTGGTTCTGTGGGCATTGCCAGGGTCACAATGGTCTCACTGGTTCCATGAGGCCTCACAGTGTCACAGTGCTTTGCTTATTCCATGGGGCCTCACAGTGTCACAATGGTCTCCATGATCCCACGAGTTCCCTCAGTGTCACAATGGCCCCTTGATTCCATGAGGCTCTGAAGTGTCCTAATGTTGTCTCCATGGTTCCATGAGGTCTTGCAATGTCACAATGAACCTTTGGCTCCCTCCATGGGGTCTCGCAGTGTCACAATGGCCCCTTGGTTCCATAAATGAACATAAGTGAACCCCAAAGTGTCACAATGGTCTCCACGGTTCCATAAGATCCCATGATGTCACAATGGACCCTTGGTTTGATGGGGCCTCTCAGTGTCACAATGATCCCACATTCCATGGAGCCATACATTGTCAGTATGGTCCCCTTGATTCCATGAGGCCGCACAGTGTCACAATGGTCCCTTGGTCTCACAGGGCCCCACAGTGTCACAATGGTCCCTTGGTCTCACAGGGCCCCACAGTGTCACAATGGTCCCTTGGTCTCACAGAGCTCCACAGTGTCACAATGGTCCCTTGGTTCCATGGGCCCCACAGTGTCACAATGGTCCCTTGGTCTCACAGGGCCCCACAGTGTCACAATGGTCCCTTGGTTCCATGGGCCCTGTGCTGCTGCATTCCCCCCTCCCCTTCTCAGGCCGCCCTGCCAGCTGAGAAATGCTCCTTGGGGCTCGGCCTTGGCCAACAGCCCCTGGGCTCAGCTCCTCTGCAGCTCATCACAAACACTGTCTGCTCCAGGCACTGCTGCTGCCCAACCAGCTCCTGCTTTCTGTAGGAGCAGCCCTGGGAACTGGTTTTGTTCCCTCCGTGGCACAACATCCCTGTTCTCACACTGCCAAAGGAAGCTGTTGGTGCCAAGTACCACCAGGATGAACCATTGCTGGGACTGAAGCCCCTCTCTTGGGGCCCTACAAACAGCGCTCCAAAAGGAGCCCTTGGAGCTCTCCTGGGCCAGCGACTCCCTCTGAGTGGGGCCTCTCCCAGCCGGGAACTCTCCCGTTTGCTGCACTCGGGATCCCCAACAACGACGGAGCCTGGGCCGATCCCCCCACTCCTCCAGGCTCAACCCTTCACCCGCTGGGGAGATGCCAAAGGATCCACAGTGTGCATTTCCTGCCGTCAGGGGAATTTCTCCCAGGCGCCTTGCACTGACTCTTTGTGTCTGTGTGCACACAGGAGTGCCTGTGCTGGGGAAATGGGGCAGAAATGCTGCTCTCTGAGGGGTCTGAGTGCCTTGTATAGCTGAGTCAGTCAGGCCTGTACAAAATGTTCAGTCATGAGGTATGAGCTAAGTTAAATGCTCCTGAGAGTTATTCTTTTGCTAAGTTGTTATTTTAATGTAAGTTATTAGGCTAAGTTAAATACTGTTAAGTGTTATTCCTCTGTTAAATTGCAAAGTCATAGGTTATAAGTTAGGTTAAATACTGTTAGCTGCTCTTTTTGCCTAAATTGTGACATTTAAGCTATCAGTTATAGTCAAGTCCTGTTAAGTTTGAGCTCTGTTAAACCTTTGGGCTGTATTCCTTTTATCCTTCCCCTCACTGTCCTTGTGTCACACACACACACACACAGGGACAGTTCTCAGTTCATTTCAGGTTTGATTGTCCGGATTTTGTTTGGTTTTGTTGTTGCTTTGTTTTCTTGGTGTGCCTGAAGTGTCCAGTCAGGAGCAGAGTGACTCTTGCCAAGGAACTTTGTGCTGCTGTCCCTTAATATTAAACCTGGTTTTTGCTGCTCCCTTGCTGGGGATTTTTTCAGCGCTCTCAAGGCCTTGTTGGTACCAGGGTGAAGGAGCCCTGGCCCAGGCTCTGGCCCTGGGGGACACGGGGACGCTGCCGGGGGGTCCCTGTCCCCCTGTGCCACCCCCAGGGCCCCGTCCCCCGTCCCCGTGTCAGGCTCTGGGGTCGATCTCGTGGAACATCCTCTGGGGGAGGCTGCGGCGCCGGGGGCGGGGGGACCCGGGGGGACAGGGGACCCCGCTGTGCACGAGCAGGGTTGGACTGCTCTGGGGGGAACTGTGAGGGGGGCCGGGGCAGAGTGACCTCCCCAGTGACCTCATACAGCCCCTGTGATGTCACACAGCGACCTGTGATGTCACACAGCCACTGTGATGTCACACAGTCCCCTGTGATGTCACAGAGCCCCTGTGATGTCACACAGCCCTCTCTGTGATGTCACACAGCCCCTGTGATGTCAGAGCTCACTCTGGGACATCACACAGCACCCTTGTGATGTCACGGAGCAAACTCTGGGATTTCACCCTGGAATGTCATGCAGCTGCACTGTGATGTCACAAAAGACCCTGGGATGTCAGAAAGCCACCATTTGATGTCAGAATCTGTTCTGTGATGTCACAGCCCTCTCTGTGATGTTACACAGATAGGCAGTGATGTCACAATCCACTCTCAGATGTCACAGAGCCACCATCTATGACGGCACGATCTGCTCTATGGCCTCACATTGTGATGTCACAGACAGTTGTGTGATGTCACAATCCCCTCAGTGATGCCACAAAACCCTCTCTGTGATGTCATACTGACACTCTGTAATGTCACAGCACACACTTTGACCTCACATCCCACTCTATGATGCCATACATCCATGCCATGATGTCACAGCCTGCTCTGTTATGTCACAGAATCCCCTCTATGTAGCTGCTCAATGACCTCACACAACAAACTCTGTGATGTCATAGCCCAATCTGTGCCCTCACACAGCCCACTCTGTGCTGTCACACAGCCCCTTGCTGACATCACAGCTGCTCTGTGCCTCCGTGACACAGCCACAGAGGTGCCCTCTCAGGCTTTGGTGCTCTTTTCATCAGTCAGTCCCCCAGAGAGGGCTCAAAAATTTCTCAGGAACTCAAACTTAAATTGAAACACTGAAGTTTCTTGTACTTTAAATAGATTCCTGTGAGGCACAAGAGTGACAAAGTGTCCCCAGGTTCCAGGTAGAGCAGAACACTGGAGGCAGTGATGACAGCTGAGGACAAGCAAGGGAAAGGTGTCTCTTCTTGGCCCCTGCACGCTCAGCCAGGCTGAGATGGACACGGATGGTTTCTGGGCCAGGCTCTCGGAGCCCAGCCCAGCTCCCTGCAAGCTCTGCCAGCTGCCCTGAGCTCTGGGCAGCACCAAGGGCCTCTCTGAGCCCAGCCCAGCCCAGCCGGCTCTGGCCCCACAGCTCTGCTCAGCCCAGGCTGCTCTGGGCCCTGGCCCCACGGCCTCAGCCCCTGCCAAGGGCACAGCAGCAGCTGCAGCTGCCACAGGACTCAGCCCCAGCCATGGGGGAAGGTGCTGGGCCAAGGCCAAAGGAGGCTCCCTGGCTGCCCTGCTCCCCTTGGCCTGAGGTGCTGAGAGCTCTGCAGCCCCTGCTGCCATCCCATCTGCCCAGGGCAGCACAAGAGCCCCGGCCTTGGGGCCCTCAAGAGCTGCTCCTGCTCCAGGCCCAGGGCCCATGCCAAAGCTGGGACAGCAGCCACAAAGCTGTGCCCATTGCTGTTCATTGCTGCTCTGATGGGGATGGATCCTCAGCCACTTGGAGGTTGCTGATGAATTTCACTACTCCAGAGGCCTCTTCTTTCTTGAGCTCTTCAGTTCAGGAATTCAGTGAGAAAAGTTCATAAATATTTGTATGAAATACCCAAACAAGAAAAGCCCCATTGAATAATTTTAGTTTTCAATTCTTCTGTGGTTAATTAGACACATTTCAGAAGTGTATTCAAAATGAATCTGCTGTATTGAAAAAAAAGCAGAGAGAACTGGTTTTTTTTGTCCTGTTTTTTTTTCTGTGTTTATAGTTTGGTATCAGCAATTTTCAATTGATATTGACCCCCAGCAACATCTAATGCAGTCTGAATAGATAAGATCAGGACCCTTCACAGCTGAAAATCAATCAGTCTTTGTCCCCACCCTCTCCCCACCATTTCCCTCATCCAACCCCTGGCACTCCTATGGATCAGGAATGGTGTGGCCAGCAGGACCATCACACTAGGATCTTTTCTCCTGAGAAGCTGGGAAGCTTCAGCTTTTCCATGTTTTGCTACTTTGGAATGCGATTTAGAGAATTGTTTACGCCCCAGGTGAAATTGTTCCTACTTGATGACCAAACACACATCCAGCCCATTTGGGACTCTGGTCAGTCACAAGATTTTATCATCATTCCATTCCTTTACTTCCTAGCCTTTGGAGGAAATCCTTTCTTCTATTCTTTTAGTATGGTTTTAATATAGCATTTTCTTTTAATATAATATATATCATAAAATAATAAATCAGCCTTATGAAACATGGAGTCAAGATTCTCATCTCTTCCCTCGTCCTGGGACCCCTGCAAACACCACCACAGAGGACCAGGGCAGTGATTCTTCCCCTGTGCTCAGCACTGGTTGAGCAGCACCTCGAGTGCTGTGTCCAGTTCTGGGCCCCCCAATTTAGGAAGGACATGGAGGGGCTGGAGCGTGTCCAGAGATGGGCAACAAGGCTGGGGAGGGCTCTGGAACACAAGTCCTGTGAGGGAGCTGGGGTTGTTTATCCTGGAGAAGAGGAGGCTCAGGGGAGACCTCATCACTCTCTACAACTCCCTGACAGGAGGATGCAGCCAGGTGGGGGTCGGGCTTTTTTCCTGGGGAACAGTGACAGGACAAGAGGACACAGCCTTGAGCTGCACCAGGGTCATTTAGGCTGGAAATTAGGAAATATTTTTCACACAAAGGGTGATTGGGCATTGGAATGGGCTGCCCAGAGAGGTGGGTGAGTCACAGTCCCTGGAGGTTTTTAAGGAAAGACTGAGTGCCATGGTCTGGGTGACAAGGTGGTGTTGGGTGCCAGGTTGGTGTTGATGCTCTCCAAGGTCTTTTCCAGCCTGGTTGATTCTCTGATGATTGTGACACTGCAGGGCCTGGAGAAGCAAGGGGCCATTGTGACACTGCAGGGCCTGGTGACACTAAGAGGACCATGGTGACACTGTGTACGACATGGCAGCACAGAGCCAAGGGGCCAGGGTGACAGTGTGGGGCTGAATGGAAGCAAGGAGTCCATGCTGACAGTTTGGGTTCTGCTGGAACCAGGATTTCCCTCTGCTCTAGTGCAGTTCACTAGGTAGGTTTCTTGCTACAGCTATGGAGAAATATTTCAACGAGCTTCTAGGAAATACATATTTCTATTTGAAAGGGTGCCTTTTTTGCTGTCCTATTACACAAGAGGTGATTGCAGCATTCTGTGACTGATATTGATACAGGGACTCTCCTAAGGAGGTCTAGGCTGCTCAGAGAAGCTGTGCCTTGAAGTCTGACCCAGTGTGGACAACCTTGCTCCACATTCCCCAACCCCATCCTGTCTCTCCTCACTCACCTGGGACTGGCTTTGCTCAGAGAACTGGCTGCACAAAGCCAAAGAGCGGCTTTGCTTCTTTTATTTTTTCAAGCAATCTAAAACTCTTTGAGTTTCCCCATTGCAAACAGACACCCTCCTCAAGTGTGTGCCAAGCCCAAGGTGCCACCGAGACCACTCCAGACCTGCCCTGGCCCAGCTGTGAGGGTGGATCATCATCCCAGCCTGCACTGGGCCATTGCAAGGGGCTGTTGCCATGGACACTGCACTGACCCCACTGCTGGCTTTGGGTGCCATGGCAACCCCCATCAGTTCAGGTTTCCTTGGAAACCAGCCCAAGGAGCCATTTCTGCAGCCAGGTTCCATGGCCCCTTGCCTGCAGAGCTGTTGCTGCCCTGGGCTGCCATGGCAACCCTGAGGACAAAGCGGTGCCGGGGCTGTTCCAGGTACAATTGCAGTGACACTCGTTGGTGCCACCAGGTGCCATGGCAACGGCCACAGGGACCCGTTCCTTAGATTGGTGCCAAGGCAACCAATGCCCGGAGCCGGACCTTGCTCAGGGCTGGTGTCAGTGCCCAGGGCCAGAGGGGATCCCTTGCTGGGGGCTGTGCCATGGCCACCTGCCCTGTGCCGCGCTGGCCGCTCGGGCACCAGGAACCAGCAGCCAAGGGCACTGCCAGGGCCAAAGGCCAGGTCAGCCAGACCGAAAGGGGCAGCGCTGGGCACTGTTTCCATGGCAACCGGCACTGGGGGGGACACCTGGGTCACCTGGCCTGGCAGTTGCCATGGAAAGCCCTGGCAGGCACTGAGGGCACAGCCCCTGGCACTGAGACACTGCTGGGCCGGGTGCTGAGCACAGCGCTGAGCACGCAGAGATGGTTTTGTTCTTGCTGAGCTGCAGCACAGCCAAGGCCTGTCCTGCCCCTCGTCCAGCCACGCTGGGGAGGGGCTGGGGCTGCGGGGGAGCTTGGCAGGGGACACAGCCAGGACAGGTGACCCCAACTGACCCCGGGCACAGCCCAGACCAGAGCACATCATGCTCAGGGTATGAAGGGGGGGAACAAGGAGGAAGGGGGGAATTTTGGAGGGAGGGTTTCTGCCTTGCCAGGTAACACTTAGGCAAGAGGGGGCCCTGTTTCTCCAGTGGGCAGGGTCACTACCAAAGACACAGACACCAACTTAAGGAATTGTGTCATTTATATCATGCACAGCTGCAAAGAATTACAAAAGGATAAGCTCAGCAAAGCACATCATCATTAGCAAAGAATTACAAAAGAAGCTCAGCAATCCATCAGAACTCATCATTACATTTGGATGACTAACCCCTTGGTCAAACACTAGAGGTGTTTGTGGCAGACAAAGATTCTGGCTGACTATCAAGGTACAACTTACAGACACCTGTAGTACTTTAGTGACACCGTTCTTCATCCATTTTTCTCTATCTCATTTGAGTTAGGAACAAGAATTCCGTTGTCCATGGAGCTGGCACCATGGTAATTCCAGAATAATGCCCCCAGGCCCTTTGCTGTTCAGCTTTACCATGCTGTCTGTGGCTAACAAGGCCTGGGGGAGCCCTTTCCCCTCGGGCTGGAAGGGGCCGGGTCCCAGTCCCTGAGGGGCACCCGGGCTCCTGGATGCAATTCCTGTGCAAGTCCCTCAGTGTCACAGCAGCCTTCCCATGGAGCCCCGTGGATCAGAGCATTTCCCAAAGGGGCCCTTGGGGCAAACAGGGAGATTTGGTCTGGCAGCATGTGGAAAACAATATCCTGTCAGATCTACTTGTTCTCACACAGAACACTTGGCTGCAGGGACACATTCCCATTGGTCCTGCCCAGGTTTCAGGACTCAGAGTTGTCTTTCCCAGGAGCTGCTCCTTCAGCTGCCTCGGGAGGGCCATTTGGCCTCCGCACCCACACTCTGGCTCCATTATTAGGCCTGCTGGATCCAAACCCTTATCTCCACAAACGGTGGTGATTGCAGGTGGATCTCCTTTCTTCACAATCCTTCTTAAAATTGCAATATTGATAACTGTGCTACCCTGTCATGGGGTTGACTAATCCAATCCTGGTCACTATTGTTTAACACAATTCCTTTAATTTCTCCTTGATATCTGCAACAATAATTCCTCCTCTCATGACATGACCCCTTTGCAAGGCCAAGCTCGAGTGAGCAGTTATCAAACCAAAGTGCCCTGGAGGAATCTGAATTCCTGTTTCAGTATTGATAGCTCTCATTTGCTTTGAATTTCTCCAAACTAATTCCAATGCATGAAGGCCCAGCCCTGCAGCCTCTGGGCTGGCCCTGCCAGGGGCCATCACAGCCAGAACAATTTCCCAGGCAGCCCAAGTCTCACTGCCCATGGTTGGATTTGAAAATTGGGGGCAGCCGTGCACAGCCAGGGGGTTTCCATTTCCCCAGTGGGCCATTGTTAAGGGCATGGAGCACATCTGGGAGATGGGTTCTCCATGGGCAAAGGTTCCCATCTCCTCATTTTTTCAACTGCTTTTTAAACAACCCCTTCACCCGTGCAACCAATCCTGCAGCTTGTGCATAGTCTGGTACATGAAAAACCCTGCAGGCTTAATCACTGTATTTTTCGCAGGAACAGACAAAGCACTCTCCATCACAGTATCAGCAAATCCTGTAAAAATAGCCAATTTCCTCCCTTCCTCCTTTTTTCACTGTATACAATCTCACAAAGTTGACCACTGACATCAGGGTCCTGGCCAATCCTGTTCTGTAGGGTATTTAGTGTTACATCCCTGAGCAGCCAAAGATACCAAATTAGCATTGTCAGCACTATTTCACATTATTATAATTTTCTATGTAGATATACATTGATATAGATAGACAGACCTAGACATACATATAAAAATATATAACAAATATATATGAAGGTCTTATTATCCTATAAATACATATATAGTATTTTATTATATTGATATTTCACTTGCACAAATGCATCTGAGCTCAGGATTAAAACCTTCTTTCACTCCATGTGGGAACATTCCAACAATAATTGTTCCTTCTGAAGGCGCTGCTTCCAATGTACTCTTAACAAATTCATCTTTGTCTGCCCAAGCCCACAAGTTCTTTTCCTTTTCCATGTGCAATTTTTGGATGCATTTGAAGCCATCCAGGGGTGCAGCCTCTTTTACCCGACTGCCCCACTGCTCCCATGGGGCTCCAACCTCAGCCCACTCCAGAGCCAGGGAACTCCAGGGAAGGGCTTCCCATCTGGGAATTTCTGATGGCACTGATTCCTCACATTGACACTGAACAAGTGACATTTGGTTGGGATCTGGCCAGACTGGGCCAGTTTTGTTTTGCCAGTGGGCAGGGTCAGCACCAAAGACACAGACTCCAAGTGAAGGAATCAGTGTCATTTCCTGCAGCTCAAAGCAGCAAAGAATCACAACAGGAGCAGCTCAGCAATGCACCCAACCATCCCCACCAAAGATTGCCTGCAGTGATTGAGAAAGATCCAGCCCCAGTTACCCTCAGCCTTTACCATCGCCCAGACCCACACAGCAGCTGGGGAAGCTGTCACAGCCAAGGGCTGCAGAGCCACTCCTGGGCACTGGCAATTCCTGCAGGTGCCTCCAGCCACAGCTGAGGCTCCAACCCCGCTGGGAGAGGGCCCAGCTCTGACAGTGCTGAATGGACAAACTGACAGCACTTCTAGTGTGGCAACATCTGGTTTCATCCTCCTCTTGGGTCCCTCCCAAAGCCTGGCCAGGGCCCCAGGAGGAACCAAGGGAGGTGACTTTGACCATTCAGCCTCAAACAAGGCCAGATGTGAGATTTCATGGCCTTGTCCGGCTTCTAAATACACAAAGGTCAATACATGTTTCACTAATGAGTGGCTACATCTAGCACAGTGCTAATGACCATGCATATTTCATCAGGGAGCAGATACAAAGATAACCTTTGGCTGGAAGGTTCATCCAGAGGCCACCTTGGGCTCTGGGCCTGCTGTTCAGGCCTCACTCAGGGCTGATGTCCAGGCCTTGGCACTCCAGGGACGTGGTTTAGTGCTGGGCTTGGCACTGCTGGGTGAGCGGCTGCACTGGGTGAGCTCAGAGGGCTTTTCCAACAGAAAGGATTCTGTGATTCCATGATTCTATCCACTGCATTCAGCTGGGGCTATTTTAGCAGCATTACTTTGCTCCAAAAGTTCCCTCTTGCCCAGCTCCTGTGGCCTGAGGCTTCAGCTCCTTCAGCTCCTGGTGCTGAGCTGCTCATGCTGAACGAGACGACTCGGAGAGAAGAACACAGTCCATGCAATTCCTTCTGGGACACGGAGAGGGGAGGCTGTGCAAACAGGAGCATTGTTTGCTGTGGCCTCCTCTCTGCCCTTCACGCCTTTCAGCGCTTTGAAGCAGCCCAGAGCTTTCTCCAAGAGTGCAATGGAGCAGCTGTTCCTGCTCCTGGCTCTGGCTCTCTCCAGTCTCTGCCCTTGCCTGCTTCTGTCCCTCGTGCTGTGCCCCCTGTTCCCCCAGGGCTGGCTGGCTGCTGCCCAGGACTGTGGCACTGGCCCAGATCCAGTGCTCCAGAGCCTCCTTTCTGTGCCCTTGGAGCTGCCTGGGCACAGCAGCCTTTTCCATCTGCAAGCTCCCCATGGACAGGGAGTGCCCAGCTCCGATCCTTGCACAGCCTCCAGGAGCCCAGGGCTGCCATCTCAAGTCCCTGCTGGCACTGGGGGCTCCCAGGTGCCTCAGGCTGCTGTGACACCGCTGCACACAGGAGGGAACAGGGGCAGGGCTGTGCTGAAAGTCAGCTCCATCTGCTGCTGCTGCTGCTGCTGCTGCTGCTGCTGCTGCTGTGGGGTCATTTGTGCAGCCCTGGCCCAGAGTCAGGGATCAGATCCTGCCAGTCTCTTCCAGCCCTGGCTGCTCAGAGTTTGGGCCTTGGAGCCTCAGCTGGGCAGAGGCAGCTGCTCCTGGTCCCTCTGTGTGCCCGTGTTCAGCAGTGCTGCTCCATCAGTCTGTGCCCAGCAACGGGGAAAAGCCTCAGCCCTGCAGGGCCAGGAGCTGCCGGGCTCTGCCTGAGCAGCTCAGCCAGCAGGAAGGGAGCTGCTCCACACGGGAACCAGGAGCAAAGGACATTCTTTTATAGGACATGTTTTCGATTTAAAGGAAAAAAAAGGAAAAGGGAAAAAAATAGGTAAATTGTAGAAGATATGAATAAAATCCAAGTGTGAGAGAAAAAATATAACATAATGTTAGTGAAAAAAACAAAACATAAATGCAAAGTTACATTCTTTGCATTAGGAGGTACATGATCTTTTGAAAAAGAGAACTCAGTTATTTACATTGTAAATCTGCTGATGCCATGGATCCATCTTGCTGACTTCAGCACCCTTTTTTAAAAGTTTTTGAGGTTGTTTCCACCATTGTTAAATTGTGGGTGAAGCAATGGGAAATTGCTTTGTGCCCTGCCAGCTCCAAGCAGGACTGGGAATGGAAACTCTGTCAAACCCCAAATCCTTTAGAAGATGCCCTTCCTTCTCAGCCTGGAAATGAGCTGCACATTCCCTTTGAAACTGTCAGGGATTTCTTAATGACACAAAGTCCCACTTAGGGCTTTTTGCTCTGGTTTGGAGGTGCAGAAGGGCAATTCTCCATCCACCAGCTCCAGACTGCACTGCCTCAGGAGCACGGCCCACTCGCCAGCTTTGGCCCACTCGTGGCACTTCTAGAGGAGGAAGAAAGTGCAACTGCACAATTCCAGCCAATCAAGAAGGAAGAATGGGACAGACAAACACCCTGTACAGATCCAGGTGTTCAGCTGGGACTGTGGAGAGTTTGGGTCCTTGCCAATTGGATGTGTGTCCCCAGCTGCAATCTCTGGGCCTGCAGCAGAGTCTCACTCAGCTGCCAAAGCAGAAAGCTCAGGCGCTGTGCTCGCAACGGGCTCGTCTGATGCAGAGCTGTCAGAGCAATGTGAGGGCAGAGCCAGCCCAGCTGGGCCCAGGGCTGAGCCCAGCAGAGCCCTGGCAGAGCCTAGAGCAGCCTCAGCACCCACAGAGCCCGGCTGCAAGGAGAGAAAGCAGAAACCGCCCGTCAGCTGAGGGCTCCTGTGCCCTTGTGCCAAGGCCTGCGGTGCCCAGGCTGTGCTGGCTGTGCCCAGAGCTGTGCCCAGAGCTGCCCATCCCTGCTGCCTTTGGCAGCAGAGCAGGAGGGTAGCACATGTGCCCAGCCTGCAGCCAGCCACGGCACATCCAGCCCTCAGCAGCTGCCCAGAGCAGGATGCTCCTGTGCTCGCTGCCATCTCCCAAAAGCTCTGATCCCACCCTGCCAAGCACACAGGGACCCACCTCACGCCAGCCACGGCTGCAAGAAAAGCTGCTCCCAAACCATGGCCTCAGCCTTCTCCAAGGGCACGGCCCATCCACACCACAGCTGCTCCCAAGCACTGCCCCATCCACACTGGACCACCTAGAACGCTTCCTCTGGAAAAACAAACAACACATCATTGAAAAGAGATTAGATGCAAAAAGGGAAAACAAGAAAAACAGTAAAAACTCTTATCTCTGTCAGGGCCTTGAGGAAGGCCCAACTCCTACATGGTAGGGGAAAACCCAGCCATGGCTGAGGGAAGCCCACACTTTCTCTCTTCCCCCCTGCACTGCCCCCAAAATCACGGTGATCCCAAAGCAAACAAGGGCAGCTGAGCAGCCCAAGCCCTTCCTTGCCTGCACAGCAAAGCAGCCCCTGCACAGGTTCTGGAGTCCCACCTCTGCTCCCAGCATGGGGCTTTGTTTGTGACGGGCTGGCTGCCCCAGCCCCAGCCCCAGCCCCAGCCCGGGGCACGGTGGGTGCTGGGGGCTGTTGGCAGGGCCAGAGCCCACTCCCATTTCGTACCCAGCCCAGCCCATCCCCACAGCCCTGCCAAAAAGCAGCTGGGCAGCGACTGAAGGATGAGTTGCATCTGCCCCAGCAAAGGGGGAACCTTTGCTTCCCAGCCAGGCTGGGCCATGACCAAATCTGGCAGAATTTCCCTGCTGGGGACTCATCTGCAAATTCCCTGTGGAGCCTTGCTTTGAAGAAGGTGCCAGAATCAAAGTCCATCACCTTCAGCCTCCAGGGGCCAGGCTGAGGAAGAGCTTGTCATCCTTGGTGTCATCCTGGCTGTCTCCAGCACCAGCAGAGCAGCAGCAGCAGCAGCAGCAGCAGCAGCAGCAGCAGCATCCCCACCCACTACAGCTTCTCCAGGGGCTCCCGCTCCTTCCCTGGGGGGAGACCAGGCTCTCAGGGCTCTGCCCAGGGCCCCAGCTGTCAGGGAACCAGCACAAGCAAAACCAGCTTGGATGGCGGCCACCAGTGCTGGGCAGAGCAGCTCAGCTCCAGCACAAGGGCTGCGTGTGCCCATCCCATGGCCCCGGTGCAGTGACACAGGCAGCACAAAAAGGTCTGGCTTCCTCTGCTTCTCATTGCCAAGGCATGTGTGGAGCTGGAACTTACCAGGGCCCTGGATACTCCAGGGACCTGGAGAACCATTGCCAGCAACTGGGAAAATCCTAGGTGCTCCATCCCCCCATAGATGAGGTCTCCAAATTTGCCCCGAAAGTGGGTCCAGCTTTTAGAGGCCAAAATGAGCAAGTCCAAGTGACTTGATGATATTTTTAGCCCAGAAAGCCCTGCAGCTGATGGCACACTTCACAATCAGCAGGGCACACAGCTAGGCCAAAGCCCAGACCTCTGCTGGGAGCCTTTCCCCTCAAACACCCTTCAAACAAACCTCCATGCAAGTCACTTGGGAAAGTTTCTTCAAAGGAGACCTTGCTGGCACACAACTACACAGGGTTATGGGAAAGATTATAAAGCAGCCACTCTGGAGTCAAAGAGGCAGCGCTAAAAGTCCCTGTCATCTATTTGTAGCTAAATCCCACTTTGGGCGAGTTGAAGGAGTTTGGAATGACCTAGAGAGCGGACCTCTGAATGTTTTAGATGATGCCATTGCTTTTTCTTCTCTTCTACATAGACATGAAGGGTGAGTTTGGCTCCCATCTCCACCGCATGGCTCACAGGGCTGCAAGACTTGTAGTTCCAAGAGCTTTGAAGGATTTCTTGGCCAAGAAGACACGGCCAACAAGGATATTTATGTTTTGGAGCCAATCCTTCCATATTTCCTCTTAGGGACTCATGCTCTCGGGGTCTCTAGCTGCTCAGAGTGACCCCAAGATAAGTTAGAAAGTCTCTTTTCCCAGCCCAGTGGTCGAAGAAGGAGTAAGAGCTCTTCATTTCTCGGTCTCAAGGTTGTTTCTTGTATCTTATCTAGAAAATTCTTTCTCCTGTCCTGCCGAGGTCTGCTCTGCCACCCCCGGGGTGGTGTTATCTTTTTATACTAAAAACAACTACCTGTACAATATTTACAATTACTTTCCCATACCTATCATCTATGTTAGAAAGTGAGCTTCTACTCGAAACCAATCTAAACGTGCCAACATCACAGCAGAAATGGAGGCCAAGAAGAAGAAGAAGGAGAAAGGCTGGACATGCCCAAACTACTCCATCTTGCCCCCTGAAGCCCCATTCTAAAAAGCCCCAAAATCTATTTTTCCACTCTGTGATAAATTCCCTTTCAATTGGTGGCTTGTCATTCTTCATACAAGGTTGGGAATTGTTTTTTCCAAGGGCTAAATCAAAGGCACAGGGGTCTTGGGCTCTGTGCCAAGGTCTCTGAGCCCTCTGACAGGGTCTCGAGTCCTGCAGGGCAGCCCGAGGAATTTCCTGGCTTCCCACATCATGCTACAGTGGAAGCTTCCTTAGCCAATCATGCCATGACGCAACAAACCTACAGCACTGCATCCTAAACTTCTTCTTTACTGTTGTAACTACTTTAATTTTTTCTAGATCTGGAACTCTAAAACTCTAAACATTCCTCCACTTCAACTTTCCTCCCCGTGTCTCTGCTAGAAACTAGAAATCCGCATTCTGGCTTCTAGCACCTGAGTTCGGAAGCCCTTTCCAAGGTCTCAGATCAAATGCTGTGTTTAATTCTGAGCTTTGCTGACAAGACCAAAGGTCTGACATTTCCCTGCATTTGGCTTTCCAACAACACTGATGCTGTTAGTTGCAGAGTGCCCAGGATCCCTCTTGCAAGTCAACTCTGGCAGGAAGAAGGCGGCTGCCAGGGGGCTGCTTGTGGCCTCTGACAGCCCCATTGCTCAGGGCTTGCCAGCGCCCCAGCCCCTCAGGCCCTGCCCCAGCCCGGCCAAGCTGCCCGGCAGCAGCGCCGCAGCCCCACAGCAGCTCCAGAGCAGCCCCAGCCAGAGGCACCTGGGAGCCCTCAGCAAGGCAGGCAGCAGCAGACGGGCAGGAGGGCACGGATGGCGCTTCCTGCCTGGCACAGGCCTTGTGGCCATCTCCAGGCACCGCTCTGGCAGGGATCCCCGCAGCTCCGGCCCCTGCCCAGCCGCTCTGTGGGCAGCACAAAGGCTTCAGCAGAGCCACCACAGGCCAAGGGGCTTCTGGCCATTTTCCCTGCAGCACTGCATGCATGGGCAGCATGCTAAGTAGAAGCAGGCTTTTCTCCACTTTCCCTATGCCCTACGGACCCTGGGCAGCAAAGAAAATCTCCTGAGAGTGTGTATATTATAACAGGGTATATATTTCCATAGGATAAAAGATAGAATGGAAGAAAAGAAAAATCTTAAAGAAAAGTAAAAATCCCCACTGGCTCAGGCTGCCCCAGCAAAGAGAGCCTCCCGGATCAACTGTCCTCAGAGCTCCAGCAGTGCAGCCAGCCCAGCCGTGACAGACGAGGCCGAGTGATCCATGCCCTGTGCAGCTGGTCGTGCAGCCTCTGGAAGATGGAATATCGCCCACTGGCTGTTGCTCGGAGGACATGCAGTGTTTCAAGTGCCAGCTCTGACACGGCACTGCTCATGTCCTCCCTCAGGCGTTCCAGGGCTGCAAGAGAGAGGAACAGAGCCATGGTCAGATGCCGGATCTGCGGGGAGCCGAGGAGAGCCCCCTGCCAGGGCCATCTCAGCCGGCTCTTGCCATGGCCAGGAGGGAGCAGGGAGCAAGGGGATCAGCCCGAAGCTGCTGGCCACCAATGGCCCACGTGGCCCTGAAATCTCAGTGTGCTCTGCCCCCAGGAGCAGAGCCCTCCGCAGCCGGGGCAGGGCTTGCAGCTCTCCCCCTGGCAGCCCCCGCTGCCAGCCCGCTGGCCTCACTCACCAGTGCAGATCAGCTGCAGCTCTTGCTGCTGCCCCCTCAGGTGCCGCCCGGCCATGCCTGTGAACACAGAGCCTGTCACGGCGCCAGCGGCACAGCTCCCTGCCAGCGGCGCTGCCGGCGCTGTGGCCACACGGGCTGCTGGCCCGGCAGGGCTCAGCCCGGCCCTTGGCGCACGCTGCCGCCCCAGGGCACGGCTGCCAGAGGGCGGCAGCAGCAATGCCCAGCCCAGGCGGGGCTCCACGGTGCCGGGCCCGGCTGGCGCTGCCGGGGCAGCAGGCGGGGCCGGGGCCGAGCTGCGGCGGGACGGGGAGGGAGCCCGGGCTCGTGGCTCACCCATGAACCTGATGGCCGCCTCTCGCAGGGGCTCCTGTGGGCTCTGCAGGTAACGCAGGGCCCGGCGCAGGTGCTCGGCCGCTCGGCTCCTGTCCTCGGCCAGCTGCAGAGAGCGGCAGGAGGGAAGGGTTGGCGCGGGCTCAGCCCCTGGGCCGGGCGCTGCCTGCGCCCAGCCCCGGCCTCCCCTGGCCGCAGAGGCCTGAGGCGCGGCCACAGCAGCCGCTGGCCAAGGGCTCCCGAGGGCAGGGGGCAGAGGGCCGGCTGCTGCCCGGGGAGCCGCGGCGCCGGCCCGCAGCCCCGCCGGGCCGGGGCTCCATGGGCACCCGGCTCGGGCCCACGGGAGCCTGGAGAAGAGCCCCCGCGGCCTCTGGCTGCAGCAGCGGGCAGGGGCACAGCTGCCCGGCCCCGCACACTGAGCACCGCCCTCAGGGGCCTTCTCCAGGCCGAGCCTGGGCGTTCTCGGCTTCTCTTACCAAGCACTCGCCAAACCTCCATGTCTGATCCACCTGGAGCATTTGTTCGAGATTCTGCCTCTTCAGGAAGCCGGCTGCAGAGTGCAGCGTTTCCCGGGAGGCCTGGAGAGCAGCAGAGACACGGTCTTGGCCCCACAGGCCAGGGCACAGGAGCATCCCAGTGCCACAGCCTGGAGGAGGCTGCAGCCTGAGAGGTGCCAGGGCAGGAGGCAGCCCAGTCCCCTGCCAGGGGGACAGCAGGTGGCCACAGGTCCTGACCTCAGCAACAATCTGATTCTCATCATGGCAGTGGACGTAGAGTGGGACCAGGCTCTGGCGAACGTGGGACTTCAGGGCCTTTCTTCCATCTTCTCTTAAAAAGTCCAGCATCTCTTGAAAGACACACATGGAGCTCAGCTGCACCCGGATATCATCCTGTAGGAGAGGAAGGGCAAAAGACCTCAGCATCAGCTGCTTCAGGCCCCCCAGGGCACAGGCCTGCAACTGCACAGGGCACCAAGCGTCCGGGCAGCAGCCGCGGCCGTGGCTGTGGGCACAGAGCCTTACGTGGTCAAAGAGTGGCAGGAGCGCCTCAGCCAGCTGCAGGGCAATGGGGGTGGCTATTGGGGCGCCCCCAATATCCAGGAGCAAATATCGGAGTAGAAGAATGGTCATCCTGATCATGTGGCTATCATTTTCCTGCAGGAGCTCCACAAGACTTTGGGTCAGGCTCCCCATTTTTTCAGCCTGTGCAGAACACAAGTTTGTGAAAGGCCAGTCTGCTGCCGCAGGGCCCAGAGGCCAAAGGCCTGTCCCAAAGCACTGGGGCAGCTGAAGCGGGAGGCAGGAGAGCTGGGAGCAGCTGCCCCAGCGCCCCAAGCCCAGGCAAGGCCAAGCGACTGCCTTGCCCGGCCCCACGCTGCCTGCACGGCTTCAGCCACTGCCCCCTTCTCACCATCAAGGGATTCTTGCCCAGCACTACCAGGCCTCTGAGTGCCAAGTAACGCCTGGCCCTGTGCTGGCTCTGCAGGTTCTGTGCCATGATCTGCAGAACTCTGTCACTGCATTCCCTCAAGTCCAGGCACTCGAGGACCTGAAAGGCACAGGGCAGTGACAGGGAGCCGGCCGGCAGGAGCCCGGAACCGCACAGGGCCAGGCCCAGGCAGCAGCACAGGGCACGGGCACCGTTCTGGCAGCTGTGCCTACGAGAGGGCAGAGAGCTGGGAGGCAGCGCTGGCCTTGAGGCTCACCTCCACAAGGAATGCCAGGGCAGGGAAATCCCAGTATGGCATCTCTTGGCCGAGCATGGCGAGCAGGTAGAATGCAATCCCGGAACAAAAGTGTAGGGCTGAATGGGAAATTTCTCTAAAAAGAGGAAAAAGGAAACAAGACCCTGAGCCAGTGGGGCAAATCTCTGCCAGGAGTGACTCACAGAGTTCTCATCTTTCCCCACCACCCTTCCAGCAAGGGGACCCGGGCCACTCGGGAGTTGCTTTCTCATGGGCACCCTCCTCTGCCAGCCTTTTCCAGTCTGCTTGGCTGTCCCACAGTGACAAGGCCCTCTGGCCCATGACCATGGAAACTTTGCAGGACACCCTGGGCACAGAGCACAAATGTCAGAGGCCGTGGGGAGAAGGGGCTCTCACCTGGCCAGCAGAGCCATGGCAAAGTGGTGGGTGTCAAGAGAGAGCAGCGTGTCCCAGCCACACCTGCGTTCCATTGCCACCACCACATCCTCACAGCGGAGAAGGCAGAGCAGGGACTTCAGGGTGCGCACTGCAAACCTGTGTGCACAGCAAAGGCCAGGTGACGCTGGCAGCACTGGCTCCTTGGCAGGCCATGTGGCAGGGACAGGAGGAGTGGGATGGAGCACCTGTTGGGGCTGGTGGCAAGGCCGTGCTCTTGCTGGCATCCCTTCCAGAAGGCATCGACCTCCTCTGGCATCTCCAAGGTGCTGGAGAACACTTGGAAGAGCAGATGCACAAATAGGCGGGGGAAATACACCTTCAATATCCGTGGCAGACAGGGCACCTGCAGGATCTTCCACATCACCACGGTTGCCTGCAAGGGACAAAGGCCCCCGAGACAGCGCTCAGTGCCCAGGCATCCGTGTGGCAGGGCCCAAGCGTGGCAGGGAGAGGCCCGCAGAGACCTTGGCAGGGGGAGCACGGGGCCTGCTGGGCCTGAAGCTGCCCCTGGGCCAGGTTTCAGGCCAGCGCCTGAGGCAGGCAGATGCAGTAGGGGAAGGAGGATGGAGAGCTGCTGGAAAGGCGGCCTTGGGGCCAGCAAAGGCCACTTGCAGAAACTCACAGCCAGGTTAAAGACAGCCGTTTGGTCCCCATCGGAGGTGCACGTGCTGTGCTCTGGCCAGCTCCCCAGCACATCCAGGAGGATCAGCTGTGCCAGCTCGGCAGTCCTGGCTGAGCCCATGATGGTCTTCCACATGGCCATGGCAGCTCTGGGGGGTCAGAGCTCTGTCTCAGGGGGGTCTCAGCCACAGCAGCGTGGGGAGCTGAGCTGGCTGCCAGCTCTGCCTCTGCCCACTGGCCCTGGCCAGCAGCAGCCAGGCAGCCCAGGCCTGTGGGGACAGAGCCCTGAGGGGCAGGGAGGGAGCATGGCAGCAGGCTCAGGGGCTGACGTGCCAGGGCTGGCAAAGGCAGCAGCCAGAGGGCCCTGGAAGTCTCTGTTGCTCAGACACCTACGGCAGGCTGTACGGGCTGATGGGCTGGGGAGGCCTGAGTCCTCTGGGCAGGTGGGCCCCATACCTGTCACAGGATGGGGCCACACGCAGCAGAGTCAGGACTGCGTCATCTGGCTGTGCTTCCGTCAGATCCAGCAGGGCCTCCTCCAGCCTGGCTTCAGCACAATCATTGGCCACGAGCCACTGGTGGATGAACCTCACCATGGCAGGCACCTGGAGAAGGCACAGGGAGACTTGGGAAGCTGCCAGGGGGAGCAATGTTCCCAGCTTGCCCAGAGAAGTGCTTCCCTTCCCAGAACACTGCCATGTGGCCTCAAAGGCTCACAGCAACCAGCATTCGTGGCTTGGGAGGCCAAGCAATTCCTGGGAGGATCAAACCCTGCCCACAGGCTGCTTACTTGGTTTGGATAGTAAAAACCTTCCTCTACAAGCATACACAGGAGGGCAGCGCTGGGCTTGGTTTTGAAGATGGGCGAGTATGGTCTGAGCCCAGTGCCCATGGCCATGGTCTCTTCCTCCTGCATTCTCCTCATGAATTTGCAGATGAACTGTAGGAGAAGGGCAGGAAGCTGGGGATGTTGCATGGAGTGCTGCACACACGGTGCTGGGCTGAGCAGAGACAGGAGGCCCAGCCCAGGTGGGGGTGGCTGCAGGTACCTGCGCTGTGCTGCGGAAGCGGCCACGGCTGGATTCCTGCTCTTGTGTGCACTCCAGGGCTGCATCTGGCAAAGAGCGAGAGCAGCCAGAGCTGAGGAACTGCGGGAGAGGCCGGAGAACACAGCCCAGCCCTGCGCTGCCCAGGCATGGCGAGCCCCGGGATGGCCCAGGGGATGGAGCGCGGCCACTGCAGGGTGTCTGCCCAGGCCCTCTTCCGTCCTGTGCATGGGCATTTCCCCAGGGGATAGGATGGCATGGCATGGCATGGCATGGCATGGCATGGCATGGCATGGCATGGCATGGCATGGCATGGCATGGCATGGCATGGCATGGCATGGGGTCAAGCTGGCTGCAGATGCCAACCCTGTGGCCCAGCTCTGCCACTCACCCTCCTGTGGTGGCTGGAACGGCACCACCTCCTCGGTCTCCTGTGCTGGGGCAGCTGCAGGGCCTTCTTCCTCCTCCTCCACCCAGGCCAGCTTGGGCACTCTCGGGGGTCTCTGCTCCATATCTCTGACTGGATTTGTGGCTATTTGCAGGTGAGATGCCTTGCAAAAGCTCCAAGTCACCAAGTGCTGCCTGGAAGGCACCTCCAAGACAGAAGCCTCAGGAAGGCTGCAGGAGGGCAAGTCCTGCGCTCGGTCTCAAGGGCTCCTGCCACAAGGACAGGAGACTCCTGTCAAGGATTGGGGTCTGGCCTCAAAGGCTCCTGCAGAAGAGAAGCCTCGGGGAGACCACGGGTCAGCAAGTCCTGTGGTCTGGCCTTGAGGTCACCTGCAGGAATAACGCCTCGGAAAGGTTTCGGGTGGGACAGGAACGAGGGCGCTGTGCGGGGGCTCCACACGGCACCGCTCTGTCCCTTTCTGCCCCGTTGCCTGTTCCCAGCAGCCGGGCAGGCTTCTATTTCCCACGTGTCATAAAGGGCCCTTGGACACCCGTTCTATGCCACAGTGACCGTGCTGCACCGTGTCACAAAGGGCCCCTGCACACACTGCCGCCTGCCCTGGGGCCGCCCCCAGCCCAACCAAAGTGGCCCAGGCTGGAAGGAATGCCTGGCCCCAGGTGTCTAAGGCAGCCCCACAGGATCTTTAGGAAGGGCTCAGAGCATCAGCAAACGCTGCCCTGCTCTGCGGGCTCAGGGCAGCAGAAGGAGCCCCAGGGCTGCAGACGCAGCCGCGCTGGGAAGGGCACGGGGCCTTCCAGGGAAGCTGGCACGGCCTCCTTGGGACACCTCCCAGCCGGTGGCCATCCTAAACCCACGGGTGTGACACAGACAAGGAATGTGTGGGCCAGGGCACGAATGCTGCTCTGAGCCCTGGGGCCCGGGCAGCGCTGACAGCAGCAGCTGTGGCAGAGTCCCTGCCCAAGCAGAGCTGCCACCCCCGAGCCCTGGCAGCGCTGGTGCCCGTCTCCTGCCCCAGACACCTGTGCCCCCGGGGGGCTGCTGTGCCACAGGGAGCCAAAGCCCACGTGCATTGGGGGCTGATGGCAGCAGCACCTGCAGCAACTGCTGGCAACACTTGGTCTCTGTCAGAAGCTCTTACTCTGTGCTGGAATTATTTTCTCATTGAAGTCATTTCCTGCACCACAAACACATCTTGGCCATGAAGACACAGAAGAATCTGGCATGAAGGAATCCTCACTTCAGGAAAGTTTTACTTGCCATTGCTCAGCTCAAGTAGTTCCAAAATTTGCAAACTTCCCAAATTTATTGGGATGGCCTGAGAATGTGACTGGTCTACAAGTTTGTGTCCCATCCTGAAGCAGCAACTCATTTGCCTTATCATCCATTGAATGTCACTTTAGAAAACATAACACTACACAGAGCCAAAAAGAAGACCATTCTTTGATTTGCAAATGGATTCTGATGAAGGGATGATAATCTCCTAATTTTCTTAAGGAATAAAAACTCTCAAGGAATGAAAGACCACTCAGTGTTACAAGAGTAAGCCAAACAAATGAGTAGATGGCAAAAGGGCTGATCCTCCCCCAGTACAGATATCTAAGTGGCCAATAAAGTACAGCTCTCCCCTCTTGTTCCCTGCACGGGAAACAGGACCATGAATAGAAATAGTCACAGATATTCTTTCTGCCCTCCATAACCAAAGCTGTGCCAAAGCATAGATGCTGCCTTCAAACTGACTCAAATTCCAGCCCAGACCTCTCACCTTCCAGACAACTCCTTCCCATACACCCCACCAACACCTACCCCCCAAAATCCCACACAGAAGCCCTCAACACCTCACCAGGAGCCCCAGCTGTGCCTGTCCCTCTTCAGAGCTGTCCCAGCCTCCAGCAGACGCCCTGGTTCCCTGCACGTGCCGTGGGCTGGCACTCAGGAGGATCTGCTCCAAGGCCTTCCCCGGTGGCAGCTCAGGCTGCCAGGCCTGTGGTTCCTGGATCCCCCTTCCCAGCGAGCCTTCCTGGGCACGGCTGTTCCATGGGCACCTCTGCGCTCAGCTCGGACTGCTCCACTCAGCCAGGGCTGCTGGGAAAGGATCCAGAGCAGCCTGGCCAGCTCTTTCTCCAGCTCCCTCTTCACTCTTGGGGGAGCTAGAACATCCCACAGGAAAGCAACTGGTGCCACAAGGAGTGGGCAGCATCAGGCAGCTCTGGGGAGGCGCCTCAGCACTGCTGTATCCTGAGGGAACGCTGCTGGCCATGCCCTGTGTGTATCTGCAAAAGCTTCCAATCAGCTGCCTCAGCTTCCAGGGCCTCTCTTGGCCAGCATCCTGACGTGGATGCAGGGCTGCTGCCAGGCACTGCTGGGACCCAGCGGCACAGGAGCGGCTGTCTCGTGTCCAAGGAGCAGCCCTGACACAGCCAGGGCCATCCCGAAAGCAGACAAACGCTCCCGGGTCAGCAGAGAGGAGCAAGGAGCACTGGGCTCCTCTCAGGGGATCTCAGCTGGGCTCACTCCACCACACGCCCCCATTTTGAGGCCTGCTGATGCCCAGCTGCCAGAAATGCCCACCTTGTTCTCCTCAAGATGCACAGGGAGAGCCAATGAGCAGGACACCTTGGGAGGCCTTTTCTGAGGCCAGGGACACACCAAGATCAGCCAAGGCTCTCCACGCTGCCTGGCCCACACAGCCCAGCACTGTGCTGGCCCTGGGCCACAGCAGCTCCCACCAAGCAGGAGGCAAATGCCTTTTGCCAAGAGTTGAAACACAGCAGACTGGAAAGATGTGAAAAGTGTGTGTGCAAAGGCCTTTTAATTCACAGCTCTCCCAGAGATCTTTGGGGCTCGTGGCTGGACAGAGATGCTCCTGCTCACCCCCTGTCCAAACAGGGGAACACACCCTGCTGCAGGTGCTTGGCTTGGTCTCTGCAGGTCCAGGCGGATGCCAAACCTGCTCTTCACAGCCTTCTCCTTGCCCTGCTCCTCTGCCAAGTGCAACGGGCCTCAAGGACTGAAAGGAGCACAGAGAGACAAAGGGGGACACTCGCACCTGCCTCACTGGGAGCTCCCTGGGAAGCACTTTTCTTGAGAAGCAAGCCCCTTTCCTCCAAAGGCATTTCCCCAAATGTGTGGCTTTCCTGGGCAACACCAACACACCCTTAAGAAAAGCTGGCAAGGCTGAATGACTCCAGGTCCTTTCAGGACAGGCACTCCAGCTCTAGCTCGTATTCCCCCAAGTGTGTGTCCAGGTGCAGGTTCAGAGGTGCAGCCCAAGGCCCTCTACAAACACAAGCTGCCCGCTGCCTCTTCCCCTGCCTCAGCTCCTGCCTGTGCTCACAGCACCAAAACCAGGCTGTTCCCAGCCAGAGCCCAGAGCCCTGTCCCCACAGGATGCTCTTGCCAGCACCTTCCAGGACTCTCTGCTGTGCACGCAGCGCTTTTCATGCCCGCTCCCAACAGGCTTTGGAACACAGAGCACAACCTGGCTGGCTCTGCCACCAGCACTGTTGCAGTGTGATGCCACTTCCTTTTTCACCTATCCCAGCCCCCACAGGTGTGCCAACCTCTGCTTTCCCCTCCCCCTGTCCCCGGGCTTAAAAGGATACGGGACCATGCGGGCTGGATTCTGTTGGGAGCTGTTACAAGATTCAGAGGTCTATCATCCTGGAATAAAACTCTGGATTTAAACTCTACGACAGAATCCTCTCCCTTTTCTCTTCACCATCACCTGAACCTTTTCCACCACAGGTAAACTGAGTTCCTACTATGCCTGGATTTGTTCCCAGTGCCTAGCTGCAGCATCCAGCTGGCCAAAGGTATCTCTGAGCTGAAACACCACAGCTGCCGCCTATTGGCCCAGCAGCAAGGGTCAGACGAGGCCAGGCACGTCACACCCAGAAATATTGGGATTAACATTCCATACCTCCCCCTCCTTTCTATCACAGTTAGATTTTGCTCATCTTCTGAGGAGAGGGATCAGGTGACAGTGGGAGAGGAGGATAAAGAGGGAAGGGTGTACTAGACGAGACAGGTTCAGGATTAGGTGAGGTAGGAGCAGGCAGTGGGATAGGGACAGATGAAGCAGGTGGGATAGGGCTAGGTTCTCTTGGTCTTATTGGAGCTACCTGTAAATCAATATCTGCATAATTTTCCCTACTCAGACTTTCTTTCAACGCCAAGTGTTCTGAACAACGTTCCTCACAAACCCCACACTTATCTCTTGCAGATGCTCTAACCACCGTTAATCCACATTCATCCTGCCATTCTGGCTTTCCCCGTAAATAGAAAAACAAATCAACATACGGAACCTCATCCCATTTTCCTTCTTGTTTACAAAACGACATTAACTGCGAAATAGTGTTATATTGCAGAGTTCTGTATTTTGGCCATTTTTTACCATTCTCCAAGACATATTCTGGCCACCACGTATTACAATAATCAATCAACTTAGCTTTATGTAATTCTTCCCCAAAATTACCCTGTTTCCAATGTGCTAATAGGCACCCCAAAGGAGAACTTTGCGGAAAAGAGGCATTGCTGCCCAAAATCCCTTTGAGCTTCTCCATCCAAAAACGCACCACAACTGCTGAACCCGCAACGCTTTTCACAATTGTCTTATGGAACAGTGCCTAGGCTTGTACCAGCAGGAATTCCTTAGCCCAATCCAAGCGTAGCTTTCGCTGCGTCTCATTGGCAGGCACCCAAACCAAAGTAAAAAGCACCTTACCTTTCTCCCGGGGATGTTGTGAGCGGCAGAAGCGGTCGTGGCCGATTGAGCTCCCTGAGAATCCCTCGGTGCCGGCTGGAGCGTGGTCGAGTCGCGAAACTCGCTTCAGCAGCACCCGCAGGGTCCCATCTGGGGTCGCCAAAATGTTAGCGTTCAAAAACACATAATCACAGAAGCGATTATATGCGGTGCTTTTTAATGAAGAGCTCTGGGAATCGGGGTGATTTCCACCCAAATCTGATTCCGACCATACATTCAAGGTGAACGTGTTTTATACTCTATCGTTATATAACTTTCATGATAATTATCAAACTTATATTGTTCTATTGTATACACAGATTTCAGCTAAACATAGCCCCCTTTAAATTTCCAACACAGTTTCTCACGATTCTTCTTATGGTTATATAATAATTACATTTAACTACTAAGCAATCATCACATCTAACAATTTTATCATTTATCAACCTGCTTACGCAGGTGCAGTGATCTGAGAAAATACAAGGCCTAATAATTTCAAAGACTATTTTCAACATTTTCCAGGGCTCCACTATCATCTGCAGCTGATGTCCAAACAGGGGCCTCAGCTCAGTGAGACACTCCAGCACGTGTGTGCCCTCAAACACCCAAGCCGTCCCACAGCAACACCCAGTGTCATGATGTCCCATGGCCTGGAGATACCGGCCCTGCTTCTGCCAGGGGAAAAACAGAACGCTGCAAAAGGGCCAAGGAGATTTTGCATTCCTGGCTCAGGCGGCCTCAAGTGGGAGGGCACAGCTCTACCTGCTGCAGGTGCCCAGGAGGGAAAATCATGGATGCATCAGGATTATTCTTCTCCCAACACAGCCCAGGCCCATTTCAATCTACCATTGCTGCCACTGAGGTTGCACGTCCCAGCCTGGAGAGTAACTGGGCTAGTACAGCTCATGCTGAGAAGGCAAAACTAAGCCCAGCCCCTCCTCAGTCAAAATACACAGCATCTGAAAAAAAAAAAAAGGCAGCACCCTCCTGTCCTCTGCAAATGGGACAAAAAGTTTAAAAAGTAGAAAAAAATTCAACAGCTTTTGGAGAAGATACAGGTCAGACTGCGTGAGGCTGGAAAAGACTCTACAAGTTCTCAGAGGAAAATTAGTAGGAAATCCCTTCTTTCTGCTATGAAAATCTCAGGCTGTTGCCATCAGACACTCAAGCCACAAGAAAAGTGCTTCAGCACCAGCATCCAACTGAGCACCTGCTTGATGCACCTCAGTGCAAAGGCATCACTTTGCAAGCAGAATTCCTCCTCTGAGTTACGCACAACATATTCTTTCCAACTGCAAGTGCTACTGGGTTTTGTTACCCAGCATTTCATATTAAATTGTGGAAGTATTGGAAATGAAAAGGGAATGAAAACTCGCAGGATTTAAAGAAAATTGGCTGCAAAACTCCAAGATTTCCACCATTCTAAAAAGGGAACCAAGGTACCCCAAGTCCTAAATGACTCATCACTAGAGCTCTCTCAAACAAGGAATAAAGCCTAAGAGGTAAAGGAACAGATAGATTTGAATTTTATTGGGCATTAATACAGCTTTACAAAGGATTAGGTTGTTTGCAAGACAAAGACCTTTACTTTGATTCAGAGATTAGTTTGGGTTTTCCTTCAAATTCCAGAGAGCTGGCAACAGATCTCTGGGTGGTGTCCACAGGCCAGGGCAGTCAGGGCAAGGCAAGGGCCAAGAGCTCATGGGAAGCAGCAGAAAAAAGCACCATGGAATGGGCTGAAGGTGGGATGGGAACAGGATGGAGGGACCTCTGCTCCCACCTGAGCTGGCCTACAGTGGGTGTAACTGTGATGAATAAACACCCACTTGAACCCAAAGGGAATTCTGCACTCATATCTGGGGTCCCCAGCATAAGAACATGCACCCACTGGAGTGACTCCAGAGAAGGCTCACAGCAATGATCCAAGGGCTGCATCTTCTGCTATGGAGATGGGCTGCGAGACCTGGGCTTGTTCAGCCTGGAGAAGAGAAGGCTCCAGGGAGACATCAGAGTGCCTCTCAGTGCCTAAAGGGCACCAACCTTCTCAAATGCTGCCATGCTTACCCACTCCAATCCTGCAATGTTCCACTGCCTCAGAAACTGGACACGGCTGCTTGTCACAGCACATGTCACAGTTGAGACAGCCACAACACACACAGTTCCACCACACCATTTCAGAAGGTTTGAAGCTTTTTCCAATCCACAGGAACACCTTTCCTCATCAGAAGGCTTCTGGCGTCTGCCCACACAGAGGAACACCACACCACTTCAGAAGGCTGCAAGGATCTGCCCTTCTTGTCCTTCAGCCCAGCCTTTTATCCCCTCCTGTTGATGCCCTGCACCTGTGTGCCCCCTGCTCCCTTTGGTGCTTGCTCAGTGCCCCTGGGCACTCCTTGCCTTCAATGCTGCTCCCCTGTTCTGCACAGCTGTAGCCAATTAGGGGTGAGGCTTGGCCACAGCCCCACCCCAATTCCCACAAACTCTGTGCCTACCACTGCTCTGCCAAAATCCTGCCATCTTCCCATATCACTTTGCTCCTTGTGCTCTCAGGATTTTTCTTTTCAATACCCTTTGACCACACGTCTTTTGGCCTTTAGGAAGCCCTTCAGTCATCAAGAATTCAAAAGCTTTGTGACTTTGAACAAAGCAAAAATTTGGCCCTGGAACATTTGCACACAAAAGGATCTGTTCTACAGCATTCTGGATTAAAAGTTTTCTTCTAACTCCCATCTACTGTCCAAAGCAAGATGCATAATCTTAGTTGCCACCTACTATCTTTCTGGAATCCAGTATTGTAACCATGAACACACATGGGGAAAGGCCTAAACTCCAGTGTTACCCCAATTCCTTGTGGTTATTAATCATAGATTAGCTTTTGAGCTTCAGCATTGCCCAGAGCTGCAAACAAGTTGTCCTGGTTTGAAAGAGTTTAAAGAGGTGGGAACTCTGAAATGGGTAACCTCCCCTAGATTCCAACCAATCCCTTTCTACCAATAAGGAACAAGTGAATAGATACATGCGATAAGATATAATTGAAAACAAAACAAAACAAAAACAAAACCAAACAAACAAAAAACAAACAACCAAAAAACCCACAAAAAAAAAACCCCAGCAACAGCAACAAACTGACCTGGGAATAAGAAAACATTGAAAACTCAAAATACCTCATAGGCAAATGCAGTGATCCTCAGGAGTTTTTGACACATATTAAATTGTTAAAAAATAACAAAAGATTGAACAAAACATTGTTTCCAATTTTTGGAATGATGTCAGATGCAAAGAGCACTGAACTCCAAGCTTCTTTTTAACCAAAGGGCTCTGAATTAGAGTCTAAGTCAAAACCTGCTTGGACTTCAGTTTCATGTTCTTTTGTACATTTAAGCTAATCAACAACCACAATTCTTTGATAATGACAGTTAGGAATGACTGATTTTTAGGAAACACCTGTGTCCCTCCCGAAACATACCACAGTAAAAGAGCTACTTTTCAACTTGGTCTAACTGGACAATTTTTGGAGAAAATTAAGCGATACAGGCCCTACATGGAATTCCCTTAACATGAGAGGCCTACAAGTAAGCAAAGACCTCAGACTTGACAAGTTCCACTGGGTTTGATGGGGGGACCAATCATCACTAATGACCTGTACTAAGACCTAAGCCTACTCAACCCATCCATCTGCTGATGGAGCTGTTCCCATTTCTGCTCTTCCCACTACAGCCGTGCCTGACATGGACAGAGTCCCTGCCAGCGCCCACAAGGACACCTTCCCTAAGTGAGGGGAATGGAGCCCGCAGAGATTCCTGATTGTGACACCAGAGGGACTGGAGTGACATCACCAGCCAGGCCTGAGGTACAGAAGTTGTTGTGCATCAACACACCTTGCAGTTGAGGAGTGGATGGCTGAGAAGGAGCTTGCCCAAGGCTCCTGAGCCAGTTTTGGTGCCTCTGAGGCAGTTCATAGGCGTCTCTCTTCACTCAAGGAAGGATCGGCACATTTTGTCAGGAGGATAAAGGCCTGCGGTGCTGCGGCACACATCCAACAGGCATTCCTCCGTAGCCACCATGGTGCAGCAGAGAGCTGCTGAGAAGCGTCCTCCTGGCAAGGAGCGAGGTGAGAGCCAAGTCTCCCTCCCCACAGCTGCCCATGGCTGGCAGAGGGGGAGCAGCCAAGAGCAGCAGAAAGGGGAAGCAGGAGCTCTGCAGAATCAGCCCAGAGTGGAGGCCCTCCTGTGACGGGCCAGGCTGGGCTGTGGCCTCTGGCACTTGCAGGCCCTTAAGGCAAGCCAGCAGGGCCTTGGGGACAATGCTGCAGGGACATTTCCCGACTCCTGGGAGGTGCTCACACCACCTCCCCTCTCTCTCTCTCTCCCCAATGCACTCTGTGTCACTGGGCAGAGGCAGACGCAAAGAGAAGCGGCCGCCTCTCCGTAGAGCCCAGGCCGGAGCAGACCTGCCGCCGCTCATGGAGACAGCGGGCCCAAGACTCGGGCAGCCAGATGGGAAAACCCATCCGGCTCAAGCGTGTGCCCCTGCTGCGTGCTGCAATCAGCCGCCCCAGCCCCAGCACCACCACTAAGGAGGTGCCAAGGCTGTCCCGGGCCATGGGGCTGTCCCGGGCCATGGGGCTGGTCAGCAGCAGCAGCCGCGGCCGCAGCTTCCCCTGCCAAAAGCGGGCCCTGAAGCGCGGCCGCCCACAGGGAGCCAGAGAGCCGCAGGCACCCGAGAGCCCGCTGGCAAAGCGCCGCAGGATGGACCTTGTGGCAGCCCAGAGCGCTGGCACCAGCAGCCAGGTGGCAGTGCAGCTGTTGCAGGACACTCCGCCAGCCAGGAGCCAAGCAGTTCTGTACATCCCAGCCTGGATCTTGCCCCGCTCCCAGGCGGGGCCCATTCGTACCAGGCAGATCTGGCAGCAGCAGCGGCGAGAGAAGAAGCCCTACAGTCGTCCAGAAAGCCAGAGCAGGATCAGACAAGCACCAAGCCCCGGTGCTCACCCCCGTCACCCCTAAAAATAAAGTTTTCTCTTTGTTTCAACTGGGAGATTCCACATTCCTTTTTCCAGTCATCTGCAGCTGATGTCCACACAGGGGCCTCAGCTCAGTGAGACACTCCAGCACGTGTGTGCCCTCAAACACCCAAGCCGTCCCACAGCAACACCCAGTGTCATCATGTCCCGTGGCCTGGAGATACCGGCCCTGCTTCTGCCAGGGGAAAAACAGAACACTGCAAAAGGGCCAAGGCGATTTTGCAAGCATTCCTGGCTCAGGCGGCCTCAAGTGGGAGGGCACAGCTCTACCTGCTGCAGGTGCCCAGGAGGGAAAATCATGGATGCATCAGGATTATTCTTCTCCCAACACAGCCCAGGCCCATTTCAATCTACCATTGCTGCCACTGAGGTTGCACGTCCCAGCCTGGAGAGTAACTGGGCTAGTACAGCTCATGCTGAGAAGGCAAAACTAAGCCCAGCCCCTCCTCAGTCAAAATACACAGCATCTGAAAAAAAAATAGGCAGCACCCTCCTGTCCTCCGCAAATGGGACAAAAAGTTTAAAAAGTATCAAAAAATTCAACAGCTTTTGGAAAAGATACAGGTCAGACTGCGTGAGGCTGGAAAAGACTCTACAAGTTCTCAGAGGAAAATTAGTAGGAAATCCCTTCTTTCTGCTATGAAAATCTCAGGCTGTTGCCATCAGACACTCAAGCCACAAGAAAAGTGCTTCAGCACCAGCATCCAACTGAGCACCTGCTTGATGCACCTCAGTGCAAAGACATCACTTTGCAAGCAGAATTCCTCCTCTGAGTTACGCACAACATATTCTTTCCAACTGCAAGTGCAACTGGGTTTTGTTGCCCAGCATTTCATATTAAATTGTGGAAGTATTGGAAATGAAAAGGGAATGGAAACTCGCAGGATTTAAAGAAAATTGGCTGCAAAACTCCAATATTTGCACCATTCTAAAAAGGGAACCAAGGTACCCCAAGTCCTAAATGACTCATCACTAGAGCTCTCTCAAACAAGGAATAAAGCCTAAGAGGTAAAGGAACAGATAGATTTGAATTTTATTGGGCATTAATACAGCTTTACAAAGGATTAGGTTGTTTGCAAGACAAAGACCTTTACTTTGATTCAGAGATTAGTTTGGGTTTTCCTTCAAATTCCAGAGAGCTGGCAACAGATCTCTGGGTGGTGTCCACAGGCCAGGGCAGTCAGGGCAAGGCAAGGGCCAAGAGCTCATGGGAAGCAGCAGAAAAAAGCACCATGGAATGGGCTGAAGGTGGGATGGGAACAGGATGGAGGGACCTCTGCTCCCACCTGAGCTGGCCTACAGTGGGTGTAACTGTGATGAATAAACACCCACTTGAACCCAAAGGGAATTCTGCACTCATATCTGGGGTCCCCAGCATAAGAACATGCACCCACTGGAGTGACTCCAGAGAAGGCTCACAGCAATGATCCAAGGGCTGCATCTTCTGCTATGGAGATGGGCTGCGAGACCTGGGCTTGTTCAGCCTGGAGAAGAGAAGGCTCCAGGGAGACATCAGAGCGCCTCTCAGTGCCTAAAGGGCACCAACCTTCTCAAATGCTGCCGTGCTTACCCACTCCAATCCTGCAATGTTCCACTGCCTCAGAAACTGGACACGGCTGCTTGTCACAGCACATGTCCCAGTTGAGACAGCCACAACACACACAGTTCCACCACACCATTTCAGAAGGTTTGAAGCTTTTTCCAATCCACAGGAACACCTTTCCTCATCAGAAGGCTTCTGGTGTCTGCCCACACAGAGGAACACCACACCACTTCAGAAGGCTGCAAGGATCTGCCCTTCTTGCCCTTCAGCCCAGCCTTTTATCCCCTCCTGTTGATGCCCTGCACCTGTGTGCCCCCTGCTCCCTTTGGTGCTTGCTCAGTGCCCCTGGGCACTCCTTGCCTTCAATGCTGCTCCCCTGTTCTGCACAGCTGTAGCCAATTAGGGGTGAGGCTTGGCCACAGCCCCACCCCAATTCCCACAAACTCTGTGCCTACCACTGCTCTGCCAAAATCCTGCCATCTTCCCATATCCCTTTGCTCCTTGTGCTCTCAGGATTTTTCTTTTCAATACCCTTTGACCACACTTCTTTTGGCCTTTAGGAAGCCCTTCAGTCATCAAGAATTCAAAAGTTTTGTGACTTTGAAGAAAGCAAAAGTTTGGCCCTGGAACATTTGCACACAAAAGGATCTGTTCTACAGCATGATGGATTAAAAGTTTTCTTCTAACTCCCATCTACTGTCCAAACCAAGATGCATCATCTTAGCTGCCACCTACTATCTTTCTGGAATCCAGTATTGTAACCATGAACACACATGGGGAAAGGCCTAAACTCCAGTGTTACTCCAATTACTTTGGTTATTAATCGTAGATTAGCTTTTGAGCTTCAGCATTGCCCAGAGCTACAAACAAGTTGTCCTGGTTTGAAAGAGTTTAAAGAGGTGGGAACTCTGAAATGGGTAACCTCCCCTAGATTCCAACCAATCCCTTTCTACCAATAAGGAACAAGTGAATAGATAGATGCGATAAGATATAATTGAAAAAAACAAAACAAACAAACAAAACAAACAAACAACCAAAAAACCCACAAAAAAACCCCCAGCAACAGCAACAAACTGACCTGGGAATAAGAAAACATTGAAAACTCAAAATACCTCATAGGCAAATGCAGTGATCCTCAGGAGTTTTTGACACATATTAAATTGTTAAAAAAATAACAAAAGATTGACCAAAACATTGTTTCCAATTTTTGGATTGATGTCAGATGCAAAGAGCACTGAACTCCAAGCTTCTTTTTAACCAAAGGGCTCTGAATTAGAGTCTAAGTCAAAACCTGCTTGGACTTCAGTTTCATGTTCTTTTGTACATTTAAGCTAATCAACAACCACAATTCTTTGATAATGACAGTTAGGAATGACTGATTTTTAGGAAACATCTGTGTCCCTTCCTAAACATACCACAGTAAAAGAGCTACTTTTCAACTTGGTCTAACTGGACAATTTTTGGAGAAAATTAAGCGATACAGGCCCTACATGGAATTCCCTTAACATGAGAGGCCTACAAGTAAGCAAAGACCTCAGACTTGACAAGTTCCACTGGGTTTGATGGGGGGACCAATCATCACTGATGACCTGTACTAAGACCTAAGCCTACTCAACCCATCCATCTGCTGATGGAGCTGTTCCCATTTCTGCTCTTCCCACTACAGCCGTGCCTGACATGGACAGAGTCCCTGCCAGCGCCCACAAGGACACCTTCCCTAAGTGAGGGGAATGGAGCCCGCAGAGATTCCTGATTGTGACACCAGAGGGACTGGAGTGACATCACCAGCCAGGCCTGAGGTACAGAAGTTGTTGTGCATCAACACACCTTGCAGTTGAGGAGTGGATGGCTGAGAAGGAGCTTGCCCAAGGCTCCTGAGCCAGTTTTGGTGCCTCTGAGGCAGTTCATAGGCGTCTCTCTTCACTCAAGGAAGGATCGGCACATTTTGTCAGGAGGATAAAGGCCTGCGGTGCTGCGGCACACATCCAACAGGCATTCCTCCGTAGCCACCATGGTGCAGCAGAGAGCTGCTGAGAAGCGTCCTCCTGGCAAGGAGCGAGGTGAGAGCCAAGTCTCCCTCCCCACAGCTGCCCATGGCTGGCAGAGGGGGAGCAGCCAAGAGCAGCAGAAAGGGGAAGCAGGAGCTCTGCAGAATCAGCCCAGAGTGGAGGCCCTCCTCTGACGGGCCAGGCTGGGCTGTGGCCTCTGGCACTTGCAGGCCCTTAAGGCAAGCCAGCAGGGCCTTGGGGACAATGCTGCAGGGACATTTCCTGAGTCCTGGGAGGTGCTCACACCACCTCCCCTCTCTCTCTCTCTCCCCAGTGCACTCTGTGTCACCGGGCAGAGGCAGACGCAAAGAGAAGCGGCCGCCTCTCCGCACAGCCCAGGCCGGAGCAGACCCGCCGCCGCTCATGGAGACAGCGGGCCCAAGACTCGGGCAGCCAGATGGGAAAACCCATCCGGCTCAAGCGTGTGCCCCTGCTGCGTGCTGCGATCAGCCGCCCCAGCCCCAGCACCACCACTAAGGAGGTGCCATGGCTGTCCCGGGCCATGGGTCTGTCCCGGGCCATGGGGCTGTCCCAGGCCATGGGGCTGGTCAGCAGCAGCAGCCGCGGCCGCAGCTTCCCCTGCCAAAAGCGGGCCCTGAAGCGCGGCCGCCCACAGGGAGCCAGAGAGCCGCAGGCACCCGAGAGCCCGCTGGCAAAGCGCCGCAGGATGGACCATGTGGCAGCCCAGAGCGCTGGCACCAGCAGCCAGGTGGCAGTGCAGCTGTTCCAGGACACTCTGCCAGCCAGGAGCCAAGCAGTTCTGTACATCCCAGCCTGGATCTTGCCCCGCTCCCAGGCGGGGCCCATTCGTACCAGGCAGATCTGGCAGCAGCAGCGGCAAGAGAAGAAGCCCTACAGTCGTCCCGAAAACCAGAGCAGGATCAGACAAGCACCAAGCCCTGGTGCTCACCCCCGTCACCCCTAAAAATAAAGTTTTCTCTTTGTTTCAACTGGGAGATTCCACATTCCTTTTTCCAGTCATCTGCAGCTGATGTCCACACAGGGGCCTCAGCTCAGTGAGACACTCCAGCATGTGTGTGCCCTCAAACACCCAAGCCGTCCCACAGCAACACCCAGTGTCATGATGTCCCATGGCCTGGAGATACCGGCCCTGCTTCTGCCAGGGGAAAAACAGAACGCTGCAAAAGGGCCAAGGAGATTTTGCAAGCATTCCTGGCTCAGGCGGCCTCAAGTGGGAGGGCACAGCTCTACCTGCTGCAGGTGCCCAGGAGGGAAAATCATGGATGCATCAGGATTATTCTTCTCCCAACACAGCCCAGGCCCATTTCAATCTACCATTGCTGCCACTGAGGTTGCACGTCCCAGCCTGGAGAGTAACTGGGCTAGTACAGCTCATGCTGAGAAGGCAAAACTAAGCCCAGCCCCTCCTCAGTCAAAATACACAGCATCTGAAAAAAAAATAGGCAGCACCCTCCTGTCCTCTGCAAATGGGACAAAAAGTTTAAAAAGTATAAAAATTTCAACAGGTTTTGGAGAAGATACAGGTCAGACTGCGTGAGGCTGGAAAAGACTCTACAAGTTCTCAGAGGAAAATTCGTAGGAAATCACTTCTTTCTGCTATTAAAATCTCAGGCTGTTGCCATCAGACACTCAAGCCACAAGAAAAGTGCTTCAGCACCAGCATCCAACTGAGCCCCTGCTTGATGCACCTCAGTGCAAAGACATCACTTTGCAAGCAGAATTCCTCCTTTCAGTTACGCACAACATATTTTTTCCAACTGCAAGTGCTACTGGGTTTTGTTACCCAGCATTTCATATTAAATTGTGGAAGTATTGGAAATGAAAAGGGAACGGAAACTCGCAGGATTTAAAGAAAATTGGCTGCAAAACTCCAATATTTGCACCATTCTAAAAAGGGAACCAAGGTACCCCAAGTCCTAAATGACTCATCACTAGAGCTCTCTCAAACAAGGAATAAAGCCTAAGAGGTAAAGGAACAGATAGATTTGAATTTTATTGGGCATTAATACAGCTTTACAAAGGATTAGGTTGTTTGCAAGACAAAGACCTTTACTTTGATTCAGAGATTAGTTGGGGTTTTGCTTCAAATTCCAGAGAGCTGGCAACAGATCTCTGGGTGGTGTCCACAGGCCAGGGCAGTCAGGGCAAGGCAAGGGCCAACAGCTCATGGGAAGCAGCAGAAAAAAGCACCATGGAATGGGCTGAAGGTGGGATGGGAACAGGATGGAGGGACCTCTGCTCCCACCTGAGCTGGCCTACAGTGGGTGTAACTGTGATGAATAAACACCCACTTGAACCCAAAGGGAATTCTGCACTCATATCTGGGGTCCCCAGCATAAGAACATGCACCCACTGGAGTGACTCCAGAGAAGGCTCACAGCAATGATCCAAGGGCTGCATCTTCTGCTATGGAGATGGGCTGCGAGACCTGGGCTTGTTCAGCCTGGAGAAGAGAAGGCTCCAGGGAGACATCAGAGTGCCTCTCAGTGCCTAAAGGGCACCAACCTTCTCAAATGCTGCCATGCTTACCCACTCCAATCCTGCAATGTTCCACTGCCTCAGAAACTGGACACGGCTGCTTGTCACAGCACATGTCACAGTTGAGACAGCCACAACACACACAGTTCCACCACACCATTTCAGAAGGTTTGAAGCATTTTCCAATCCACAGGAACACCTTTCCTCATCAGAAGGCTTCTGGTGTCTGCCCACACAGAGGAACACCACATCACTTCAGAAGGCTGCAAGGATCTGCCCTTCTTGTCCTTCAGCCCAGCCTTTTATCCCCTCCTGTTGATGCCCTGCACCTGTGTGCCCCCTGCTCCCTTTGGTGCTTGCTCAGTGCCCCTGGGCACTCCTTGCCTTCAATGCTGCTCCCCTGTTCTGCACAGCTGTAGCCAATTAGGGGTGAGGCTTGGCCACAGCCCCACCCCAATTCCCACAAACTCTGTGCCTACCACTGCTCTGCCAAAATCCTGCCATCTTCCCATATCACTTTGCTCCTTGTGCTCTCAGGATTTTTCTTTTCAATACCCTTTGACCACACTTCTTTTGGCCTTTAGGAAGCCCTTCAGTCATCAAGAATTCAAAAGTTTTGTGACTTTGAACAAAGCAAAAATTTGGCCCTGGAACACTTGCACACAAAAGGATCTGTTCTACAGCATTCTGGATTAAAAGTTTTCTTCTAACTCCCATCTACCGTCCAAACCAAGGTGCATAATCTTATTTGCCACCTACTATCTTTCTGGAATCCAGTATTGTAACCATGAACACACATGGGGAAAGGCCTAAACTCCAGTGTTACCCCAATTCCTTGTGGTTCTTAATCATAGATTAGCTTTTGAGCTTCAGCATTGCCCAGAGCTACAAACAAGTTGTCCTGGTTTCAAAGAGTTTAAAGAGGTGGGAACTCTGAAATGGGTAACCTCCCCTAGATTCCAACCAATCCCTTTCTACCAATAAGGAACAAGTGAATAGATAGATGCGATAAGATATTATTGAAAAAAAAACCCACCAAAAACCAGCTTAATAACAAACAGAATGCCAAAAGGGATCTGCTACAATCTGCTAGATTCCAAAATCTGTACTAGAATTCCAAACTTCTAAATCTCACAATGCCATGGGAACAAAGAGGGGCACTAAATGCCAGAAAGACCCGTTCCCAGGGCATTGCTCATCTCTCAGCCTGAGAAAGTGGCTCAGTCCTCTGATGCTTTCTGCCAACTGTCACATCAGACTGCTGAAAAACTCTACTTAAAAGTTTTATTTAGTGGTACTTTTACTACTTTAAAACTGGCACAACCTTTTATTAACCTGGTGTGATGTTTACAAGACTGTTCTGCCAATTAGTTAGCTCTGTGGAGGTACATTACAGCCATCATTTCCCCAATACATCATATTTAAACCTTAGGCTACAATTCTAGCTTTATTATCAAGAGATATTCCCCTTCAAAATAAAAATTATCCAAATTCTATATCAATCTTTAAGCTGCTCCAACACTTAAACCACATATTTGAACTGAAAGACTGATGTAATGATAATAAGGAGTTCAGTCCCTCAAAAAACAAAACACAATCTACAGGATAATGTGAATTAGAAGTGATCCATTTCATGGGAAAAGGAGCTGTATATTAAATGCAGACTGCCCTTGAGTTTCTGCATCTTTTAAATAGTGTGAACAGGAGAACTTTTATCTGCACCACCTTCAGGGACTCAGGAACCCAAATTTGCATCTATTCCAAACCCCCAAACTGGGCTGTTATGTCAGATTCAGGATTTGACTAGGAACTGTACCTGGAGCCAAAACAACTTTTCCAGCTGTAAGTTTTGTTGAAATGGTATGCTTCCATCAAAATTTTAAGTTTTTGACAAACTGGCAGTTTTTGATATTAAAATGACTTTTGATATTAAAGTAACCTTCTCAGAAAAACTCAAACTCTAATCCTGAACAAAACAGCCAAACTTTCCAAAAGACTATGAGGATTCTTCTGGTTATCAACAAGTAATTGCTATTTAAAAGGAACAATGCACTCTTGAAGTCAAGAACCTAAAGAAGATATTGGAACTGTGTAGATGGAGCTGACATGCCTCAAAATTATGAAATCCTGACAATGCTCTTGATAGTGGAGCCCTGGAAAATGTTAAAAATAATCTTTGAAAATATTAGGCCTTGTATTTTCTCAGGTCACTGCACCTGCGTGAGCAGTATGATAAATGCTATAATTGTTAGATGTGATGATTGTTTAGTAGTTAAATGTAATTATTATATAACCATAAGAAGAATCGTGAGAAACTATGTTGGAAATTTAAAGGGGGCTATGTTTAGCTGAAATCTGTGTATACAATAGAACTATATAAGTTTGATAATTATCATGAAAGTTATATAACGATAGAGTATAAAACACGTACACCTTGAATGTATGGTCGGAATCAGATTTGGGTGGAAATCACCCCGATTCCCAGAGCTCTTCAATAAAAAGCACCGCATATAATCGCTTCTGTGATTATGTGTTTTTGAACGCTAACATTTTGGCGATCCAGATGGGACCCTGCGGGTGCTTCTGAGCGAGTTTCGCGACTCGACCGCGCTCCAGCCGGCACCGAGGGATTCTCGGGGAGCTCAATCGGCCGCGACCGCTTCTGCCGCTCACAACATCCCCGGGAGAAAGGTAAGGTGCTTTTTACTTTGGTTTGGGTGCCTGCCAATAAGACGCAGCGAAAGCTACGCTTGGATTGGGCTAAGGAATTCCTGGTGGTATTGCCTAGGCGCCGTTCCATAAGACAATCGTGAAAAGCGTTGCGGGTTCAGCAGTTGTGGTGCGTTTTTGGATGGAGAAGCTCAAAGGGATTTTGGGCATCAATGCCTCTTTTCCGCAAAGTTCTCCTTTGGGGTGCCTATTAGCACATTGGAAACAGGGTAATTTTGGGGAAGAATTACATAAAGCTAAGTTGATTGATTATTGTAATACATGGTGGCCAGAATATGTCTTGGAGAATGGTGAAAAATGGCCAAAATACAGAACTCTGCAATATAACACTATTTCGCAGTTAATGTCATTTTGTAAACAAGAAGGAAAATGGGATGAGGTTCCGTATGTTGATTTGTTTTTCTATTTACGGGGAAAGCCAGAATGGCAGGATGAATGTGGATTAACGGTGGTTAGAGCATCTGCAAGAGATAAGTGTGGGGTTTGTGAGGAACGTTGTTCAGAACACTTGGCGTTGAAAGAAAGTCTGAGTAGGGAAAATTATGCAGATATTGATTTACAGGTAGCTCCAATAAGACCAAGAGAACCTAGCCCTATCCCACCTGCTTCATCTGTCCCTATCCCACTGCCTGCTCCTACCCCGCCTAATCCTGAACCTGTCTCGTCTAGTACACCCTTCCCTCTTTATCCTCCTCTCCCACTGTCACCTGATCCCTCTTCCTCAGAAGATGAGCAAAATCTAACTGTGATAGAAAGGAGGGGGAGGTATGGAATATTAATCCTAATATTTCTGGGTGTGACGTGCCTGGCCTCGTCTGACCCTGGCTGCTGGGCCAAAGGCGGCAGCTGTGGTGTTTCACCTCAGAGATACCTTTGGCCGGCTGGATGCTGCAGCTAGGCACTTGGAACAAATCCAGGCATAGTAGGAACTCAGTTTACCTGTGGTGGAAAAGGTTCAGGTGATGGTGAAGAGAAAAAGGAGAGGATTCTATCATAGAGTTTAAATCCAGAGTTTTATTCCAGGATGACAGACCTCTGAATCTTGCAACATCTCCCAATAGAATCCCGACCGCATGGTCCTGTCTCCTTTTAAGCCCAGGGACAGGGGGAGGGGAAAGGAGAGGTTGGCACACCTGGGGGGCTGGGATAGGTGAAACAGGAAATGGCATCACACTGCAACATTCTACGATAATAGGTGTCCCTTAATGCTTTGCCATGTACATTTGATAAGGAGGACAACACTGCTATTTGCTGTAGTAGTCACCATTTCCAAATTAGCACTATAAAAGATAACCCTAAACTCACCCCAACTAATACAAATAAATTTGTAAGGCTGCCAACAACAGTCTCCTTGGTTCCACAGTGTCACAACGGACCCTTTGCTCCATGAGGTTCATCGGTGTAACATGGACGCCCTGATTCCATGAGGTTGTGTAGTGTCACAATGATCTCCTTGGTTCTGCAGCCCTGCTGTGGCTGCCGTGTAACAATGGACCTGTGGTACCATGAGGTTCCATAGCGTCACCATGGTCCCTTTGGTTCCACAAGGCCTTGCTGCGCCACAGTGGCCCCTTGGTTCCATGAGGTTCCGTACTGTCAACAATGATCTCCTTGGTTCCACAGTGTGACAATGGCCCCTTGGTTCCATGGGGTGCCTGGCCTCCCACAGCCCCTCACAGACTCTTATGGCCCCTCATTGTCCCTCACAGCCCCTCATGGCCCCTCACAGCTCATGGCCCCTCATGGCCCCTCACAGCCCCTCATCGATCCCTCACAGTTCCCCAAGACCCCTCACAGCCCCTCACAGCACTTCATGGATCCTCACAGACCCTTATAGCCCCTCATGACCCCTCATGGCTCCCTCACAGTTGCCCAAGACCCCTCACAGCCCCTCACTGTGGATGCCATGGGACAGAGAGAGAAACAGCAAGTGTTTCTCACAGCAGCTTGGGAGAATTATTAGCAAGTTGTAAGAATGTGAGAACTTCAGTATAAACAATCTGCAGGTGGTGTTCTTCTACTTCGTCTTTCTCTTCTTCTCAAGGACGGTGTATAAAGAATGTTTTTTGTTAACTAGCCAATCAAATAGAATATATCATATCACTCTGTAAAAATAAAACCTTCTTTTAGTCTTTCTGCAATACTGCCTCCTGCCTGTTCCTGTGTCATTCTCGGCGCAAGAGTGACACCTCAAGGCCCTTCATGGCCCCTCATGGCCCCTCACAGCTCAAGGCTCTTCACGGCCCCTGAGCCGCCTCCGGCCCCGCCATTGGCGCCGCTCTTTGCTGCTCGCCAATGGCAGCCCGAGTCTGCAGTGACGTCACCGGTCGCCGGGCAAAGGAAGGCCTGGGGCTGAGGTGCCCCGGGCTGGCCGGGAATGGGGTCCGCGGGTCCCCGGGCTCATGGAAACGGGGGATCCAGGGGCCGGGAGAGGAGGACACCCGGGAAAGGGGGTGCAGGGGTGTCGGGGCAGGATAAGGGGTGCAGGGGGTCCTGCAGCTGGGGAAGGAGATGCGAAGGGTCCCAGTGCCCAGGAATGGGCATTCAAGGGGGTCCCCGGGGGGCTCCCCAAAGCCCCTCGCAGGGGGCAGCAGGAGCTGGCTCAGGAGCTCTGGGCAGAGAAAAGGGGGTGACCCCGGCTTGGGGGGGACATGGGGGACTCACACACGCTCCCGGGGGGACACGACCCCCGGGGACCCCCCCTCACCTTGTCCCGCAGGGGAGGCCGAGCCCCAGCCCAGGCAGACGAAGCCCCCGAGCCCCGGCAGCATCTTGGGGGGCGTGCGGGGCCGGGAGGGGCAGGATCCGGGAAAGGGCGGCGGCTGCCGGGTTCCGCGGCTGCCTGGAAACCACGAAGGCGGCGGCAGCGTCTGTGACAGCGGCGCGGCCTCAGCTGCCTGAGAACGCGGCCCTGGCTGGTTGTGCGCAGCCTGGGCTCCTGCAGGCGGCTTCACTGGGCGATTCGCCAGGGGAATTGTTCGCGGAGCATTGGCCTCTGCAAAGTTCCTGAGCGTGCAGAGCATTGGCCTCTGCAAGGAGTTCATCAGCGTGCAGAGCATTGGCCTCTGCAAGGAGTTCATCAGCGTGCAGAGCGCTGGCCTCTATAGAAAGTTCCTGAATTTCCTTTGAAGGTAAAGATTGACTCAAGTTGAACTTTGTGGTTTTGTCTCATCTGCACTCTGAGAGAGAATGCCAAAGGGAAATACAGGATGGGATAATGCCCGTCTTCTGGTGCAGCAGTTCAGTGGTCTGCACTGTCACAGACATGTTTTATGAAAAATCCTTTCCTTTGGGTTTTTTCTCCTGAGAAGCTGAGAGAGTTCAGGAACAAAATGTAAACAATGGTTATCTGCTGCTGTGGAATGCAACAGGTGCATCTGTGATTGGTCTCCTAGAGTTGTTTCTAATTAATGGCCACTCACAGTCAGCTGACTTGGACTCTCTGTCTGAGACACAATCTTTTGTTATTCATTCTTTCTTTTTCTATTCTTAGCTAGCCTTCTGATGAAAACCTTTCTTCTATTCTTTTAGTATACTTTTAATAGAATATAGATCATAAAATAATAAATCAAGAGTCAGATCCTCATCTCTTCCCTCATCCTAAGACCCCTGTGAACACCACCACAATGCCCAGCTGAGTGGATGAACAATATATGCTCTACTGATTGTGCTTTTTGTTTTGCACTGAAGGAATGCAACATTTTCTAAATGTACTGGTCTATACTTTTTTTTCCCGTATAGTGGTTGCTTAAACTGCTTAAAGGTGACCAAGGTCTGTTCAAGTTTCAGTGGGTTGTTATCATCTGGTTAGTAAAATTATTATGGAGAGGCCTGTGAATTGAGGTGCAAACGAGACCATATGCCAAAATCAATAGTCTGGATTTTATGTAACAGTAAATGTGAGGAAGAGAGAGAGAAAGGAAAAGAAAAAGAAGCGGGGGGGTGGCAGGGGGAGGATGGGGTGTTGGGAAGAAGGGGAAGAAGGAGAGTGACAGAGACAGATGAAGTGAAAAACATCACCATTCCATGGATCCCATTGGCATACCATCAAATCCTCTTCTGGTCTTCTCTGTGGTGTGGTCTTGCAAAACATAAGACTCCAATGGATTCATGCAGATTTGGGCAGGGTGGGACCTCCCAGGTGCCTCCCTGGGGTGGGGCAAGTTGGACTCTGTCTATTGCTACTTTCAAATCATATAAAATCTTTAGCATCTGTCTGTCCTTTGAGTCTGCCATCAATTGGCTTCTGGATTTTCAGATCTGTTGTGTTACTTTGCATGCCCTGCAGTCGTCTGGTGCAAGGCCTCAGGAATGGGTCTGGGGCCACTGTGGAGGTCTTTGATGGGAGGTTTGTGTGCAAACCTGGCCTCAGCAGACGAGTCTGTGGCTGTGACTTGCCCACCTTGAAGCCAGACAGAGCTGATTTTCAGCACAGCTGCTGGGTTTGGCTTTGTTGTGGATAGGTTTTTCTCCTCAGCCTTGTTTACTTCTCCCCAGACCTGAGCTAATGGGACAATAGTGTCACCTTTGTCTTGTCTCAAGTTCCCTTAGGCAGCTTAACTCACAGTGCCAAGTTCCAGTCCAGAGGCATTTTCAGGGAGGGGTGGGCTTGGGTGGTCGCAGCTTCTTTATACAGTTTTGTCCCAATGGGCAGAAAGCCCTTTATAACAATATTTAAGCCATTAGCCATAACATTCCAGTCTCTCCCAAGTCCTGTGAGGAGCAGCTGAGAGATCAGGGGTGCTTTAGCCTAAAGAAAAGGATGTCCACTCTAGCTATTTTAAAGTAATATTTAGGCTGCAGCTTTGTCTGTTCTGTTATTAATGTTCAGATTTTTAGCTCCAGGTTTCCGTATGATCCATCTTTGAATTGCACAAGGCAGCCCTATAGTTCAAATAAAGTCCAACTAGAGCCCTAACATACTAGCTACTTACACCAAACAAGCTCTTAGCTACTTTCAAATCATAGAAAAATTTTAGCACCAGTATATGCCTTGAATCTGCCATGAATTGGGTTCTGGATTTTCAGAGTTCCATTGTTGCTTCTTCCAGTTTTGTTGAGGCATTGTCACTCATCTGGGAGATCCTGCCTTCAAAATGGCTTCTGGATTCCCAAAGAAGACCTCGACTCCTCGTCTTTTGTCCAGGGAAAGACTGACATCTTTCACTGTAAGTACCCACTGGGCTGTGTTAAGGCTGCAAACTGCCCTGGTGTCCCTGCTCTCCCTGCCCCTGCTTTAGTGCAAGCAAGAAAATGCTGTAATTAGGTAATAAGCAGAAATATTATAGTAAGGCTACGAAACGCAAGTAATAAACGACACAATTATGAAGGTTTCTTTTTAGGTGAAAAGAGAGGAGGAATTGTGGGAATCTACAAAATCAAAGGGTTTTGGGAAAGCTGCAAAAAGCAAGCCTCAGATACAGTAGAACTGTGATTAGAGCTTAGCAGCAGCCATGAGATAGATCAGCAGAAAAATTATTTAAAAAGTAGAAAAGCAAGGACAAATAGAACAATGGTCTGTGTATTAACGCTTGTCTAGAATAACTCCCTAAGCTACAGAAAAGTTTATCTAGCAAGATATTAGAAAAGTTGAAGCTTAACAATGGAGCTCTGTGCATTTTGTTTTAAGGCTTACAAGCAGGTATTGTATTCAAAATAAGCAAGCAGCATTTTAACCAAAGGTACGTGTGCTTATAGTGTTTGGATGGAACTACTGTCAACATGCTTTTGCTTTGTGTGATTGGTCAAGAAACTTATAAAGGAAGTTGTAACATTAAGTTCTTGGTCTGCTGCCTGGGATGTGAGCTGGTGGCATCTTCCCATTGTCATAACCATGTAATGAGAGTGATGCTGGAAAATAAAACAGCTCAAGGCAGTTCCACAGCAGCCCTGTCCCGTTTGTGATTTGTAAATAGCCCCTGCTGGTGTCAAGACCAAGCTGCCCTTGGGCACCTGAGCATGTTGGGGGGGAAGCTCAAACTCTGCCCAAAGCCCTGTGAGACAGGGCTGGTCCCAGCTGGAAGAGCTTCCAAAGCAGCTGTTCTCTCCCAGCTCCTGTGTGGGCACGGATCCAGCCCTGCAGACACAGTGTACAGCAAAGCAAGTTATCTGCTGCAGCACGTCCAGAAGAAAATGTCTCAGCACCTTTGTGTCCCAGATATCTTTTATGAAAAATCCTTTCCTTGGGATTTTTCCTCCTGAGAAGCTGAGAAGCCTCAGGAACAAAATGTAAACAATGATTATCTGCTGCTGTGGAATGCAACAGGTGGATCTTTGATTGGCCCATGTTGGATGTTTGTAATTAATGGCCAATCACAGCCCAGCTGGCTCAGACAGAGAGTCCAGGCCAGAAGCCTTTGTTATCATTCCTTCCTCTTCTATTCTTAGCTAGCCTTCTGATGAAATCCTTTCTTCTATTCTTTTAGTGTAGTTTTAATATATTATATATCACAAAATAATAAATCAAGCCTGCTGAACCATGGAGTCACATCCTCATCTCTTCCCTCATCCTAAGACCCCTGCAAACACCATCACACCTTTGTTCTGCAGGATGGTGGAAATCTTCCTGTGCTGGGAATTGTCCCCTGGTTTTGGTTTACCATGTGTTGATGGTATCTCTCCCAAAGGAGTTGGCTTCTCTGGAAAGCTCTGGATTGGTAGGAATCTTGAGGGCTGTACAGTTCTCACCTGCTCCCTGGAGCCAGGGCCACAAAGGTCCCTTGGTGTCTGGAGCTCACTTGACTGAAGATGCCCCACTGCTGAGGCTCTGTCCAGGAGATCCCTCTGTTTTCTTCTCTGGAGGGGTCTGTCAGCCCAGAGAGAGAAAACAAATGCTAATTAACAGAGAGAACTACAGCTTGGACACATTCCTGTGCTCCTCACTCTTGGTACAACGTTCCTTTCTTGCCTCTCTTGGACTCACCCAGCAGCGATATCTCCTTGCTGTGAGTTCTCAGTGCTGTACAGGGATGGAGTCAGGGCAGTTCTGAGAGCTCCTCCCCATTCTTTGAAAAGGTCACTGCCTCAATCCAATAGAACTAAAGAGGAAACAAATGCCCAAAGAGCAGAAATGCCCAACCATGTCACATGCAATCACGGAGAAGCTGATGGGACAGAGCCATGTGGTTGGAGTATGTGTATTGCACTCTGTATTGTTAATTTATTGGTGCTGAGTATTTCAGCAAGCAACTTCCAGGGCTTCCAGGACTGTCCTGGACAATGTGACCACAAATTGTTCAGCAGTGTCACTTGTTCAAGAAAAGCCTTTCTGAACAAGCCCAACTCTGAGGCTCTAGCTGGTTTATTTTTGCCTTTCAGCTGCTTCCCTCTAAGTTCCGGTGGCAGAAGTTTCTCAACATGAAGAAGAAGGCCAGCACTGGTGGGAGTTTTCTACCCAGAACTGGCCCATGTGTAGACCTGGGGAAGACTGGTCCAAAGGTAGCCTTTTCCTGCTCTTCTCCTTTCTGTTTGATGGGAAGTTTGAAGAGGGTGTGTGCTTGTGACAGGCTTGCCTCCAGCAAAAGACCTCAGTGTGCAGGTCCTGTTGTCATTGCAAGCTGCTGTTAGAGGTGGGCTGGGAGTCCTGATCTGCACTAAGCCAACACAAATAAGCTCTGCTGAAGCTGCCTAAGTGTAGCTGCCATTGCTGAAACAATGGGGGGAAGGCTGGGGACACAAAGGCCCAGCATTGCCATGTGCCATTCTCCTGCTGAAGGAGCCACCTCTTGCTTTGGTGTGGTCACCATCAAATGCTCGGGGTCACAGCATTCCCTCTGGAGTGGCAGCGTTGGCCTTGGAAGGCCGAGGACCTGCAGGAATTACTTCAGCTTTAACAAAACAAATTGCCTTTCTGCTTTGGGCTGGAACAATGTGTTGGACCCTGAGGGGGTGTTAGATTTTGCAGGCTGCCAGATGTACAGGGGACTGGCCCTGGGCAGAGGGGAATGGATGTGCTTTATCTGGATCAGTGCCTTCTTAGAGATGTGTTTAAAGCTGCTTTTCTGGCAGGACTGGCTCAGTAGAAAGCACAGTCCCAACGGGTAGGTGACTGAGGTGGGCTGTTGTTATGAATGAGGTCCCTGTATGTCTAATTTAATAAACCAACATTAGAATTTAGCAGCAATTTTAATTGAGCAGCAATTTTATCTGAAATCATGCAATCAAATATAATCAAGCAGATACAAAAGAATTTGGCAGTGGTTTGGATAAAGCATAAGCAAAACCAGTCAGGATACAGGGGGGTTTTCTCACCCTGCCTCCCATCCAAAAGATAAAGAATCCAAACACAACTTACAGACTGTATGCTAATACATATTCATCAATAATTTTCTGTCAATCTCCTCCTATTTTGATTCTTGAAATCTATGTCACTGTACTGCACAGTGCATGCTCTGCTTGTTTCTAAGGGGTCTTTTGGCTTTTGGTGGTCGCTTCCCACGAAGGCTTCTCCTCATCATCACTGTCCTTTGAACAACCCCACAAGTTGCACATGCACCCCAAGTCTTGTGTTATAGAAGCCAGCATTATATTCCAAAAAGAAGCCTTATTATTTCATCGATACCTGGAATCATCCCAATTTTGTCCATTTCAAGGCCGATTCTTTAATTATCCTGAGGCCTATTGCCTTTTGGGATGTTACTTATCTCAAACTACATCCTGCATCCTGTTTTCTCATGAACATCTGAAAACATCTGTTTTGTGACACTAATTCCATATCCTTTTCCTCTCTTACTTTTTAACAAATATTTTCTAAAATATTTAAAATATAGTTACAATTGTTAGCACGAATCAGATTCATCTATCACACTGTTGAGCAAGAAATTGGCAGCAAGAGCCATGTAACACACTGGTTAAGGATTGCCCAGACAAAGCAAAGGGGAGAGTTTTCTCCAAGCAATGCCTCTGCTCCAGAATCATTTGCTGTTGTTGTGTCATTCCAGAAGTGCCTCTACAATGGTATCAATAATATAGCAATAATTATAAGATAGCAATAATGACAAGAAAGCACCCATTTAAAGCACATGGAAAACAGAGATAGCAACTCTACTTTTAGCCAAGTTGCTGAGAAAATAACTGAACCTTTTCCTCATTCAGCATTCACCTCATTTGTCTTTTTCCTAACTTCTGTGTTACTTGATTTTTGCCTTTACCTCTGTTAGAAACACACTAACTTTTAAATACAATTAAAGGGGACAAAATCATGGAAGCAAAAGGAAACTTTTGTAACAATTCAGCTGAGCCGGGTGTTTCTTCCTCCCTCTGGAGATGAACAAACACAGCCTCTGAGAAAATGGCAATCTTTCTATCCCCTTTATACCCAGCCAGGGCTGCCCCCGTCCTCTTTCCCCTTGGATGGGTACTTGGGAACTTCCATTCTCTCAGATCTCCAGCTTTTCTGTCCCCTCCTCTCTCCCCCTGCTTCCTTTTGGTCAGGTCTTCAACCCTGTCCCTCTGCCAGCTCACAGCAACGCCCAACAAACCCAAACGATCCAAACACAACACACAGAACCAACAACTTTCATTCTTTAACTTAATAACCTTTTGCCTTCAGCAAAATATCACCTCATGTCTCACTCCTCCTCTGGTACTGTTCTCTTCTTACTGATGCCTAAGTTCTAGATCAAAACAGATATTTGCAGTTGTGTGGGCCTCAGTTTCCCTGTCTCAGAGTAAAGGACATCCCACAATCGTTTCCCGTGGAGTTTGATGTAAATTTGTGGGTTTTTCTTACTCCACGAGTGTTCAGGCAGTGCCCCAGAGCTCTGTGACCACATGGGCACAGGGCTGTGCTTAAGGAAAGTGCTGCCTGGCACTCTGGAGAAGGAAACCTGGAGAAATCCATGCCAGAAGAGCAGCTTGGCTTGAGGCAGCTCTGTGTGGCCCAGCAGCTGTGGATCAGCTCAGAGCAGAGGTGGGTGAGCCACTGTTTGCCCAGGTGTGCTCACCCAGAGCCTGTACTTCACTGGGGATCAGTGCATGGGATCCTTCATGAACCTTCCTCCCAGCAGCTGAACCTCTCCCTGCTCTCTCTCGCCTCTCCAGCTGCCGTCAGATCCCCCCAAGCAGAACTTGTTTCAGATTTCCCCACCAGAGGTGGTATTTCAGA